>NW_028225181.1:52751231-53038731 GCF_052327205.1 Somniosus microcephalus
ATTTCTGTTAACCAAAGGTATTAAGGGATATGGGGCAAAGGCGGGTAGTTGGAGTTAGGTCACAGATCAGCCATGATCTCATTGAATGGCGGGACACACACAAGATTGACAGGGTAGATGCTGAGAGGTTGTTTCCCCTGGCTGGAGTGTCTAGAACTAGGGGGAATAGTCTCAGGATAAGGGGTCGGCCAGTTAAGACTGAGATGAGGAGGAATTTCTTCATAAGAACATAAAAACATAAGAAACAGGAGCAGGAGTGGGCCATTCGGCCCTTCGAGCCTGCTCCGCCATTCAATGAGATCACGGCTGATCTTCTGCCTCAATTCCATTCACCGGCCCTATCGCCATCTCCCCTTGATGCCCTTACTGGTCAGAAATCTATCGCCTTCTGTTTTGAATATACCCAATGACTGAGCCTCCACAGCCCCCTGGGGTAGAGAATTCCAAAGATTCACCACCCTCTGTGTGAAGAAATTTCTTCTCATCTCAGTCCTGAATGGCCGACCCTTTATCCTGAGGCTGTGGCCCCTGGATCTAGACTTCCCAGCCAAGGGAAACATTCTCCCAGCATCCACCCTATCAAGCCCTGTAATAATTTTGTGTGCTTCAATGAGATCCCCTCTCATTCCTCTGAATTCAAGAAAATACAGGTCTAGTTTACTCAATCTCTTCTCATACGACAGTCCCGCCATCCCAGGAATCAATCTCATGAACCTTTGTTGCACTCCCTCTATGGCAAGTATATCCTTCACTCAGAGGGTTGTGAACCTTTAGAATTCTCTGCCCCAGAGGGCTGTGGAAGCTGAGTCTTTGAGTATATTCAAGGCTGAGATCGATAGATTTTTGGACTCTAGGGGAATCAAGGGATGTGGAGATCGGGCGGGAAAGTGTTGAGGTCAATGATCAGCCATGATCTTATTCAGTGGCGGAGCAGGCTCGAGGGGCCAAGTGGCCGACTCCTGCACTTATTTCTTATGTTCTTATGTTCTTATTAACAGGCTCAAGGGCCTAAATATACTTCTCCTGTTCCTATGTTCCATATCCCTCAGTCCAATATTCTCTGCTTCTCCCTATAGCCCTCACTCTCACCTCCCCACGTTCTCCCCATATCCCTCAAACCCACAGCCCCACATTCTCCCCAAATTTACTTTACTCCCACCTTCTCCCCAAATCATTCACACCCACCTCCCCACCTTCTCCCCATATCCCTCACTCCCACTTCCCCCCTTCTCCCCATATTCCTCACTCCCACCTCTCCCCTTCTCCCCATATCCCTCACTCCCACCTCTCCCCTTCTCCCCATATCCCTCACTCCCACCTCCCCCCTTCTCCCCATGTTCCTCACTCCCACCTCCACCCTTCTCCCCGTATCCCTCACTCCCACCTCCCCCCTTCTCCCCGTATCCCTCACTCCCACCTCCCCCCTTCTCCCCATGTTCCTCACTCCCACCTCCCCCCTTCTCCCCATGTTCCTCACTCCCACCTCCCCCCTTCTCCCCATGTTCCTCACTCCCACCTCCCCACTTCTCCCCATGTTCCTCACTCCCACCTCCCCCCTTCTCCCCATGTTCCTCACTCCCACCTCCCCCCTTCTCCCCATATCCCTCACTCCCACCTCCCCCCTTCTCCCCATGTTCCTCACTCCCACCTCCCCCCTTCTCCCCGTGTTCCTCACTCCCACCTCCCCCCTTCTCCCCATATCCCTCACTCCCACCTCCCCCCTTCTCCCCGTATCCCTCACTCCCACCTCCCCCCTTCTCCCCATATTCCTCACTCCCACCTCCCCACCTTCTCCCCATATCCCTCACTCCCACCTCCCCCCTTCTCCCCATATCCCTCACTCCCACCTCCCCCCTCTCCCCATATCCCTCACTCCCACCTCCCCCCTTCTCCCCATATCCCTCACTCCCACCTCCCCCCTTCTCCCCATATCCTGCACTCCCACCTCCCCCCTTCTCCCCATGTTCCTCACTCCCACCTCCCCACCTTCTCCCCGTATCCCTCACTCCCACCTACTCCCCGTATCCCTCACTCCCACCTCCCTTCTCCCCATATTCCTCACTCCCACCTCCCCTCCTTCTCCCCATATTCCTCACTCCCACCTCCCCACCTTCTCCCCATATTCCTCACTCCCACCTCCCCACCTTCTCCCCATATCCCTCACTCCCACCTCCCCCACTTCTCCCCATAGCCCTCACCCCCACCTCCCCACCTTCTCCCCATATCCCTCACTCCCACCTTCTCCCCATATCCCGCAATCCCACCTTCTCCCTGACGTAAGAAAACTACTAGGCACTTGGTCTAAGCGTTAAACAAAGCTTTAATCAACTGTTTTTCAACGTGGAAATCTAGTTGTGTCCTTCACTAGTTCCTGTTAAAGAATGTCCTGAGTAAGCTGGGCCCATGCCCAAGTATTTATACTCTCCCTGGACAGCGCCACCAGCAGGCCGTCCAGTATTATTTCATAAGTCATTTCCACATGAATGACAAGATTCATGTCAACCCCCATATCCCTCAATCCCACCTTCTCCCCATATCCCTCAATCCCACCTTCTCCCCATATCCCTCACTCTCACCTTCTCCCTCTATCCCTCAATCCCAACTCCCCCCCACATCTAGACTAGAATACTAGGAGGTAGAAGTTATGCTGCAGCTATACAAAGCCCTGGTGAGCCCGCACTGTAAGTACTGTGAGCAGTTCTGGGCACCACACCTTAGGAAGGATATATTGGCCTTGGAGGGAGTGCAGCTTAGATTTACCAGAATGGTACCTGGACTCCAAGGGTTATGTTACGAGGGGAGATTACATAAACGAGAGTTTATTCCCTGGAATTTAGAAGGCTAAGGGCTGATTTGATGGAAGTTTTCATGATATTAATGTGAAGACATAGAAGATAGGAGCAGGAGTAGGCCATTCGGCCCCTCGAGCCTGCTCCGCCATTTAATGCGATCATGGCTGATCATCCAAATTCAGTACCCTGTCCCTGCCTTCTCCCCATATCCCTTGATCCCTTTAGCCTTAAGAAATATATCTAACTCCTTCTTGAATATATTTAATGAATTGGCCTCTACTGCCTTCTGTGGTAGAGAATTCCACAGGTTCACCACTCTCTGGGTGAAGAAATTCCTCCTCATCTCTGTCCTAAATGGCTTACCCCTTATCCTTAGACTGTGACCCCTGGTTCTGGACTCCCCTGCCATCGGGAACATCCTTCCTGCATCTAGTCTGTCTAGTCCTGTTAGAATTTTATAAGTTTCAATGAGATCCCCTCTCATTCTTCTAAACTCCAGTGAATAAAAGCCCAATCGACCCAATCATTCCTCATACGTCATTCCTCTCATCCCAGGTATCAGTCTGGTGAATCTTCGCTGCACTCCCTCCATGGTAAGAACATCCTTCCTCAGATAAGGCGACCAAAACTGCACACAGTATTGAAGATGTGGTCTCACCAAGGCCTTGTACAACTGCAGCAAGACATCCTTGCTCCTGTACTTGAATCCTCTTGCTACGAAGGCCAACATACCATTTCCTTTCTTAACCGCCTGCTGCACCTGCATGCTTACCTTCAGCGACTGGTGCACAAGGACACCCAGGTCTTGTTGCACTTCCCCTTCTCCCAATATATTGCCGTTCAGATAATAATCTGCCTTCCTGTTTTTGCCATCAAAGCAGATAACCTTGCATTTATCCACATTATACTGCATCTGCCATGCTTCTGCCCAGTCACACTGGAGTTTCTCGGCATCCTCCTCACAGCACACACACCCACCCAGCTTTGTGTCGTCTGCAAACTTGGAGATATTACATCTAGTTCCCTCGTCCAGATCATTAATATATATTGTGAATAGCTGGGGTCCTAGGACCGATCCTTGCGGTACCCCACTAGTCACTGCCTGCCACTCGGAAAAAGACCCGTTTATTCCAACTCTTTGCTTCCTGTCTGCCAACCAGTTCTCGATCCAAGTCAGTACCTTGCCCCCAATCCCATGTGCTTTAACTTGACACGCTAATCTCTTATACTCCTGACGTACCTGCAGTTGGTTCTGGGTCTGGGCCTGTAGTTCAAGGCATCGGCTCTCCTGCTCCCTCAGCTGTTGCTGCTGCTGCTCGGCCAGCGCCCGGTGTTGGCGCTTCTCGTCCTCCGCCCTCTGCCGCGTGAACTCCAGGTGTTCCTGCCAAAAAACAGATAGGATAGAGAGAGAGAAACTATTTCCGCTGGTTTGCGATTCTGGGACGAGGGGGCATAGTCTAAAAATTAGAGTCAGACCTTTCAGGAGTGAAGTGAGGAAACACTTCAACACACAAAGGCTGGCAGAGGTTTGGAACTCTCTTACGCAAATGACAATTAATGCTGGGTCAATTGTTAATTGTAAATCAGATTTCTGTTAACCAAAGGTAAAAAGCGATTATGGGGCAAAGGCCGGATTATGGAGTTAGATTGAGAGGCTAAATGGCCTACTCCTGTTCTTGTGTTCCTATATTCTCAGTCATGGCTCAGTTGGTAACAATGTGTGAGTCAGAAGGTTGTGCTTGAGAACAAAATTCTAGGCAGACACTCCAGGGCAGTACTGAGGGAGTGCTGCACTGTCAGAGGGGCAGTACTGAGGGAGTGCTGCACTGCCGGAGGGGCAGTACTGAGGGAGCGCTGCACTGTCGGAGGGGCGGTACTGAGGGAGCGCTGCACTGACGGAGGGGCGGTACTGAGGGAGTGCTGCACTGACGGAGGGGCAGTACTGAGGGAGCGCTGCACTGACGGAGGGGCAGTACTGAGGGAGCACTGCACTGTCAGAGGGGCGGTACTGAGGGAGCGCTGCACTGTCGGAGGGGCGGTACTGAGGGAGCGCTGCACTGTCGGAGAGGCGGTACTGAGGGAGTGCTGCACTGTCGGAGGGGCGGTACTGAGGGAGCGCTGCACTGTCGGAGGGGCAGTACTGAGGGAGCGCTGCACTGTCGGAGGGGCGGTACTGAGGGAGTGCTGCACTGTCGGAGGGGCGGTACTGAGGGAGTGCTGCACTGATGGAGGGGCAGTACTGAGGAAGTGCTGCTCTGTCAGAGGGGCAGTACTGAGGGAGCGCTGCACTGTCGGAGGGGCAGTACTGAGGGAGCGCTGCACTGTCGGAGGGGCAGTAGTGAGGGAGCGCTGCACTGTCGGAGGGGCAATACTGAGGGAGCGCTGCACTGTCGGAGGGGCAGTACTGAGGGAGCGCTGCACTGTCAGAGGGGCGGTACTGAGGGAGTGCTGCACTGTCGGAGGGGCAGTACTGAGGGAGCGCTGCACTATCGGAGGGGCGGTACTGAGGGAGTGCTGCACTGTCAGAGGGGCAGTACTGAGGGAGCGCTGCACTGTCGGAGGGGCGGTACTGAGGGAGTGCTGCACTGACGGAGGGGCAGTACTGAGGGAGCGCTGCACTATCGGAGGGGCAGTACTGAGGGAGCGCTGCACTGTCGGAGGAGCAGTACTGAGGGAGCTCTGCACTGTCGGAGGGGCGGTACTGAGCGAGTGCTGCACTGACGGAGGGGCAGCACTGAGGGAGTGCTGCACTGTCGGAGGGGCGGTACTGAGGGAGTGCTGCACTGTCGGAGGGGCGTAACTGAGGGAGCACTGCACTGTCGGAGGGGCGGTACTGAGGGAGTGCTGCACTGTCGGAGGGACAGCATTGAGGGAGCGCTGCACTATCGGAGGGGCGGTACTGAGGGAGTGCTGCACTGTCGGAGGGGCTGTACTGAGGGAGTGCTGCACTGTCGGAGGGACAGCACTGAGGGAGCGCTGCACTATCGGAGGGGCGGTACTGAGGGAGTGCTGCACTGGCGGAGGGGCAGCACTGAGGGAGTGCTGCACTGTCGGAGGGGCGGCACTGAGGGAGTGCTGCACTGTCGGAGGGGCGTAACTGAGGGAGCACTGCACTGTCGGAGGGGCGGTACTGAGGGAGTGCTGCACTGTTGGAGGGACAGCATTGAGGGAGCGCTGCACTGTCGGAGGGGCGGTACTGAGGGAGTGCTGCACTGTCGGAGGGGCAGTACTGAGGGAGTGCTGTACTGTTGGAGGGACAGCACTGAGGGAGCGCTGCACTATCGGAGGGGCAGTACTGAGGGAGTGCTGCACTGTCGGAGGGGCAGTACTGAGGGAGTGCTGCACTGTCGGAGGGGCGGTGCTGAGGGAGCGCTGCACTGTCGGAGGGGCGGTACTGAGGGAGCGCTGCACTGGCGGAGGGGCGGTACTGAGGGAGCGCTGCACTGTCGGACGGGCAGTACTGAGGGAGTGCTGCACTGTCGGAGGGGCGGTACTGAGGGAGCGCTGCACTGTCGGAGGGGCAGTACTGAGGGAGCGCTGCACTGTCGGAGGGCGGTACTGAGGGAGTGTTGCACTGTCGGAGGGGCGGTACTGAGGGAGTGCTGCACTGATGGAGGGGCAGTACTGAGGAAGTGCTGCTCTGTCAGAGGGGCAGTACTGAGGGAGCGCTGCACTGTCGGAGGGGCAGTACTGAGGGAGCGCTGCACTGTCGGAGGGGCAGTACTGAGAGAGCGCTGCACTGTCGGAGGGGCAATACTGAGGGAGCGCTGCACTGTCGGAGGGGCAGTACTGAGGGAGCGCTGCACTGTCGGAGGGGCGGTACTGAGGGAGTGCTGCACTGTCGGAGGGGCAGTACTGAGGGAGCGCTGCACTATCGGAGGGGCGGTACTGAGGGAGTGCTGCACTGTCAGAGCGGCAGTACTGAGGGAGCGCTGCAATGTCGGATGGGCGGGACTGAGGGAGTGCTGCACTGACGGAGGGGCAGTACTGAGGGAGCGCTGCACTATCGGAGGGGCAGTACTGAGGGAGCACTGCACTGTCGGAGGGGCAGTACTGAGGGAGCTCTGCACTGTCGGAGGGGCGGTACTGAGCGAGTGCTGCACTGACGGAGGGGCAGCACTGAGGGAGTGCTGCACTGTCGGAGGGGCGGTACTGAGGGAGTGCTGCACTGTCGGAGGGGCGTAACTGAGGGAGCACTGCACTGTCGGAGGGGCGGTACTGAGGGAGTGCTGCACTGTCGGAGGGACAGCATTGAGGGAGCGCTGCACTATCGGAGGGGCGGTACTGAGGGAGTGCTGCACTGTTGGAGGGGCAGTACTGAGGGAGTGCTGCACTGTCGGAGGGACAGCACTGAGGGAGCGCTTCACTATCGGAGGGGCGGTACTGAGGGAGTGCTGCACTGGCGGAGGGGCAGCACAGAGGGAGTGCTGCACTGTCGGAGGGGCGGTACTGAGGGAGTGCTGCACTGTCGGAGGGGCGTAACTGAGGGAGCATTGCACTGTCGGAGGGGCGGTACTGAGGGAGTGCTGCACTGTTGGAGGGACAGCATTGAGGGAGCGCTGCACTGTCGGAGGGGCGGTACTGAGGGAGTGCTGCACTGTCGGAGGGGCAGTACTGAGGGAGTGCTGCACTGTTGGAGGGACAGCACTGAGGGAGCGCTGCACTATCGGAGGGGCGGTACTGAGGGAGTGCTGCACTGTCGGAGGGGCAGTACTGAGGGAGTGCTGCACTGTCGGAGGTGCGGTACTGAGGGAGTGCTGCACTGTCAGAGGGGCAGTACTGAGGGAGCGCTGCACTGTCGGAGGGGCGGTACTGAGGGAGCACTGCACTGTCGGAGGGGCGGTACTGAGGGAGCGCCGCACTGTCGGAAGGGCAGTGCTGAGGAAGTGCTGCTCTGTCAGAGGGGCAGTACTGAGGGAGCGCTGCACTCTCAGAGGGGCAGTGCTGAGGGAGCGCTGCACTGTCAGAGGGGCAGTACTCAGGGAGTGCTGCACTCTCAGAGGGGCAGTACTGAGGGAGTGCTGCACTGTTGGAGGGGCAGTACCAAGGGAGAGCTGCATTGTCGGAGGGGCAGTACTGAGGGAGTGCTGCACTGACGGAGGGGCAGTACCGAGGGAGCACCGCACTGCCGGAGGGGCAGTACTGAGGGAGCGCTTCACTGTCGGAGGGGCGGTACTGAGGGAGTGCTGCACTGTCGGGGGGCAGTACTGAGAGAGTGCTGCACTGTCGGAGGGGCAGTACCGAGGGAGCACCGCACTGTCGGAGGGACAGTAGTGTGGGAATGTTGCACTGACGCAAGGACAGTACTGAGGAAGTGCCGCACTGTAGGAGGGGCAGTACTGAGGGAGCGCTGCACTGTCGGAGGGGCGGTACTGAGGGAGTGCTGCACTGCCGGAGGGACAGCATTGAGGGAGCGCTGCACTATCGGAGGGGCGGTACTGAGGGAGTGCTGCACTGTCGGAGGGGCAGTACTGAGGGAGTGCTGCACTGTCGGAGGGACAGCACTGAGGGAGCGCTGCACTATCGGAGGGGCTGTACTGAGGGAGTGCTGCACTGTCGGAGGGGCAGTACTGAGGGAGTGCTGCACTGTTGGAGGGGCGGTACTGAGGGAGTGTTGCACTGTCAGAGGGGCAGTACTGAGGGAGCGCTGCACTGTCGGAGGGGCGGTACTGAGGGAGCGCTGCACTGTCGGAGGGGCGGTACTGAGGGAGTGCTGCACTGTCGGAGGGGCAGTACTGAGGAAGTGCTGCTCTGTCAGAGGGGCAGTACTGAGGGAGCGCTGCACTCTCAGAGGGGCAGTGCTGAGGGAGCGCTGCACTGTCAGAGGGGCAGTACTGAGGGAGTGCTGCACTCTCAGAGGGGCAGTACTGAGGGAGTGCTGCATTGTTGGAGGGGCAGTACCAAGGGAGAGCTGCATTGTCGGAGGGGCAGTACTGAGGGAGTGCTGCACTGACGGAGGGGCAGTACCGAGGGAGCACCGCACTGCCGGAGGGGCAGTACTGAGGGAGCGCTGCACTGTCGGAGGGGCGGTGCTGAGGGAGTGCTGCACTGTCGGAGGGGCAGTACTGAGGGAGTGCTGCACTATCGGAGGGGCGGTACTGAGGGAGTGCTGCACTGTCAGAGGGGCAGTACTGAGGGAGCGCTGCACTGTCGGTGGGGCGGTACTGAGGGAGTGCTGCACTGATGGAGGGGAAGTACTGAGGGAGCGCTGCACTATCGGAGGGGCAGTACTGAGGGAGCACTGCACTGTCGGAGGGGCAGTACTGAGGGAGCGCTGCACTGTCGGAGGGGCAGTACTGAGGGAGCTCTGCACTGCCGGAGGGGCGGTACTGAGGGAGTGCTGCACTGACGGAGGGGCAGCACCGAGGGAGTGCCGCACTGTTGGAGGAGCGGTACTGAGGGAGTGCTGCACTGTCGGAGGGGCGTAACTGAGGGAACACTGCACTGTCGGAGGGGCGGTACTGAGGGAGTGCTGCACTGTCGGAGGGACAGCATTGAGGGAGCGCTGCACTATCGGAGGGGCGGTACTGAGGGAGTGCTGCACTGTCGGACGGGCAGTACTGAGGGAGTGCTGCACTGTCGGAGGGACAGCACTGAGGGAGCGCTGCACTATCGGAGGGGCAGTACTGAGGGAGTGCTGCACTGTCAGAGGGGCAGTACTGAGGGAGTGCTGCACAGTCGGAGGGGCGGTACTGAGGGAGTGCTGCACTGTCAGAGGGGCAGTACTGAGGGAGCGCTGCACTGTCGGAGGGGCGGTACTGAGGGAGCGCTGCACTGTCGGAGGGGCAGTACTGAGGAAGTGCTGCTCTGTCAGAGGGGCAGTACTGAGGGAGCGCTGCACTCTCAGACGGGCAGTGCTGAGGGAGCGCTGCACTGTCAGAGGGGCAGTACTGAGGGAGTGCTTCACTCTCAGAGGGGCAGTACTGAGGGAGTGCTGCACTGTTGGAGGGGCAGTACCAAGGGAGAGCTGCATTGTCGGAGGGGCAGTACTGAGGGAGTGCTGCACTGACGGAGGGGCAGTACCGAGGGAGCACCGCACTGCCGGAGGGGCAGTACTGAGGGAGCGCTGCACTGTCGGAGGGGCGGTACTGAGGGAGTGCTGCACTGTCGGAAGGGCAGTACTGAGAGAGTGCTGCACTATCGGAGGGGCGGTACTGAGGGAGTGCTGCACTGACGGAGGGGCAGCACTGAGGGAGCGCTGCACTATCGGAGGTGCGGTACTGAGGGAGTGCTGCACTGTCAGAGGGGCAGTACTGAGGGAGCGCTGCACTGTCGGAGGAGCGGTACTGAGGGAGTGCTGCACTGACGGAGGGGCAGTACTGAGGGAGCGCTGCACTGTCGGAGGGGCAGTAATGAGAGAGCGCTGCACTGTCGGAGGGGCAGTACTGAGGGAGCTCTGCACTGCCGGAGGGGCGGTACTGAGGGAGTGCTGCACTGACGGAGGGGCAGCACCGAGGGAGTGCTGCACTGTTGGAGGAGTGGTACTGAGGGAGTGCTGCACTGTCGGAGGGGCGTAACTGAGGGAACACTGCACTGTCGGAGGGGCGGTACTGAGGGAGTGCTGCACTGTCGGAGGGACAGCATTGAGGGAGCGCTGCACTATCGGAGGGGCGGTACTGAGGGAGTGCTGCACTGTCGGAGGGGCAGTACTGAGGGAGTGCTGCACTGTCGGAGGAATGTAAGAAGTCACACAACACCAGGTTATAGTCCAACAGCTTTATTTGAAATCACAAGCTTTCGGAGCGCTGCTCCTTCTTCAGGTGAAGTGGAGAAATGCATAAAGACACAGCTTATATAGTCAGAGAATCATGTCAGATGTTTACAGGTAACCTTTCCAACTGCCATTAATCACACCTCGGCAGAGAGATAATCACAGCAGTCAAAGGTGTGAATGGTGTCCAAACAGGTCAGTCAGGGAAACATTACATCAAAGAACAATGAGGTGGGGTCACAAGGGGTCAAATATTGCAGATGCTGGGGTCTGTATGAAAAACAAAAAAACAGACAAAAAACATTTTTTTTGGCTGGAAATCACAGCAGGTCCAGCCGCATCTGTGCAGAGAGAACAAGCCAACGTTGTCTACCTCATACGTTGCAGGAAAGGATGCCCCGGAGCATGGTACATCGGCGAGACCATGCAGACACTGCGACAACGGATGAACGGACACCGCGCAACAATCACCAGGCAGGCGTGTTCCCTCCCAGTCGGGGAACACTTCAGCAGTCAAGGACATTCAGCCTCCGATCTTCGGGTAAGCATTCTCCAAGGCGGCCTTCGAGACACACGACAACGCAAAATCGTCGAGCAGAAACTGATAGCCAAGTTCCGCACCCATGAGGACGGCCTCAACCGAGATCTTGGGTTCATGTCACGCTACATGTAACCCCACCTGATGCAGAGTCATCCAGACTCGAGTCGACATTGGCTTATTCTCTCTACACAGATGCGGCTGGACCTGCTGTGATTTCCAGCCAAAAAAAATGTTTTTTGTCTGTTTTTTTGTTTTTCATACAGACCCCAGCATCTGCAATATTTGACCCCTTGTGACCCCACCTCATTGTTCTTTGATGTAATGTTTCCCTGACTGACCTGTTTGGACACCATTCACACCTTTGACTGCTGTGATTATCTCTCTGCCGAGGTGTGATTAATGGCAGTTGGAAAGGTTACCTGTAAACATCTGACATGATTCTCTGACTATATAAGCTGTGTCTTTATGCATTTCTCCACTTCACCTGAAGAAGGAGCAGCGCTCCGAAAGCTTGTGATTTCAAATAAAGCTGTTGGACTATAACCTGGTGTTGTGTGACTTCTTACATTTGTCCACCCCAGTCCAACTCCGGCATCTCCACACCATGGCTACTGTCGGAGGGACAGCACTGAGGGAGCGCTGCACTATCGGAGGGGCGGTACTGAGGGAGTGCTGCACTGTCGGAGGGGCAGTACTGAGGGAGTGCTGCACTGTCGGAGGGGCGGTACTGAGGGAGTGCTGCACTGTCGGAGGGGCGGTACTGAGGGAGTGCTGCACTGTCGGAGGGGCAGTACTGAGGAAGTGCTGCTCTGTCAGAGGGGCAGTACTGAGGGAGTGCTGCACTCTCAGACGGGCAGTGCTGAGGGAGCGCTGCACTGTCAGAGGGGCAGTACTGAGGGAGTGCTTCACTCTCAGAGGGGCAGTACTGAGGGAGTGCTGCACTGTTGGAGGGGCAGTACTGAGGGAGTGCTGCACTGTCGGAGGGGCGGTACTGAGGGAGTGCTGCACTGTCGGAGGGGCGGTACTGAGGGAGTGCTGCACTGTCGGAGGGGCAGTACTGAGGAAGTGCTGCTCTGTCAGAGGGGCAGTACTGAGGGAGTGCTGCACTCTCAGACGGGCAGTGCTGAGGGAGCGCTGCACTGTCAGAGGGGCAGTACTGAGGGAGTGCTTCACTCTCAGAGGGGCAGTACTGAGGGAGTGCTGCACTGTTGGAGGGGCAGTACCAAGGGAGAGCTGCATTGTCGGAGGGGCAGTACTGAGGGAGTGCTGCACTGACGGAGGGGCAGTACCGAGGGAGCACCGCACTGCCGGAGGGGCAGTACTGAGGGAGTGCTGCACTGTTGGAGGGGCAGTACCGAGGGAGCGCTGCACTGTCGGAGGGACAGTAGTGTGGGAATGTTGCACTGTCGCAAGGACAGTACTGAGGGAGTGCCGCACTGTAGGAGGTGCAGTACTGAGGGAGCGCTGCACTGTCAGAGGGGCTGTACTGAGGAAGTGCTGCTCTGTCAGAGGGGCAGTACTGATGGAGCGGTACACTGTCGGAGGGGCAGTGCTGAGGGAGCGCTGCACTGTCAGAGGGGCAGTGCTGAGGGAGCGCTGCACTGTCGGAGGGGCAGTACTGAGGGAGCGCTGCACTGTCGGAGGGGCTGTACTGAGGAAGTGCTGCTCTGTCGGAGGGGCAGTGCTGAGGGAGCGCTGCACTGTTGGAGGGGCAGTACTGAGGGAGCGCTGCACTGTCAGAGGGGCAGTACTGAGGGAGTGCTGCACTCTCGGGGCAGTACTGAGGGAGTGCTGCACTCTCAGGGGCAGTACTGAGGGAGCACTGCACTGTCGGAGGGGCAGTACTGAGGGCGCGCTGCACTGTCGGAGATGCAGTACTGAGGGAGCGCTGCACTGTCAGAGGTGCCAGCTTTCGGATGAGACGTTAAACCGAGGCCCCATCTGCCCTCTCAGCTGGATGTAAAAGATCCCATGGCCGCTATGTCGAAGAAGAGCAGGGGGGGATTTCTCCCCAGTGCCCTGAGGCCAATATTTTGAGGTATTGCATTTGGGTAGGGCTAACAAGGAAAGGGAGTACACATTAAATGTTAGGACACTGAGTAGTGTAGAGGACAAAGGGACCTTGGAGTGTATGTCCACAGATCCCTGAAGGCAGCAGGCCAGGTAGATAAGGTGGTTAAGAAGGCATACGGAATGCTTGCCTTTATTAGCCGTGGTATAGAATACAAGAGCAGGAGGGGTTATGCTTCAACTGTATAAAACACTAGTTAGGCCTCAGCTAGAGTATTGCGTGCAGTTCTGGTCACCACATTACAGGAAAGATGTGATTGCACTAGAGAGGGTACAGAGGAGATTTACAAGGATGTTGCTGGGAGTAGAGAATCTTAGCTATGAGGAAAGACTGGATAGGCTGGGTCTGTTTTCCTTGGAAGAGAGGAAGCTGAGGGGAGACCTTATTGAGGTGTATAAAATTATGAGGGGCCCAGATAAAGTGGATAGAAAGGACCTATTCCCTTAGCAGAGGGGTCAAAAACCAGGGGGCACAGATTTAAAGTAATTGGTGGAAGGTTTAGAAGGGATTTGAGGGGAAATGTCTTCACCCAGAGGGTTGTTTGCAGACGACACAAAGCTGGTGTGGGCGTGTTTGCTGTGAGGAGAATGCCAAGAAACTCCAGTATGATTTGGACAGGTGAGTGATTGGGCAGATGCATGGCAGATGCAGTATAATGTGGATAAATGCGAGGTTATCTACTTTGGTGGCAAAAACAGGAAGGCAGATTATTATCTGAACGGCAATATATTGGGAGAAGGGGAAGTGCAACGAGACCTGAGTGTCCTTGTGCACCAGTCGCTGAAGGTAAGCATGCAGGTGCAGCAGGCGGTTAGAAGGCAAATGGTATGTTGGCCTTCACAGCAAGAGGATTCAAGTACAGGAGCAAGGATGTCTTGCTGCAGTTGTACAGGGCCTTGGTGAGACAACACCTTGAGTATTGTGTGCAGTTTTGGTCGCCTTATCTGAGGAATGATGTTCTTGCCATGGAGGGAGTGCAGCAAAGATTCACCAGACTGATACCTGGGATGGCAGGAATGACGTATGAAGAGAGATTGGGTCGATCGGGCTTATATTCGCTAGAGTTTAGAAGAACGAGAGGGGATCTCATTGAATCTTATAAAATTCTAACAGGACTAGACAGACTAGATGCAGGAAGGATGTTCCCAATGGTCGGGGAGTCCAGAACCACAGGTCATAGTCCAAGGATAAGGGGTAAGCCATTTTGGACTGAGATGAGGAGGAATTTCTTCACCCAGAGAGTGGTGAACCTGTGGAATTCTCTACCACAGAAGGCAGTTGAGGCCAATTCATTAAATATATTCAAGAAGGAGTTAGATATATTTCTTTAGCTAAAGGAATCAAGGGATATGGGGAGAAGGCAGGGACAGGGTACTGAATTTGGATGATCAGCCATGATCTCATTGAATGGCGGAACAGGCTCGAGGGGCCGAATGGCCTACTCCTGCTCCTATCTTCTATGTTTCTATGTTTCTTTGTTGGCCGGCGAGGAGAGGATGGGCCGAAGTGGCCTCCTGCCGTGCTGTCACTTTCTATGATTCGATGCATATTTATCCCTCAATCAACATCACCAAAGCAGATGATTCGGTCATTGATCACATTGCTTGTTTGTGGGAGCTTGCTGTGCACAAATTGGATGTCGGATTTCCTACATTACAACAGTGACCACACTGCAAAAAGTACTTTATTGGCTGCAAAGCGCTTAGGGACGTCGGGTGGTCGTGCAAGGCGCTGCATCAATGCAAGACTTTCTTTCTGTTCCACCAACTGCACTGAAGTGCTCTCTCTCTCTGGTGCATCCAGTTCGAGTGCAATGTTGAGGGTCGTTTTTTTGCGGGTGGCTAATCTTTCGGGTAGACTTGTCTGTTTTTTTGCATTGAAGGATTTGCATCCGTTTGCAGTTGCAAAACAGACGCCAACCGTGCAACAAACAAGGACCCGTTGCCCCGGGCAGCGCAAACAAAAAAACACAAGACGCGTTGCTGGGGGGGCCTTCCCGTGATTGACAGGTGAGCGTGGGGCTCCGTTGCCCCGGGCAACCGCCCAAGGCGACCAATAGCGAGGGGAGTCCATTGTGACGTCCGGACGAATCGGACCAATGGGCAAAGAGGACGCTCCGGCGGTTGCTGGGGCGACCGTCCCTTTGTTGCAACCCGTGATTGACAGGTCATTTGCAAGGCCGTTGCCTCCGAGGTGGCCAATGGGAGCCCGCATTTCTTGATTGACGTTCAATGCAACCAATGGGAAGGGGAGGATGGGGGGGTGGGACGAACCCTTGGGTTCTGGCTGAGCCGGGACCAAACTCCCAAGAGCTGAGCGACACGGCTTTGAAGTTTGGGGCGGTGCAATTTCAGGAGGATCCCATGGACCAATTGGAGGAGCTCCTTGTGTTGGGAGGGTGAAGGGGGCGGGACCTGAGTGCTTTAAAGGGACGAGAGCAGGTCGCAGATCGCGATTGCATTTGATTGAGGGGGGCAAGGCATTGCAAGAGGTCCAATTTCTGGGAAACATGAGGGAGATCGTCCACCTCCAAGCCGGCCAGTGTGGCAATCAAATCGGAGCCAAGGTATTGTGCAACTAGGGGGAACTGCAGATATTTCCAGTGTCTCTTATATTGGTTGCATGCCCCGATGGGGAAATTGCAAACGTGGGCTGAGACCATGAGGGGGGATGGGGCTAATGGAGGTCCTACCAAGGGTCCAAACATTCCCCAACAGAGGCAATCCTGCATTCGCCCTCCCTGATTAATTTAACCTCCCCTCCAGACCTCCCTCAGGATCTTGGGCTTCATAAATAGAGGTCCAGAGTACAAAAGTGTGGAAATTATGATGAACCTTTATAAAACACTGGTTCGGCCCCAACTGGGATATTGTGTCCAATTCTGGGCACCGCACTTTAGGAAGGATGTGAAGGCCTTCGAGAGGGTGCGGAAAAGATTTACGAGAATTATTCCAGGGATGAGGCACTTCAGTTCCGTGGAGAGTTATGTGGAGAGACTGGAGAAGCTGGGGTTGTTCTCCTTAGAGCAGAGAAGGTTAAGGGGGGAGATTTAATAGGGGTGTTCAAAATTACGAGGGGGTTTTAATGGAATAAAGAGGGAGAAATTGTTTGCACTGGGTAGCGGTGCTCAAAATCGTGAGGGGTCTGGACAGTGTAGATAGAGAGAAACTGTTCCCATTGGCGGATGGGTCGAGAACCAGAGGACACAGATTTAAGGCGATTGGCAGAAGAATCAAAGGCGACGTAAGAAAAAACTTTTTTACGCAGCGAGTGGTTAAGATCTGGAATGCACAGCCTGAGAGGGTGCTGGAGGAAGAGTCAGTTTTATCTTTGAAAAGGGAGTTGGATAAGTATCTGAAGGAAAGGAATTTGCAGGGCTACGGGGAAAGGACGGGGGAGTTGGGACTAGCTGAGAGTCAGCACGGGTTCGACGGGCCGAATGGCCGCCTTCCGTGCTGTAACTGCTCTATGATTCCCTGGTTCTATCTAAGGGAGGTTACTGGGAGCCACAGCCTTTCTGCTCAAGGCGTGGGGGGGGCGGAAGTTGAATTGCATCTCGAGGGGTGTTTTTTAATGTCCTGGGAAGCCCCAAGGTGGAAGGGAGGTGGGTTGGGGGCAAAGAGGTTGCGGTGGATTGATACCTGGCTCAATGAAACAGGTTCAAGTTCCAAGTCGGCGGGGTGGGAGGGGGGAAGGGTTGGGAGGTTGGAGGGAGGGAAGGGACCATTGGGAGTCACATCTCTCTCTGCTGGTGAGGGGAGGGGAGGAGTGGGAGTTATATAAAGCTCTGGTTAGACTCCATCTGGAGTAACAGTGTTCAGCTCAGGAAGGATATATTGGCCTTTGGAGGGAGTGCAGTGCAGATTTACCAGAACGATACCCGGACTTCAAGGGTTAAGTTACGACAACAGGTTGCATGAACTAGCTTCGTATTCCCTCGAGTATAGCAGATTACGGGGTGATGTAATGGTAATTGAGATGTTTAAGGTGATTAAAAAGTAGATTAACTTTGGTGTAGTCCTGAACAAGGGGGCGTAAACTTAAAATTAGAGCCAGGCCATTCAGGGGTGATGGCAGGAAGCAGTTCTTCACACAAAGGCTAAAGGGAACCTGACACACTCTCCCCCCCAAACAGCTGCTGAGGCTAGGGGGGTCAATTGAAAATTTCGAAACTGAGATGGACAGATTTTTGTTAGGTGAAGGTATTAAGGGCTACCGAGCCAAGGTTGGTGAATGGTGCTAAGATACAGATCAGCCGTGATCCGATGGAATGGCGGCACAGGCTCGTGGGGCTGAAGGGTCTCCTCCTGTTCCAAAGGAATCTCAAACTCCCTTCCTTATGAGATGGTGCAGAGGGATTCAAGTGGGGCTTCCCTGCCAAGGGTCATGGTGACCTCTACTGTGGGTGTGTCATAGCTGCCACCAGAGGGCAGTGCAGAGGGAGTTGGGGATGCTGCTACCTGGAGGAGCACCTGATTGTGCCTCAGTGCCATTCCCTAGATGGGGAGGGGCTTAGTGAGCCTCAGTGCCATTCCCTAGATGGGGGAGGAGATTAGTGAGCCTCAGCACCCTTCACTAGACGGGGGAGGGGCTTAGTCAGCCTCAGTGCCCTTCCCTAGATAGGGGAGGGGCTTAGTGAGCCTCTGCCATTCCCTAGATGGGGGAGGGGCTTAGTGAGCCTCAGTGCCATTCCCTAGATGGGGAAGGGGCTTAGTGAGCCTCAGTGCCATTCTCTAGATGGGGAGGGGCTTAGTGAGCCTCAGTGCCATTCTCTAGATGGGGGAGGGGCTTAGTGTCATTCCCTAGATGGGGAGGGGCTTAATGAGCCTCAGTGCCATTCCCTAGATGGGGGAGGGGCTTAGTGAGCCTCAGTGCCATTCCCTAGATGGGGAGGAGATTAGTGAGCCTCAGCACCCTTCACTAGACGGGGGAGGGGCTTAGTCAGCCTCAGTGCCCTTCCCTAGATAGGGGAGGGGCTTAGTGAGCCTCTGCCATTCCCTAGATGGGGGAGGGGCTTAATGAGCCTCAGTGCCATTCCCTAGATGGGGGAGGGGCTTAGTGAGCCTCAGTGCCATTCCCTAGATGGGGAAGGGGCTTAGTGAGCCTCAGTGCCATTCTCTAGATGGGGGAGGGGCTTAGTGAGCCTCAGTGCCATTCTCTAGATGGGGGAGGGGCTTAGTGAGCCTCAGTGCCATTCCCTAGATGGGGGAGGGGCTTAGTGAGCCTCAGCACCCTTCACTAGACGGGGGAGGGGCTTAGTGAGCCTCAGTACCATTCCCTAGATGGGGGAGGGGCTTAGTGAGCCTCAGTGCCATTGCCTACATGGGGGAGGGGCTTAGTGAGCCTCAGTGCTATTCCCTAGATGGGGGAGGGGCTTAGTGAGCCTCAGTGCTATTCCCTAGATGGGGGAGGGGCTTAGTGAGCCTCAGTGCCATTCCCAAGATGGGGGAGGGGCTTAGTGAGCCTCAGTGCCATCCTCTAGATGGGGCGGGGCTTAGTGAGCCTCAGTGTCATTCCCTAGATGGGGGAGGGGCTTAGTGAGCCTTAGTGCCATCCTCTAGATGGGGCGGGGCTTAGTGAGCCTCAGTGCCATCCTCTAGATGGGGAGGGCTTAGTGGCCCTCAGTGCCATTGCCTACATGGGGGAGGGGCTTAGTGGCCCTCAGTGCCATTGCCTAGATTGGGGAGGGGCTTAGTGAGCCTCAGTGCCATTCTCTAGATGGGGGAGGGGCTTAGTGGCCCTCAGTGCCATTGCCTAGATTGGGGAGGGGCTTAGTGAGCCTCAGTGCCATTCCCTAGATGGGGGAGGGGCTTAGTGAGCCTCAGTGCCATCCTCTAGATGGGGAGGGGCTTAGTGGCCCTCAGTGCCATTGCCTAGATTGGGGAGGGGCTTAGTGAGCCTCAGTGCCATTCTCTAGATGGGGGAGGGGCTTAGTGAGCCTCAGTGCCATCCTCTAGATGGGGGAGGGGCTTAGTGGCCCTCAGTGCCATTGCCTAGATTGGGGAGGCACATTGGTCCTCAGTGCCCTTCCCTAGATGGTGGGATTGAGGGATGGGAGAAAGTTGGGGAGGTGGGAGCGAGGGATATGAGGATAAGGTGAGGAATTGAGTCGGGGGATATGTGTGTGCAGTCTCGCGGAAATGTCAGCAACGTTGTGATCATTCCTCCTCCTGTAACCTTTTCTTTCTCTCTCTCTCTCTCTCTCTGTTTCTCTTTCTCTCTCTCTCTCTCTCTCTCACAGTTCTGGGAAGTGATTAGCGACGAACACGGCATCGACCCGACCGGGGCGTACCACGGCGACAGTGACCTCCAGCTGGAGAGGATCAATGTCTATTACAACGAGGCCACAGGTGAACCTCCCCACTGACCAGTATCAGCCCCTTTGGTCATTTCTCTCAAAGGAAATAAAACGGTCCCGGGGGAGGAGTGGGGTGGAGGGAGGTGCCCTCTGCTTTCACTTGACCCCCTTGGAAGCTCTTCCAGTATCTCACGAGCGAGAAGCTGGGCCTATTCCACGGAGGGGCTGAATGGGCCGACCCCTTGGGCCTCAGCTATTCACAATCTACATCAATGATTTGGATGAGGGGACTAAATGTAATATCTCCAAGTTTGCTGATGATACAAAGCTGGGTGGGAATGTAGGTTGTGAGGAGGATGCAAGGAGGCTGCAAGGGGATATAGACAGGCTAAGTGAGTGGGCAAGTACATGGCAAATGGAATATAATGTGGAGAAATGTGAAGTTATCCACTTTGGTAGGAGAAATAGAAAAGCAGAGTATTTTTTAAATGGTGAGGGATTGGGAAATGTTGGTGTTCAGAGGGACCTGGGTGTCCTTGTACACGAATCACTGAACATTAACATGCAGGTACAGCAAGCAGTTAGGAAAACCAATGGTATGTTGGCCTTTATTACAAGAGGATTTGAGTATAAGAGTAAAGGGCCTAGAAATTCAGTTGGGCGCGCCATCCGTTAGCGCCTTAGGAGGAGTAGATCTCGAGCGCTAGGCGCTTAGCGCCCGGGCGCAGCGCGATCTGCGCCTCGCCCCAACTTCAGTACACATTTAGCGCCGGCGCAAAGTCTTAGCGCGCGCCCTGCTGCGCGCGCAGATCATGACGTCATTTCGTCGTGCAACGCCCTTTGTGCGCCCCGAACCGGAACTTCACTCGCGCCGGCCCATTGTGCGCCGGGCGGCCCTAACGACTGTGAAGTGGAACGGTACACAGCCGATGGGGGCCGCGGGGAGCGCAAATTAAAGGGCCCTCCTGTACTAGAAATGGTACGGCTGGCTGGCTGGCTGGCTGGCTGGGAGAAGGAGGAAGGAGGAGGGAGGAGGGAGGAGGAAACCCTCCCCAAAACCACAAATACACCAGTGTCGGCCTTTCAAAAAAACAAATCCACCCTCCCCCTTTAAGAGCTCACCGGATCCAGAGTGTCTGCCGTCAATCAGCAGCTCGCCGCACCTGCCCTGCGCCCAACTTCCGGTTTAGCCCGCCGGCTTAGCGCCTAAAGAGAGGCGTGCAGCGCCAGTTTTAGCGCTCGAGCAAACTCTTAGGGCGAAGCTAATGAATATCGGAGAAGTGGCCTCGATTTGGCGGCGGGCGCAAACTTTAGCGGCCGCCCGACTTTACCGCCCCAAAAGTGGCTACAATGAATTTCTAGGCCAAGATGTCTTACTGCAATTCTATAGGGCCCTGGTGAGACCACACCTGGAGTATTGTGGACAGTTTTGGTCTCCTTACCTAAGGAAGGATATACTTGCCATAGAGGGAGTGCAACGAAGGTTCACAGACTGGTTCCTGGGATGGGGGGATTGTCCTACGAGCAGAGATTGAGTAGACTGGGCCTATATTCTCTAGAGTTTAGAAGAATGAGAGGGGATCTCATTGAAACATACAAAATCCTTACAGGTCTTGACAGGGTAGATGCAGGGAGGATGTTTCCCCCTGTCTGGGGAGTCGAGAACCAGGGGTCACAGTCTCAGAATAAGGGGTCGGCCATTTAGGACTGAGATGAGAAATTTCTTCACTCAGAGGGCGGTGAATCTTTGGAATTCTCTACCCCGGAGGGCTGTGGAGGCTCAGTCATTGGGTATATTCAAGACAGAAATCGATAGATTTTTGGATATTAAGGGAATCAAGGGATATGGCGATAGTGAAGGAAAGTGGAGATGAGGCAGAAGATCAGCCATGATCTGATTGAATGGCGGAGCAGGCTCGAGGGGCCAAAATGCCGACTCCTGCTCCTATTTCTTATGTTCCTGTGTAACAATTTTGAAGGGGCCTGAATGGGCCTGCTCCTGTTCCTGTGTCACAGGCTCGAGGGGAGGCTGAATGGGCCTCCTCCTGTTCCTGTGTAACAGGCTCGAGGGGAGGCTGAATGGGCCTGCTCCTGTTCCTGTGTCACAGGCTCGAGGGGAGGCTGAATGGGCCTCCTCCTGTTCCTGTGTAACAGGCTCGAGGGGAGGCTGAATGGGCTTCCTCCTGTTCCTGTGTAACAGGCTCGAGAGGAGGGTAAATGGGCCTCCTCCTGTTCCTGTGTAACAGGCTCGAGGGGAGGCTGAATGGGCCTCCTCCTGTTCCTGTGTAACAGGCTCGAGGGGAGGGTAAATGGGCCTCCTCCTGTTCCTGTGTAACAGGCTCGAGGGGAGGCTGAATGGGCCTCCTCCTGTTCCTGTGTAACAGGCTCGAGGGGAGGGTAAATGGGCCTCCTCCTGTTCCTGTGTAACAGGCTCGAGGGGAGGCTGAATGGGCCTCCCCCTGTTCCTGTGTAACAGGCTCGAGGGGAGGCTGAATGGGCCTCCTCCTGTTCCTGTGTAACAGGCTCGTGGGGAGGGTAAATGGGCCTCCCCCTGTTCCGCGATCGGATTAATCCCCTGAACCCGAAGGAATGCAAGCCAAGTTTTTGTGACTCTCCCTCCTCATGAATTGACCCTTCACCCTTCGCCCCTGCCCCAAAGGCCTCTGGGAGGACCGTCAGACTTGACATAATTCCCTGCTTTCTTTGAACAGGAGGAAAGTATGTCCCGCGAGCTGTACTGGTAGACCTGGAACCCGGAACCATGGACTCCGTGCGATCGGGGCCTTTTGGTCAGATTTTCCGCCCGGACAACTTTGTCTTCGGTAAGTGTAGAGGGCCTTCGATCGACAAGCTCTTGACTTTCACTTGATACAGGGATATCGGAACCAACAGTGAGTAGAGATCGAGTGAAAGAAGAAAGAACTAGCACCTCTCACCACCCCAGGATGTCCCAAAGCACTTTAATGCAATGGAGTGCTTTTTTTGACGGCTAGTCACTGTAAGATGTGCAGCCAATTTGCAAAGAGCAGTAACAATCAGTAATTTTTAAATTAATGATGCTGGTTGAGTATTGCCCCTCCGACAGTGCAGTGCTCCCTCAGTACTGCCCCTCCCAACAGTGCAGTGCTCCCTCAGTTCTGCCCCTCCCAACAGTGCAGTGCTCCCTCAGTACTGCCCCTCCGACAGTGCAGCGCTCTTGCAGTACTGCCCCTCCGACAGTGCAGCGCTCTCGCAGTACTGCCCCTCCGACAGTGCAACGCTCCCTCAGTACTGCTCCTCCGACAGTGCAGCGCTCCCTCAGTACTGCCCCTCCGACAGTGCAGCGCTCCCTCAGTACTGCCTCTCTGACAGTGCAACGCTCCCACAATACTTGCCGTCCGACAGTGCAGCACTCCCTCAGTGCTGCCCCTCTGACAGTGCAGTGCTCCCTCCGTACTGCCCCCTCTGACAGTACAGCGCTCCCTCCGTACTGCCCCCTCCGACAGTGCGGCGCTCCCTCAGTACTGCTCCTCCGACAGTGCAGCGCTCCCTCAGTGCTGCCCCTCCGACAGTGCAGCGCTCCCTCAGTACTGCTCCTCCGACAGTGCAGCATTCCCTCAGTACTGCCCCTCCGACAGTGCAGCATTCCCTCATTGCTGCTCCTCCGAGCATGCAGTGCTCCCTCAGTACTGCCCCTCCGACAGTGCGGCGCTCCCTCAGTACTGCCCTTCCCAACTGTGCAGTGCTCCCTCAGTACTGCCCCCTCCGACAGTGCAGCGCTCCCTCAGTACTGCCCTTCCGACAGTGCAGCGCTCCCTCAGTACTGCCCTTCCGACAGTGCAGCGCTCCCTCAGTACTGCCCTTCCGACAGTGCAGCGCTCCCTCTGTACTGCCCCCTCCGACAGTGCGGCGCTCCCTCAGCACTGCTCCTCCGACAGTGCAGCGCTCCCTCGGTACTGCCCCTCTGACAGTGCAGCGCTCCCTCGGTACTGCCACTCTGACAGTGCAGCGCTCCCTCAGTACTGCCCCTCCGACAGTGCAGCGCTCCCTCAGTACTGTCCCTCCGACCGTGCAGCGCTCCCTCAGTACTGCTCCTGCGACAGTGCAGTGCTCCCTCAGTACTGCCCCTTTGACAGTGCAGTGCTCCCTCAGTACTGCCCCTCCGACAGTGCAGCATTCCCTCAGTACTGCTCCTCCGACAGTGCAGCGCTCCCTCAGTATTTCCCCTCTAACAGTGCAGCGCTCCCTCAGTACTGCTTCTCCGACAGTGCAGCGCTCCATCAGTACTGCCCCTCCGACAGTGCAGCACTCCCTCAGTACTGCCCCTCCAACAGTGCAGCGCTCCCTCAGTACTGCTCCTCCGACAGTGCAGCATTCCCTCAGTACTGCTCCTCCGACAGTGCAGCGCTCCCTCAGTACTGCCCCTCTGACAGCGCAGCGCTCTCTCGGTACTGTCCCTCGGCCCCTCGAGCCTGCTCCACCATTCAATAAGATCATGGCTGATCCGATTACTCCACATTCCCGCCTACCGCCGATAACTTTTCACCCCCCTTGCTTATCAAGAATCTATACACCTCCGCCTTAAAAATATTCAAAGACTCTGCTTCCACTGCCCTCTGAGGAAGAGAGTTCCAAAGACTCACGACCCTCTGTGAGAAACAATTTCTCCTCATCTCTGTCTTAAATGGGCGACCCCTTATTTTTAAACAGTGACCCCTAGTTCTAGATTCTCCCACAGGAGGAAACATCCCCTCCACATCCACCCTGTCAAGACCCCTCAGGATCTTATATGTTTCAATCAAGTCACCTCTTACTCTTCTAAACTCCAGCAGATACAAGCCTAGCCTGTCCAGCCCTTCCTCATAAGACGACCCGCCCATTCCAGGTATTAGTCTAGTAAACCTTCTCTAAACTGCTTCCAACGCATTTAGATCCTTCCTTAAATAAGGAGACCAATACTGTACACAGTACTCCAGATGTGGTCTCACCAAAGCCCCGTACAACTGAGGCATAACCTCCCTACTTTTGTATTCAATTCCCCTCGCACAGAAAGAGGCCATTCGGCCCATCGTGTCTGTGCTGGCCGACAAAGAGCTATCCACCCTGATCCCACTTTCCAGCTCTTGGCCCGTGGCCCCGCAGGTTAAGACACTTCAAGCGCACATCCAAGTGCTTGTTAAATGCGGTGACAGTTCCTGCCTCGACCACCCTTTCAGGCAGCGAGTTCCAGAACCCCACCAGCCTCTGGGTGAAAAAAAAGTTCTCCTCAACTCCCCTCGCAGTCAGAAGGTTGTGGGTTCAAGTCCCACTCCAGGGACTTGAGCACATCAAGCTAGGCTGACACTCCAGTACTGAGGGAGTGCCACACTGCCGGAGGTGCCGTTATCCGGATGAGACGTTAAACCGAGGCCCCGTCCGTTCTCTCGGGTGGACGTAAAAGATCCCATGGCCACTATTTCGAAGAAGAGCAGGGGGGAGTTATCCCCGGTGTCCTGACCAACATTAATCTTCAACCAACGTAACAAAAACAGATGATCTGGTCATTATCACATTGCTGTTTGTGGGAGCTTGCTGTGCGCAAAATGGCTGCCGCATTTCCCACATTACAACAGTGACTACACTTCAAAAGTACTTAATTGGCTGTAAAGCGCTTTGAGATGTCCAGTGGTCGTGAAAGGCGCTATATAAATGCAAGTCTTTCTTGACCAATTACTTTAAACCTATACCCCCTGGTTATTAACCTCTTTGCTAAGGGAAATAGGTCCTTCCTATCCACTCTATCTAGGCCCCTCATAATTTTACCCACCTAAATCATGCCTCCCCTCAGCCTCCTCTGTTCCAAAGGAAACAACCCCAGCCTATCCAGTCTTTCCTCATAGCTAAAACTCCCCAGCCCAGGCAACGTCCTGGTAAATCCACTCTGAACCCACGCCAGTGCAATCACATCCTTCCTGTGATGTGGTGACCAGAACTTTAGGAAGGATGTCAAGGCCTTGGTAAGGGTTCAGAGTCGATTGACTGGATCGGTACCGGGGACGAGGGACTTTGGTGACATGGGGAGACTGGAGAAGCTGGGATAGTTCTCCTTAGAGCAGAGAAGGTTAAAGGGAGATTTAATGGAGGTGTTCCACATTAGCAAGGCTTTTGATGAAGTAACTGGGGAGAAGATTTTTCCAATGGCAGGAGGGATGGTAACAAAGGACGCAGATTTAAGATCATTTAAGAGAGGAGGAGAATTTATTTTCCTGAGTGCCCCAAGAGCTAGTTTACCTTACATGCCTTTGACTCCCCAGACTGGACTATTCCAACGATCTCCTGGTCAGCCTCCCATCGCCCACCCTCCCTAAACATCAGCTCATCCAAACCTCTGCTGCCCCGTGTCCTAACTCGTACCGAGTCCCCTTCACCCATCACCCACTGTGCTCACTGACTTGCATTGGTCCGGCAATGTCCCAATTTTATAAAACTCACCCTGGTTTTCAAATACCTCCATGGTGCCTTGCCCCCCCTCCCCTATTTCTGTAACCTCCTCCAGCCCCTACACCCATCCCTATCTCTGTAACCTCCTCCAGTCCCTACAATCCTCCCTACCTCTGTAACCTCCTCCAGCCCCTACAACCCTCCCTATCTCTGTAACCTCCTCCAGTCCCTACAACCCTCCCTATCTCTGTAACCTCCTCCAGCCCCTACAACCCTCCCTATCTCTGTAACCTCCTCCAGCCCCTACAACCCTCCCTATCTCTGTAACCTCCTCCAGCCCCGACAACCCTCCCTATCTCTGTAACCTCCTCCAGCCCATACAACGCTCCCTATCTCTGTAACCTCCGTCAGCCCTACAACCCTCCCTATATCTGTAACCTCCTCCAGCCCCTACAACCCTCCCTATCTCTAACCTCCTCCAGCCCCTACAACTTCCCTATCTCTGTAACCTCCTCCAGCCCCTACAACCCTCCCTATCTCTGTAACCTCCTCCAGCCCCTACAACCCTCCCTATCTCTGTAACCTCCACCAGCCCCTACAACTTCCCTATCTCTGTAACCTCCTCCAGCCCCTACAACCTCCCTATCTCTGTAACCTCCACCAGCCCCTACAACTTCCCTATCTCTGTAACCTCCTCCAGCCCCTACAACCTCCCTATCTCTGTAACCTCCTCCAGCCCCTACAACCCTCCCTATCTCTGTAACCTCCTCCAGCCCCTACAACCTCCCTATCTCTGTAACCTCCACCAGCCCCTACAGCCCTCCTTATCTCAGTAACCTCCACCAGCCCTACAACCCTCCATATCTCTGTAACCTCCTCCAGCCCCTACAACCTCCCTATCACTGTAACCTTCTCCAGCCCCGACAACCCTCCCTATCTCTGTAACCTCCTCCAGCCCCAACAACCATTCCTATCTCTGTAACCTCCTCCAGTCCCTACAACCCTCCCTATCTCTGTAACCTCCTCCAGCCCCTGCAACCCTCCATATCTCTGTAACCTCCTCCAGCCCCTGCAACCCTCCCTATGTCTGTAACCTCCTCCAGCCCCTCCAACCCTCCCTATCTCTGTAACCTCCTCCAGCCCCTACAACCCTCCCTATCTCTGTAACCTCCTCCAGCCCCTACAACCATCCCTATCTCTGTAACCTCCTCCAGCCCCTACAACCCTCCCTATCTCTGTAACCTCCGTGAGCCCTACAACCCTCCCTACATCTGTAACCTACTCCAGCCCCTACAAGCCTCCCTATCTCTGTAACCTCCGTGAGCCCTACAACCCTCCCTATATCTGTAACCTCCTCCAGCCGCTACAACCCTCCCTATCTCTGTAACCTCCTCCAGCCCCTACAACCTCCCTATCTCTGTAACCTCCACCAGCCCCTACAACCCTCCATATCTCTGTACCCTCCTCCAGTCCCTACAACCCTCCCTATCTCTGTAACCTCCTCCAGCCCTCTACAACCCTCCCTATCTCTGTACCCCCTTCAGCCCCTACAGCCATCCCTATCTCTGTAACCTCCCCCAGCCCCTACAACCCTCCCTATCTCTGTACCCCCTTCAGCCCCTACAGCCATCCCTATCTCTGTAACCTCCTTCAGCCCTACAACCCTCCCTATCTCTATAACCTCCTCCAGCCTCTACACACCTCCCTATCTCTGTAAGCTCCTCCAGCCCCTACAACCCTCCCTTTCACTGTAACCTCCTCCAGACCCTACAACCCTCCCTATCACTGTAACCTCCTCCAGCCCCCTACAACCCTCCCTATCTCTGTAACCTCCTCCAGCCCTAAAATCTCCCTATCTCTGTAACCTCCTCCAGCCCCAACAATCCTCCCTATCTCTGTAATCTCCTCCAGCCCATACAGCCCTCCCTATCTCTGTAACCTCCTCCAGCCCCTACAACCCTCCCTATCTCTGTAACCTCCTCCAGCCCATACAACCCTCCCTATCTCTGTAACCTCCTCCAGCCCCTACAACCCTCCCTATCTCTGTAACCTCCTCCAGCCCCTACAACCCTCCCTATCTCTGTAACCTCCTCCAGCCCCTACAACCCTCTCTATCTCTGTAACCTCCTCCAGCCCCTACAAACCCCCAGCTCTGTAACCTCCTCCAGCCCCTTCAACCTCCCTATCTCTGTAACCTCCACCAGCCCCCACAGCCCTCCCTATCTCTGTAACCTCCTCCAGCCCCAACAACCATCCCTATCTCTGTAACCTCCTCCAGCCCCCGCAACCCTCCCTATCTCTGTAACCTCCTCCAGTCCCTACAACCCTCCCTATCTCTGTAAACTCCTCCAGCCCCTACAACCCTCCCTATCTCTGTAACCTCCTCCAGCCCCTACAACCCTCCCTATGTCTGTAACCTCCTCCAGCCCCTCCAATCCTCCCTATCTCTGTAACCTCCGCCAGCCCCTACAACCCTCCCTATCTCTGTAACCTCCTCCAGCCCCTACAACCCTCCCTATCTCTGCAACCTCCTCCAGCCCCTACAACCCTCCCTATCTCTGTAACCTCCGTGAGCCCTACAACCCTCCCTATATCTGTAACCTACTCCAGCCCCTACAACCCTCCCTATCTCTGTAACCTCCATGAGCCCTACAACCCTCCCTATATCTGTAACCTCCTCCAGCCGCTACAACCCTCCCTATCTCTGTAACCTCCTCCAGCCCCTACAACTTCCCTATCTCTGTAACCTCCTCCAGCCCCCACAACCTCCCTATCTCTGTAACCTCCACCAGCCCCTACAACCATCCATATCTCTGTAACCTCCTCCAGTCCCTACAACCCTCCCTATCTCTGTAACCTCCTCCAGCCCTCTACAACCATCCCTATCTCTGTACCCGCTTCAGCCCCTACAGCCATCCCTATCTCTGTAACCTCCCCCAGCCCCTTCAACCCTCCCTATCTCTGTAACCTCCTCCAGCCCCTACAACCCTCCCTATCTCTGTAACCTCCACCAGCCCCTACAACCCTCCCTTATCTCTGTAACCTCCTTCAGCCCTACAACCCTCCCTATCTCTGTAACCTCCTCCAGCCTCTACACACCTCCCGATCTCTGTAACCTCCTCCAGCCCCTACAGACCTCCCTTATCTCTGTAACCTCCTTCAGCCCTACAACCCTCCCTATCTCTGTAACCTCCTCCAGCCTCTACACACCTCCCTATCTCTGTAAACTCCTCCAGCCCCTACAACCCTCCCTTTCTCTGTAACCTCCTCCAGCCCCTACAACCCTCCCTATCTCTGTAACCTCCTCCAGCCCCTACAACCCTCCCTATCTCTGTAACCTCCTCCAGACCCTGCAAACCTCCCTATCTTTGTAACCTCCTCCAGACCCTACAACCCTCCCTATCTCTGTAACCTCCTCCAGTCCCTACAACCCTCCCTATCTCTGTAACCTCCTCCAGCCCCTACAACCCTCCCTATCTCTGTAACCTCCTCCAGCCCTACAACCCTCCCTATCTCTGTAACCTCCTCCAGCCCTACAACCCTCCCTACCTCTGTAACCTCCTCCAGCCTCTACAACCCTCCCTATCTCTGTAACGTCCTCCAGCCTCTACAACCCTCACTATCTCTGCAACCTCCTCCAGCCCTACAACCCTCCCTATCTCTGTAACCTCCTCCAGCCCATACAGCCCTCCCTATCTCTGTAACCTCCTCCAGCCTCTACAACCCTCGCTATCTCTGTAACCTCCTCCAGCTCTCCAACCCTCCCTATCTCTGTACCTGCCTACAACCCTCCCTGTCTCTGGAACCTCCTCCAGCCCTAAAACCCTCCCTATCTCTGTAACCTCCTCCAGCCCCTACAACCCTCCCTACCTCTGTAACCTCCTCCAGCCCCTACAACCCTCCCTATCTCTGTAACCTCCTCCAGCCCCTACAACCCTCCCTATCTCTGTAACCTCCTCCAGCCCCTACAACCCTCCCTATCTCTGTAACCTCCTCCAGCCCCTACAGACCTCCCTATCTCTGTAACTCCTCCAGCCTCTACAACACTCCCTATCTCTGTAACCTCCTCCAGAGCCGACAGCCCTCCTTAACTCTGTAACCTCCTCCAACCCCTACAACCCTCTCTATCTCTGTAACTTCCTCCAGCCCCTACAACCCTCCCTAACTCTGTAATCTCCTCCAGCCCTACAAATCTCCCTATCTTTGTAACCTCCTCCAGCCTCTACAACCCTCCCTATCTCTGTAACCTCCTCCAGCCCCAAACAACCCTCCCTATTTCTGTAACCTCTTCCAGCCCCTACAACCCTCCCTATCTCTGTAACCTCCTCCAGCCGCTACAACACTCCCTATCTCTGTAACCTCCTCCAGCCCCGACAATCCTCCCTACCTCTGTAACCTCCTCCAGCCCCAACAACCCTCCCTACCTCTGTAACCTCCTCCAGCCTCTACAACCCTCCCTATGTCTGTAACCTCCTCCAGCCCCTACAACACTCCCTATCTCTGTAACCTCCTCCAGCCTCTACAACCCTCCTTATATCTGTAACCTTCTCCAGCCCCTACCATCCTCCCTAGCTCTGTAACCTCCTCCAGAGCCTACAACCCTCCTTATCTCTGTAACCTTCCCCAGCCCCTATAACCCTCCCTATCTCTGTAACCTCCTCCAACCCCTACAACCCTCTCTATCTCTGTAACTTCCTCCAGCCCCTACAACCCTCCCTAACTCTGTAACCTCCTCCAGGCCCTACAACCCTCCCTATCTCTGTAACCTCCTCCAGCCCCTACAACCCTCCCTTTCTCTGTAACCTCCTCCAGACCCTGCAACCCTACCTATCTCTGTAACCTCCTCCAGTCCCTACAACCCTCCCTATCTCTGTAACCTCCTCCAGCCCCTACAACCCTCTGTATCTCTGTAACCTCCTCCAGCCCCTACAACCCTCCCTTTCTCTGTAACCTCCTCCAGACCCTGCAACCCTCCCTATCTCTGTAACCTGCTCCAGCCCTCCACAACCCTCCCTATCTCTGTAACCCCCTCCAGCCCCTACAGCCCTCCCTATCTCTGTAACCTCCTCCAGCCCCTACAACCCTCCCAACTCTGTAACCTCCTCCAGCCCCGACAACCCTCCCTATCTCTGTAATCTCCACCAGCCCCTACAACCTACAACCCTCCCTATGTCTGTAACCTCCTCCAGCCTCTAACAACTCTCCCTATCTCTGTAACCTGCTCCAGCCCTCTACAACCCTCCCTATCTCTGTAACCCCCTCCAGCCCCTACAGCCCTCCCTATCTCTGTAACCTCCTCCAGCCCCTACAACCCTCCGTATCTCTGTAAGTTCCTCCAGCCCCTACAAACCTCCCTTTCTCTGTAACCTCATCCAGACCCTGCAACCCTACCTATCTCTGTAACCTCATCCAGTCCCTACAACCCTCACTATCTCTGTAACCTGCTCCAGCCCTCTACAACCCTCCCTATCTCTGTAACCCCCTCCAGCCCTCCCTATCTCTGTAACCTCCTCCAGCCCCTACAACACTCCCTATCTCTGTAACCCCCTCCAGCCCTCCCTATCTCTGTAACCTCCTCCAGCCCCTACAACACTCCCTATCTCTGTAACCTCCACCAGCCCCTACAACCTACAACCCTCCCTATCTCTGTAACCTCCTCCAGCCCCTACAACCCTCCCTATCTCTGTAACCTCCTCCAGCCCCTACAACCCTCCCTATCTCTGTAACCTCCACCAGCCCCTACAACCTACAACCCTCCCTGTCTCTGTAACCTCCTCCAGCCCCTACAACCCTCCCTATCTCTGTAACCTCCTCCAACCCCTACAACCCTCCCTATCTCTGTAATCTCCACCAGCCCCTACAACCTACACCACCCCGTATCTCTGTAACCTCCTCCAGCCCCTACAACCCTCCCTTTCTCTGTAACCTCCTCCAGACCCTACAAACCTACCTATCACTGTTATCTCCTCCAGCCCCTACAACACTCCCTATCTCTGTAAACTCCTCCAGCCCCTACATCCTACAACCCTCCCTATCTCTGTAACCTCCTCCAGCCCCTAGACCCCTCCCTATCTCTGTAACCTCTTCCAGCCCCTACAACCCTCCCTTTCTGTGTAACCTCCTCCAGACCCTACAACCCTTATCTCTGTAACCTCCTCCAGCCCAACACTCCATAACTCTGTAATATCCTGCAGCCCTACAACCCTCCCTATCTTTGTAACCTCCTCCAGCCTCTACAACACTCCCTATCTCTGCAACCTCCTCCAGCCCTACAACCCTCCCTATCTCTGTAACCTCCTCCAGCCTCTACAACCCTCCTTATCTTTGTAACCTCCTCCAGCCCTACAACCCACCCTATCTCTGTAACCTCCTCGAGCCCCGACAACCCTCCCTATCTCTGTAACCTCCACCTGCCACGACAACCCTCCCTATCTCTGTAACCTCCACCAGCCGCTACAACCCTCCCTATCTCTGTAACCTCCTCCAGCCCTACAACCCTCCATATCTCTGTAAATCCTCCAGCCCCTACAACCCTCCCTAACTCTGTAACCTCGTCCAGCCCCTACAACCCTCCCTATCTCTGCAACCTCCTCCAGCCCTACAACCCTCCCTAACTCTGTAACCTCCTCCAGCCCCTACAACCATCCCTGTCTCTGTAACCTCCTCTACCCTGCAACTCTCCCTATCTCTGTAACTTCCTCCAGCCCCTACAACCCTCCCTATCTCTGTAACCTCCTCCAGCCCCTAACAACTCTCCCCTATCTCTGTAACCTGCAGCCCCTACAACCCTCCCTATCTCTGTAACCTCCTCCAGCCCCTAACAACCCTCCCCTATCTCTGTAACCTGCAGCCCCTACAACTCTCCCTATCTCTGTAACTTCCTCCAGCCCCTACAACCCTCCCTATCTCTGTAACCTCCTCCAGCCCCTAACAACCCTCCCCTATCTCTGTAACCTGCAGCCCCTACAACCCTCCCTATCTCTGTAACCTCCTCCAGCCCCTACAACCATCCCTATCTCTGTAACCTCCTCTACCCTACAACTCTCCCTATCTCTGTAACCTCCTCCAGCCTCTACAACCCTCGCTATCTCTGTAACCTCCTCCAGCTCTCCAACCCTCCCTATCTCTGTACCTGCCTACAACCCTCCCTGTCTCTGGAACCTCCTCCAGCCCTAAAACCCTCCCTATCTCTGTAACCTCCTCCAGCCCCTACAATCCTCCCTATCTCTGTAACCTCCTCCAGCCCCTACAGACCTCCCTATCTCTGTAACTCCTCCAGCCTCTACAACACTCCCTATCTCTGTAACCTCCTCCAGAGCCGACAACCCTCCTTAACTCTGTAACCTCCTACAACCCCTACAACCCTCTCAATCTCTGTAACTTCCTCCAGCCCCTACAACCCTCCCTAACTCTGTAATCTCCTCCAGCCCTACAACCCTCCCTATCTCTGTAACCTCCTCCAGCCTCTACAACCCTCCCTATCTCTGTAACCTCCTCCAGCCCCTAACAACCCTCCCTATTTCTGTAACCTCTTCCAGCCCCTACAACCCTCCCTATCTCTGTAACCTCCTCCAGCCGCTACAACACTCCCTATCTCTGTAACCTCCTCCAGCCCCAACAACCCTCCCTACCTCTGTAACCTCCTCCAGCCTCTACAACCCTACCTATCTCTGTAACCTCCTCCAGCCCTAAAACCTTTCCTACCTCTGTAACCTCCTCCAGCCTCTACAACACTCCCTATCTCTGTAACCTCCTCCAGCCTCTACAACACTCCCTATCTCTGTAACCTCCTCCAGCCCCTACAACCCTCCTTATATCTGTAACCATCTCCAGCCCCTATAACCCTCCCTATCTCTGTAACCTCCTCCAACCCCTACAACCCTCTCTATCTCTAACTTCCTCCAGCCCCTACCATCCTCCCTAGCTCTGTAACCTCCTCCAGAGCCTACAACCCTCCTTATCTCTGTAACCTTCCCCAGCCCCTATAACCCTCCCTATCTCTGTAACCTCCTCCAACCCCTACAACCCTCTCTATCTCTGTAACTTCCTCCAGCCCCTACAACCCTCCCTAACTCTGTAACCTCCTCCAGGCCCTACAACCCTCCCTATCTCTGTAACCTCCTCCAGCCCCTACAACCCTCCCTTTCTCTGTAACCTCCTCCAGACCCTGCAACCCTACCTATCTCTGTAACCTCCTCCAGTCCCTACAACCCTCCCTATCTCTGTAACCTCCTCCAGCCCCTACAACCCTCTGTATCTCTGTAACCTCCTCCAGCCCCTACAACCCTCCCTTTCTCTGTAACCTCCTCCAGACCCTGCAACCTTCCCTATCTCTGTAACCTGCTCCAGCCCTCCACAACCCTCCCTATCTCTGTAACCCCCTCCAGCCCCTACAGCCCTCCCTATCTCTGTAACCTCCTCCAGCCCCTACAACCCTCCCAACTCTGTAACCTCCTCCAGCCCCGACAACCCTCCCTATCTCTGTTATCTCCACCAGCCCCTACAACCTACAACCCTCCCTATGTCTGTAACCTCCTCCAGCCCCTACAACCCTCCCTATCTCTGTAACCTCCTCCAACCCCTACAACCCTCCCTATCTCTGTAATCTCCACCAGCCCCTACAACCTACAACCCTCCCTATCTCTGTAACCTCCTCCAGACCCTACAACCCTTGTCTCTGTAACCTCCTCCAGCCCAACACTCCATATCTCTGTAACCTCCTCCAGCCCTACAACCCTCCCTATCTCTGTAACCTCCTCCAGCCTCTACAACCCTCCCTATCTCTGCAACCTTCTCCAGCCCCTAACAACCCGCCCTATCTCTGTAACCTCCACCAGCCCCTACAACCCTCCCTATCTCTGTAACCTCCTCGAGCCCGACAACCCACCCTATCTCTGTAACTTCTGCCAGCCCTTCAACCCTCCCTAACTCTGCAGCCTCCTCCAGCCCCTACAACCATCCCTATCTCTGTAACCTCCTCTACCCTACAACCCTCCCTATCTCTGTAACTTCCTCCAGCCCCTACAACCCACCCCTATCTCTGTAACCTCCTCCAGCCTCTACAACCCTCACTATCTCTGTAACCTCCTCCAGCAGAACAACCCTCCGTATCTCTGTACCCGCCTACAACCCTCCCTATCTCTGGAACCTCCTCCAACCGCTACAACCGTCCCTATCTCTGTAACCTCCTCCAGCCCGTACAATCCTCCCTATCTCTGTAACCTCCTCCAGCCTCTACAACCCTCCCTATCTCAGTAATCACCTCCAGCCCCAACAACCCTCCCTATCTCTGTAACCTCTTCCAGCACCTACAACCCTCCTTATCTCTGTAACCTCCTCCAGCCCCTACAACCCTCCCTATCTCTGTAACCTCCTCTAGCCCTACAACCCTCCTTATCTCTGTAACCGCCTCCAGCCCTACAACTCTCCCTATCTTTGTAACCTCCTCCAGCCCTACAACCCTCCCTATCTCTGTAACCTCCTCGAGCCCCGACAACCCTCCCTATCTCTGTAACCTCCACCTGCCCCTACAACCCTCCCTATCTCTGTAACCTCCACCAACCCCTACAACCCTGCCTATCTCTGTAACCTCCTCCAGCCCCCACAACCATCCCTATCTCTGTATCCTCCTCTACCCTACAACTCTCCCTATCCCTGTAACTTCCTCCAGCCCCTACAACCTTCCCTATCTCTGTAACCTCCTCCAGCCCCTAACAACTCTCCCCTATCTCTGTAACCTGCAGCCCCTACAACCCTCCCTATCTCTGTAACCTCCTCCAGCCTCTAACAACTCTCCCTATCTCTGTAACCTGCTCCAGCCCTCTACAACCCTCCCTATCTCTGTAACCCCCTCCAGCCCCTACAGCCCTCCCTATCTCTGTAACCTCCTCCAGCCCCTACAACCCTCCGTATCTCTGTAAGTTCCTCCAGCCCCTACAAACCTCCCTTTCTCTGTAACCTCATCCAGACCCTGCAACCCTACCTATCTCTGTAACCTCATCCAGTCCCTACAACCCTCACTATCTCTGTAACCTGCTCCAGCCCTCTACAACCCTCCCTATCTCTGTAACCCCCTCCAGCCCTCCCTATCTCTGTAACCTCCTCCAGCCCCTACAACACTCCCTATCTCTGTAACCTCCACCAGCCCCTACAACCTACAACCCTCCCTATCTCTGTAACCTCCTCCAGCCCCTACAACCCTCCCTATCTCTGTAACCTCCTCCAACCCCTACAACCCTCCCTATCTCTGTAATCTCCACCAGCCCCTACAACCTACACCACCCCGTATCTCTGTAACCTCCTCCAGCCCCTACAACCCTCCCTTTCTCTGTAACCTCCTCCAGACCCTACAAACCTACCTATCACTGTTATCTCCTCCAGCCCCTACAACACTCCCTATCTCTGTAAACTCCTCCAGCCCCTACAACCTACAACCCTCCCTATCTCTGTAACCTCCTTCAGCCCTACAAACCTCCCTATCTCTGTAACCTCCTCCAGCCCCTAGACCCCTCCCTATCTCTGTAACCTCCTCCAGCCCCTACAACCCTCCCTTTCTCTGTAACCTCCTCCAGACCCTACAACCCTTATCTCTGTAACCTCCTCCAGCCCAACACTCCATATCTCTGTAATATCCTGCAGCCCTACAACCCTCCCTATCTTTGTAACCTCCTCCAGCCTCTACAACACTCCCTATCTCTGCAACCTCCTCCAGCCCTACAACCCTCCCTATCTCTGTAACCTCCTCCAGCCTCTACAACCCTCCTTATCTTTGTAACCTCCTCCAGCCCTACAACCCTCCCTATCTCTGTAACCTCCACCTGCCACGACAACCCTCCCTATCTCTGTAACCTCCACCAGCCGCTACAACCCTCCCTATCTCTGTAACCTCCTCCAGCCCTACAACCCTCCATATCTCTGTAAATCCTCCAGCCCCTACAACCCTCCCTAACTCTGTAACCTCCTCCAGCCCCTACAACCCTCCCTATCTCTGCAACCTCCTCCAGCCCTACAACCCTCCCTCACTCTGTAACCTCCTCCAGCCCCTACAACCATCCCTGTCTCTGTAACCTCCTCTACCCTGCAACTCTCCCTATCTCTGTAACTTCCTCCAGCCCCTACAACCCTCCCTATCTCTGTAACCTCCTCCAGCCCCTAACAACCCTCCCCTATCTCTGTAACCTGCAGCCCCTACAACTCTCCCTATCTCTGTAACTTCCTCCAGCCCCTACAACCCTCCCTATCTCTGTAACCTCCTCCAGCCCCTAACAACCCTCCCCTATCTCTGTAACCTGCAGCCCCTACAACCCTCCCTATCTCTGTAACCTCCTCCAGCCCCTACAACCATCCCTATCTCTGTAACCTCCTCTACCCTACAACTCTCCCTATCTCTGTAACCTCCTCCAGCCTCTACAACCCTCGCTATCTCTGTAACCTCCTCCAGCTCTCCAACCCTCCCTATCTCTGTACCTGCCTACAACCCTCCCTGTCTCTGGAACCTCCTCCAGCCCTAAAACCCTCCCTATCTCTGTAACCTCCTCCAGCCCCTACAATCCTCCCTATCTCTGTAACCTCCTCCAGCCCCTACAGACCTCCCTATCTCTGTAACTCCTCCAGCCTCAACAACACTCCCTATCTCTGTAACCTCCTCCAGAGCCGACAACCCTCCTTAACTCTGTAACCTCCTCCAACCCCTACAACCCTCTCTATCTCTGTAACTTCCTCCAGCCCCTACAACCCTCCCTAACTCTGTAATCTCCTCCAGCCCTACAACCCTCCCTATCTCTGTAACCTCCTCCAGCCTCTACAACCCTCCCTATCTCTGTAACCTCCTCCAGCCCCTAACAACCCTCCCTATTTCTGTAACCTCTTCCAGCACCTACAACCCTCCTTATCTCTGTAACCTCCTCCAGCCCAACACTCCATATCTCTGTAAAATCCTGCAGCCCCTACAACTCTCCTTATTTCTGTAACCGCCTCCAGCCCTACAACCCTCCCTATCTCTGTAACCTCCTCGAGCCCCGACAACCCTCCCTCTCTCTATAACCTCCTCCAGCCCTACAACCCTCCATATCTCTGTAACCTCCTCCAGCCTCTACAATCCTCCCTATCTCTGCAACCTCCTCCAGCCCCTAACAACCCTCCCTATCTATGTAACCTCCACCTGCCCCTACAACCCTCCCTATCTCTGTAACCTCCACCAGCCCCTACAACCCTCCCTAACTCTGTAACCTCCTCCAGCCTCTACAACCATCCCTATCTCTGTAACCTCCTCTCCCCTACAACCCTCCCTATCTCTGTAACTTCCTCCAGCCCCTACAACCCTCCCTATCTCTGTAACCTCCTCTACCCTACAACCCTCCCTATCCCTGTAACCTCCTCCAGCCCCTACAACCCTCCCTATCTCTGTAACCTCCTCCAGCCCCTACAACCCTCCCTATCTCTGTAACCTCCTCCAGCCCCTACAACCCTCCCTATCCCTGTAACCTCCTCCAGCCCCTACAACCCTCCCTATCTCTGTAACCTCCTCCAGCCCCTACAACCCTCCCTATCTCTGTAACCTCCTCCAGCCCCTACAACCCTCCCTATCTCTGTAACCTCCTCCAGCCCCTACAACCCTCCCTATCTCTGTAACTTCCTCCAGCCCCTACAACCCTCCCCTATCTCTGTAACCTCCTCCAGCCTCTACAACCCTCACTATCTCTGTAACCTCCTCCAGCCCTACAACCCTCCCTATCTCTGTACCCTCTTCCAGCCCCTACAACCCTCCCTTTCTCTGTAACCTCCTCCAGTCTCTACAACCCTCCCTATCTCTGTAACCTCCTCCGCCCCTCCAACCCTCCCTAGCTCTGTAACCTCCTCCAGCCCCTACAACCCTCCCTAGCTCTGTAACCTCCTCCAGCCCCTACAACCATCCCTATCTCTGTAACCTCCTCCAGCCCCTACAACCCTCCCTATCCCTGTAACCTCCTCCAGCCCCTACAACCCTCCCTAGCTCTGTAACCTCCTCCAGCCCCTACAACCCTCCCTATCTCTGTAACCTCCTCCAGCCCCTACAACCCTCCCTATCTCTGTAACCTCCTCCAGCCCCTACAACCCTCCCTATCTCTATAACTTCCTCCAGCCCCTACAACCCTCCCTATCTCTGTAACTTCCTCCAGCCCCTACAACCCTCCCCTATCTCTGTAACCTCCTCCAGCCTCTACAACCCTCACTATCTCTGTAACCTCCTCCAGCCCTACAACCCTCCCTATCTCTGTACCCTCTTCCAGCCCCTACAACCCTCCCTTTCTCTGTAGCCTCCTCCAGCCCCTCCAACCCTCCCTAGCTCTGTAACCTCCTCCAGCCCCTACAACCCTCCCTAGCTCTGTAACCTCCTCCAGCCCCTACAACCCTCCCTATCTCTGTAACCTCCTCCAGCCCCTACAACCCTCCCTATCCCTGTAACCTCCTCCAGCCCCTACAACCCTCCCTAGCTCTGTAACCTCCTCCAGCCCCTACAACCCTCCCTATCTCTGTAACCTCCTCCAGCCCCTACAACCCTCCCTATCTCTGTAACCTCCTCCAGCCCCTACAACCCTCCCTATCTCTGTAACCTCCTCCAGCCCCTACAACCCTCCCTATCCCTGTAACCTCCTCCAGCCCCTACAACCCTCCCTATCTCTGTAACCTCCTCCAGCCCCTACAACCCTCCCTATCTCTGTAACCTCCTCCAGCCCCTACAACCCTCCCTAGCTCTGTAACCACCTCCAGCCCCTACAACCCTCCCTATCTCTGTAACCTCCTCCAGCCCCGACAACCCTCCCTACCTCTGTAACCTCTTGCGCATCCCCCTGATTGCCATCTCTCCACCATTGGTGGCCGTGCCTTCTGTTGTCGAGGCCCTAAGCTCTGGAATTCCCTCCCTAAACCTCTCTGCCTCTCTTTATTCCTTTAAGATGCTCCTTAAAACCGACCTCATTGACCAAACCTGTCCTAGTATTGCCTTGTGTACCCGGTGTCCCATTGTGTTTGGTTTACACTGCTGTGAAGCGCCTTGGGACCATTTACTACGTTAAACGCACTGTAGAAATACACAATGTTGTTGTTGTTGCATGACCTGGCTTAGGGGCTCATTACCTCCTCTTCACGATTCCTCAAGGATCTAGTCTGCCCCTACGTGACCTGGGATTGTGACTCATCTCTCTCGGTATCTCTCACTCTCTCTCTCTGTCGCTCTCTCTCTCTCTCTCTCTCTGTCTGTCTCTCGCTCTCATCTCTCTCGGTATCTCTCGCTCTCTCTCTCTCATTCTCACTCTCGCTCTCTCTCTCTGTCTCTCTCTCTCTCACTCTCTCTCTGGCTCTGTCTCTCTGGCTCTGTCTCTCTCTGGCTCTGTCTCTCTCTCTCTCTGTCGCTCTCTCTCTCTGTCGCTCTCTCTCTCTGTCGCTCTCTCTCTCTGTCGCGCGCTCTCTCTGTCGCGCGCTCTCTCTGTCGCGCGCTCTCTCTGTCACGCGCTCTCTCTGTCGCGCGCTCTCTCTGTCGCGCTCGCTCTCTCTGTCGCTCTCTCTCTCTCTGTCGCTCTCTCTCTCTCTGTCTCGCTCTCTCTCTCTCTGTCTCGCTCTCTCTCTCTCTGTCTCGCTCTCTCTCTCTCTGTCTCGCTCTCTCTCTCTCTGTCTCGCTCTCTCTCTCTCTGCCTCGCTCTCTCTCTCTCTGCCTCGCTCTCTCTCTCTCTGCCTCGCTCTCTCTCTCTCTCTGTCTCGCGCTCTCTCTCTCTCTGTCTCGCGCTCTCTCTCTCTCTGTCTCACGCTCTCTCTCTCTCTGTCTCGCGCTCTCTCTCTCTCTGTCTCGCGCTCTCTCTCTCTCTGTCTCGCGCTCTCTCTCTCTCTGTCTCGCGCTCTCTCTCTCTCTGTCTCGCGCTCTCTCTCTCTCTGTCTCGCGCTCTCTCTCTCTCTGTCTCGCGCTGTCTCGTCCACCTTGAACGCCTCTGTGAATCACCCCTTCCCTCATCTCGTTGCAGGCCAGAGCGGAGCGGGTAACAACTGGGCCAAGGGCCACTACACCGAGGGCGCCGAGCTGGTGGACTCCGTGCTGGACGTGGTGAGGAAGGAGGCCGAGAGCTGCGACTGCCTGCAGGGCTTCCAGCTGACCCACTCCCTGGGCGGGGGCACTGGCTCGGGCATGGGCACCCTGATGATCAGCAAGATCCGGGAGGAGTACCCCGACCGCATCATGAACACCTTCAGCGTGGTGCCCTCGCCCAAGGTCTCCGACACGGTGGTGGAGCCCTACAACGCCACCCTCTCGGTCCACCAGCTGGTGGAGAACACCGACGAGACCTTCTGCATCGACAATGAGGCCCTGTACGACATCTGCTTCCGCACCCTTAAGCTGACCACCCCCACCTACGGGGACCTCAACCACCTGGTCTCCGCCACCATGAGCGGCATCACCACCTGCCTGCGCTTCCCGGGCCAGCTCAACGCCGACCTGCGCAAGCTGGCGGTCAACATGGTCCCCTTCCCCCGTCTGCACTTCTTCATGCCCGGCTTTGCCCCCCTGACCAGCCGGGGCAGCCAGCAGTACCGGGCCCTGACCGTGCCCGAGCTGACCCAGCAGATGTTCGACGCCAAGAACATGATGGCAGCCTGCGACCCCCGCCACGGCCGCTACCTGACGGTGGCCGCTATCTTCCGCGGCCGCATGTCCATGAAGGAGGTGGACGAGCAGATGCTCAACGTCCAGAACAAGAACAGCAGCTACTTCGTGGAGTGGATCCCCAATAACGTCAAGACCGCCGTCTGCGACATCCCCCCCCGGGGCCTCAAGATGTCCGCCACCTTCATCGGCAACAGCACCGCCATCCAGGAGCTCTTCAAGCGCATCTCCGAGCAGTTCACCGCCATGTTCCGCCGCAAGGCCTTCCTGCACTGGTACACCGGCGAGGGCATGGACGAGATGGAGTTCACCGAGGCCGAGAGCAACATGAATGACCTGGTGTCTGAGTACCAGCAGTACCAGGACGCCACGGCTGAGGAGGAGGGCGAGTTCGAGGAGGAGGAGGGCGACGAGGCCGCTTGACCTCCCTCGGGGTGGGAGGAGGTCCAGTGGGTTGGGGGGGGGGGTCATCCTGAGGGAGGAGGCCTCGTTTTCTCAACTTCAACACTCTCTCGCTCTTTCTTTCTTTCTCTCTGTCTCTCAAAATGGACGCCGTGGCCAGGACGTGACTTGGTCCAAAAATGGCCGCTCCCAGGCTCCAGGCTGTGCCCTCATCAACATGCAAGCCGCGGCCAGCAAGTGACTTGGTCCAAAAATGGCCGCTCTCAGGCTGTGTCCTCATCAACATGGACGCCGAGGCCAGCAAGTGACTTGGTCCAAAAATGGCCGCTCTCAGGCTGTGTCCTCATCAACATGGACGCCGCGGCCAGCAAGTGACTTGGTCCAAAATGGCCGCTCCCAGGCTGTACCCTCATCAACATGGACGCCGCGGCCAGCAAGTGACTTGGTCCAAAATGGCCGCTCCCAGGCGGCGCCCTCATCAACATGGGCGCCACAGCCAGGAAGTGGCACCACCAAAAATTGCCACTCCCAGCATTTACCCTGTCAAGCCCCTTAAGAATTTTACATGTTTCAATGAGCTCACCCGCAAGGTGCACTGCAGCAACTCGCCAAGGCTCCTTCAGCAGCACCTCCCAAACCCGCGACCTCTTCCACCTAGAAGGACAAGGGCAGCAGGTGCATGGGAACACCACCACCTCCAAGTTCCCCTCCAAGTCACACACCATCCTGCCTTGGAAATACCTCGGCCGTTGCTTCATCGTCGCTGGGTGAAAAACCTCCCGACCAACTGTACCAAAACCCTTCTAGTCCAAATATTTATCCCTCATCCAACATCACTTCAAAAAAAAAAATGAAACTGATCGTCTGGTCATTATCTCATTGCTGCTCATGGGAGCTTGCTGTGCACAGATTGGCTGCCGCCTTTCCCTGCATTACAGCATTCAAAATAAGTACTTAATTGGCTGTAGAGAGCTTTGGGACATCCTGCGGTCATGAAAGGCGCTGTATATAAATGCTTTTTCCTTCTTTCACCCCTCTCGCTGGTCCTACCGCCATGAATCTCTGCTGCTCTCTCTCCGGGGCCTACTCATCCTCCCTAAATTAATGGGCCCCAAACTGGAGGTGTTGCTCGAACCAATGATCTGTGTCAGTTTTACTATTACCTCTTTGCTTTTGTACTCTGTGCCTGCTGTTTATTAAACCTGACATTATAGACCTGCTCTCACTTCCATATCAGGGGGCTTCCCAAGCATTGTGCCACAGTTTTTCAAGGGGTTCGGGTGGTGGGGGTGCGGGAGGTTGTGTGAGAGCGAGAGACAGAGGGTGGAGAGATGTTGGTGCCTATCTCCCAGCAGCTGCCCCCGCCACCACCGGCGTACCGTGGCTGCAGTGTGCGCACCATCTACAAGATGCACTGCAGCAACTTGCCAAGGCTTCTTCGGCAGCACCTCCCAAACCCGCGACCTCTTCCACCTAGGGAATGGGGAAATCTTAGCTACAAGGACAGGTTGGAGAAGCTGGGATTTGTTTTCCTTAGAGCAAAGAAGGTTGAGGGATGATTTGATAGAGGTGTACAAGATTATGACGGGTTTGTATAGGCGAGACGGGGAAAGGCTGTTCCCACTAGTTGGTACGAGGACTAGGGGACACAGATAGAAACATAGAAGATAGGAGCAGGAGTAGGCCCTTCGGCCCCTCGAGCCTGCTCCGCCATTCAATGTGATCATGGCTGATCATCCAAATTCAGTACCCTGTCCCTGCTTTCTCCCCATATCCCTTGACCCCTTTAGCCGTAAGAAATATACCCAACTCCTTCTTGAATATATTTAATGAATTGGCCTCTACTGCCTTCTGTGGTAGAGAATTCCACAGGTTCACCACTCTCTGGGTGAAGAAATTCCTCCTCATCTCAGTCCTAAATGGCCTACCCCTTATCCTTAGACTGTGAACCCTGGTTCTGGACTCCCCCGCCATCGGGAACATCCTTCCTGCATCTAGTCTGTCCAGTCCTGTCAGAATTTTATAAGTTTCAATGAGATCCCCTCTCATTCTTCTAAACTCCAGTGGGTATAAGCCCAATCGTCCCAATCTCTCCTCATACGTCATTCCTGCCATCCCAGGTATCAGTCTGGTGAATCTTCGCTGGACTCCCTCCATGGCAAGAACATCCTTCCTCAGGTAAGGCGACCAAAACTGCACACAATACTCAAGGTGTGGTCTCACCAAGGCCCTGTACAACTGCAGCAAGACATCCTTGTTCCTGTACTCGAACCCTCTCGCTACGAAGGCCAACATACCATTTGCCTTCTTAACCGCCTGCTGCACCTGCATGCTTACCTTCAGCGACTGGTGCACAAGGACACCCAGGTCTCGTTGCACTTCCCTTTCTCCCAATCTATTGCCATTCAAATAATAATCTGCCTTCCTGTTTTTGCCACCAAAGTGGATAACCTCGCATTTATCCACGTTATATTGCATCTGCCATGCTTCTGCCCAATCACCCAACCTGTCCAAATAATCCTGGAGTTTCTCGGCATCCTCCTCACAGCACACACGCCCACCCAGCTTTAAGGTTCTGGACAAGAGACACAGGGGGGATGTGAGGAAAAACTTTTTTACGCAGCGAGTGGTGAGGACCTGGAACTCGCTGTCGATGGAAGTGGTGGAAGCGGAGACACTCAATGTTTTCAAGGGGAGACTGGACAGACACGTGAGGGAAATAAACTTGCAGGGCTACGGGGATAGAGCGGGGGATTTGGACTGACTGGATTGCTCAATAGAGAGTCAGCATGGACACGATGGGCCAAATGGTCTCCTTCTGTGCAGATATGACCCTATGGGCTAAAAATTTGGTGGCGCCCCATTTGGGGCACCAGTCTCGCCTGGGCGCCGGAAGTTCTGCCCCGGAAGGAGCTGCGAGTGCCAGCCCGATATTCCGTTTCAGCGCCCCAAACGGAAGCGGGGCGCTGCTCGAGGCACCCCGCATCCGTCTTGGGGCGCTGCAACTGAATATTGCAGCGCTACGTGCTGCAGCGCCACACGCTGCGGCACGGCGCGCTGCGGTACTGCAGGCCTTCCTCCCCCTCTTAAAGGGGAGGGGCCTGCTGCAGCGCGATCAGAGATCGCGAGTGCCGGCAAAAGTGCCCGGCACCGAGGAGAAGTGCCGGGCTCTTGGGACACAGCCGGCACTACCCGGGGGTGGGGGGGGGGCTCAGGAGGCCGGGAACGGCAGCGCGGAGAGCTGCTGGCAGGCAGCCAACAACAAAAATGGCCGCCCCACACCGTTCCTTTAATTTGCGCCTCTACCGCTGCAGGTAGGCCCCCCTGAACCGGTCGCAAATTGCGACCGGCGCTACGGGGGGGGGTGGCGCGACCAAATATCGCGTTCGGGGCGGTAGCGGGGCGCTGCGCACACCGATGACGTCATCAGTGGCGGCGCAACACTACAGGCTAACGCCGCCATTAGCGTCCCGCTAAATTTCGTGGGAGGCATGGCCAGTGGCGCTAAAACCACTAAGTGCCCTCTTTGGGCACTAACTGGTGGCGCAGCCCACCGAATTTCTAGGCCTGTGACTTTAGAAGGACAAGGGCCGCAGGCGCAATGGAAACACCACCTCCTCCAAGTCACACACACCATTCCCAACTTGGAAAGCGATCGGCCGTTCCTCCACTGTCGCTGGGTCAAAATCCTGGAGCTCGCTGTGAGAGTACCTTCACCACAGGGACTGCAGCGGTTCAAGAAGGCAGCTCACCACCACCTTCTCGAGGGCAACTAGGGAGGTGCAATAAATGCTGGCCTTGCCCGCATCCCGCGAATGTAAAAAAAAGAATTGTTTAAATCCATTAGTCATCCGGCCTATATCTTCCTGATGCAATCATATCTTGCGGTAATTTATTATTATTCATTCTCGGGTCAATGGCCATTGCGGCCTGTTCGAGTTTGGTCAGGCCAATGGAGGCTGCAATATGCGCCATTCAGCGCCATTCACAACTCCTCAGATAACGAAGCAGTCCGTGCCCGCATGCAACAAGACCTGGACGACGTTCAGGCTTGGGCTGATAAGTGGCAGGTAACATTCGCGCCACACAAGTGCCAGGCAATGACCAACTCCAACAAGCGAGAGTCTAACCACCTCCCCTTGACATTCAACAGCATTACCATCGCCGAATCCCCCACCATCAACATCCTGGGGGTCACCATTGACCAGAAACTTAACTGGACCAGCCACATAAATACTGTGGCAACAAGAGCAGGTCAGAGGCTGGGTATTCTGCGGCGAGTGTCTCACCTCCTGACTCCCCAAAGTCATTCCACCATCTACAAGGCACAAGTCAGGAGTGTGATGGAATACTCTCCACTTGCCTGGATGAGTGTAGCTCCAACAACACCCACGAAGCTCGACACCATCCAGGGCAACGCAGCCCGCTTGATTGACACCCCATCCACCACCTTAAACATTCACTCCCTCCACCACTGGCGCACCGCGGCTGCAGTGTGTACCATCTACAAGATGCACTGCAGCAACTCGCCAAGGCTTCTTTGACAGCACCTCCCAAACCCGCGACCTCTTCCACCTGGAAGGACAAGGGCAGCAGGCGCACGGGAACACCACCACCTACAAGTTCCCCTCCAAGTCACACACCATCCTGACTTGGAAGTAGATCGGCCGATCCTTTATCGTCACTGGGTCAAAATGCTGGAACTCACTCCCAAACAGCACTGTGGGAGTACCTTCACCACACGGACTGCAGTGGTTCAAGAAGGTGGCTTACCACCACCTTCTCAAGGGGCAATGAGGGATGGGCAATAAATGACGGCCTTATCAGCGATACCCACATCCCATGCACGAATCATTAAAAAAAAGGCAGACCAAAACCCGGTAGGTCCATAAATTAAAAACCGGCGAGGTGCAACTAGGCCTGCATTTATGTGGGGCTCAGTTGCTAAGAAACTGGGGCCTTCATCAGGCCTGCAGCCAGCCCACAGTTTTGGCAGAGGTGACTAGTTTGTCCAGCTTTGAAACGTGGCAGGTCAACAGGAATCACTTTGTAAACTGCAAGTAAATACAGATTTTTGTTTGAAATTTCCAAGACGTGTGGTGTTGCATCTTCTGTGCCGAAAAAATAAAAACTTGTCGGAGTTGAGGGCGTTCCTGGGCAGCAGCTCCCGTTGCTATGGCGACGGGCGGTCGGGGTAACAATCAACTGGGGTAGAACGATGGCTGTTGTCCAGGCCACGGGCGTACAGCAAGATCCCAGAGATAACGAATGAGACAAAAGGCCAGTTCTTTTATCAAGGGGCTGAGTGGCCTCCTCCTGTTCCTGTGTAACAGGCTCGAGGGGCTGGGTGGCCTCCTCCTGTTCCTGTGTAACAGGCTCGAGGGGCTGAATGGCCTCCTCCTGGTCCTGTTTAATAGGCTTAAGGGGCTGAATGGCCTCCTCCTGTTTCTTTGTAACAGGCTCGAGGGGCTGAATGGCCTCCTCCTGTTCCTGTGTAAGAGACACAAGGGGCTGAGTCGGCCTCCTCCTGTTCCTGTGTAACAGGCTCGAGGGGCTGAATGGCCTCCTCCTGTTCCTTTGTAACAGGTTCAAGGGGCTGAATATCCTCCTCCTGTTCCTGTGTAACAAACTCAAGGGGCTGAACGGCCTCCTCCTGTTCCTTTGTAACAAGCTAATGGGGATGAATGGCCTTGTGTTCCTGTGTAATAGGTTCGAGGGGCTGAATGGCCTCCTGTTCCTGTGCAACATGCTCGAGGGGATGAATGGCCTTCTCCTGTTCCTATGTAACAGGCTAGATGGGCTGAATGGCCCCCTCCTGTTACTATGTAACAGGCACGAGGGTCTGAATGGCGTACTCCTGTTCCTTTGTAATAAGCTAGAGAGACTGAATGGACTCCTCCTGTACCTGTGTTACAGACTCGAGGGGATGAATGGCCTCCTCCAGTTCCAGTGTAACAGGCTCGAGGGGCTGAATGGCCTCCTCCTGTTCCTGTGTAACAGGCTCGAGGGGCTGAATGAACTCCTCCTGTTCCTATATAACTGGTTAGAGGTCCTGAATGCCTCCTCCTGACCTGTGTAACGGGCACAAGGGGCTGAATGATATCCTCCTGTTCCTGTGTAACAGGCTCGAGGGGCTGAATGGCATCCTCCTGCTCCTATGTAGCAGGCCCAAGAGGCTGAATGGCCTCCTGATCCTGTGTAATAGGTTCAAGGGGCTGAACAGCCTCCTCCTGGTGCTTTGAAACATGCTGAAGGGGCTGAATGGCCTCCTCTTGTTCCTATGTAACAGGCTCGAGGGGCTGAATGGCCTCCTCCAGTTCATGTGTAACAGGCTCGAGTGGCTGAATGGCCTTCTCCTGTCCCTGTGTAACAGGCTGGGGGGCTGAATGGCCTCCTCCTATATCTGTGCAACTGGCTTGAGGGGCTGAATGGCCTCTCCTGTTCCTGTGTATCAGGGCTCAAGCATCTGAATGGCCTCCTCCTGTTCCTATGTTACATGCTCGATGGAGGCTGAATGGCCTCCTCCTGTTCCTTTGTAACAGGCTCGAGGGGCTGAATGGCATCCTCCTGTTCCTGTGTAACAGGCTCGAAGGGCTGAATGGCCTTATCCTGTTCCTGTGTAACAGGCTCGAGGGGCTGAATGGATTCCTCCTGTTCCAGTGTAACAGGCTCGAGGGGCTGAATGGGCCTCCTCCTGTTCCTGTGTTACATGCTCGATGGGGACTGAATGGCCTCCTCCTGTGCCTGTGTAACAGGCTCGAGGAACTGAATGGCCGCCTCCTGTTCCTGTTTAACAGGCTCGAGGGGCTGAATGGCCTCCTCCTGTTCCTAGGTAACAGACTTGAGGGGCAGAATGGCGTCTTCCTGTTCCTGTGTTACAAGCTCGAGCAGGGCTGAATGGCCTCCTCCTGTTCCTGTGTAACAGGTTCAAGGAGCTGTGTGGCCTCCTCCTGTTCCTGCGTAACAGGCTCGAGGGGTCTAAATGAATTCCTCCTGTTCTTTTGTAACAGACTCGAGGGGCTGAATGGCCTCCTCCTGTTCCTGTGTAACAGGCACGAGGTGCTGTATGGCCTCCTCCTGTTCCTGTGTAACAGGCTCGAGGGGATGAATGGCATCCTCCTGTTCCTGAGTAACAAGCTCGAGGGGATGAATTGCTTCCTCCTGTCCCTGTGTAACCGGCTCGAGGGGGCTGAGTGGCCTCCTCCTGTTCCTATGTAACTGTCTCAAAGGGCTGAATGGCCTCCTCCTGTTCCTGTGTAACAAGCTCAAGGGGATGAATTGCCTCCTCCTGTTCCTGTGTAACAGGCTCGAGGGGGGCTGAATGGCCACCTCCTGTTCCTAGGTAACAGACTCGAGGGGATGAATGGCATCCTCCTGTTCCTGTGTAACAAGCTCGAGGGGACGAATTGCCTCCTCCTGGTCCTTTGCAACAGGCTCCAGGGGCTGAATTGGCTCCTCCCATTCCTGTGTAACAGGTTCGAGGGGCTGAATGGCCACCTCCTGCTCCTGTGTAACAGGCTCGAGAGGCTGAATGGCCTCCTCCTGTTCTCGTGTTACAGGGTCAAGGGGCTGAATGGCCTCCTCCTGTTCCTAGGTAACAGGCTCGAGGGGCTGAATGACCACTTGCTGTTCCTTTGTAACAGGCTCGAGCGGCTGAATGGCCTCCTCCTGTTCCTGTGTAACAGGCTCGAGGGGCTGAATGGCCTCCTCCTGTTCCTGTGTTACAAGCTTGAGAGGGGCTGAATCGGCTCCACCTGTTCTTTTGTAACAGACTCAAGGGGCTGAAGGGCCTCCTCCTGTTGCTTTGTAACAGACTCGAGGGGCTGAATGGCCACCTGCTGTTTGTGTAACAGGCTCCAGGGGCTGAATGGCCTCCTCCTGTTCCTTTGTAACAAGCTAGAGGGGCGGAATGGCCTCCTCCTGTTCCTGTGCAACAGGCTCGAGGGGATGAATGGCCTCCTCCTGTTCCTTTGTAACAAGCTAGAGGGGCGGAATGGCCTCCTCCTGTTCCTGTGTAACAGGCTCGAGGTGCTGAATGGCCTCCTCCTGTTCCTGTGTAACAGGCACGAGGTGCTGTATGGCCTCCTCCTGTTCCTGTGTAACAGGCTCGAGGGGATGAATGGCATCCTCCTGTTCCTGTGTAACAAGCTTGAGGGGATGAATTGCTTCCTCCTGTCCCTGTGTAACCGGCTCGAGGGGGCTGAGTGGCCTCCTCCTGTTCCTATGTAACTGTCTCAAAGGGCTGAATGGCCTCCTCCTGTTCCTGTGTAACAAGCTCAAGGGGATGAATTGCCTCCTCCTGTTCCTGTGTAACAGGCTCGAGGGGGGCTGAATGGCCACCTCCTGTTCCTAGGTAACAGACTCGAGGGGATGAATGGCATCCTCCTGTTCCTGTGTAACAAGCTCGAGGGGACGAATTGCCTCCTCCTGGTCCTTTGCAACAGGCTCCAGGGGCTGAATTGGCTCCTCCCATTCCTGTGTAACAGGTTCGAGGGGCTCAATGGCCACCTCCTGCTCCTGTGTAACAGGCTCGAGAGGCTGAATGGCCTCCTCCTGTTCTCGTGTTACAGGGTCAAGGGGCTGAATGGCCCCCTCCTGCTCCTGTGTAACAGGCTCGAGGGGCTGAATGGCCACCTCCTGTTTCTTTGTTACAGGTTCAAGGAGCTGAATGGCCTCCTCCTGTTCCTAGGTAACAGGCTCGAGGGGCTGAATGACCACTTGCTGTTCCTTTGTAACAGGCTCGAGCGGCTGAATGGCCTCCTCCTGTTCCTGTGTAACAGGCTCGAGGGGCTGAATGGCCTCCTCCTGTTCCTGTGTTACAAGCTTGAGAGGGGCTGAATCGGCTCCACCTGTTCTTTTGTAACAGACTCAAGGGGCTGAAGGGCCTCCTCCTGTTGCTTTGTAACAGACTCGAGGGGCTGAATGGCCACCTGCTGTTTGTGTAACAGGCTCCAGGGGCTGAATGGCCTCCTCCTGTTCCTTTGTAACAAGCTAGAGGGGCGGAATGGCCTCCTCCTGTTCCTGTGCAACAGGCTCGAGGGGATGAATGGCCTTCTCCTGTTCCTGTGTAACAGGCTCGAGGTGCTGAATGGCCTCCTCCTGTTCCTGTGTAACAGGCTTGAGGGGCTGAATGGCCTCCTCCTGTTCCTGTGTAACAAGCTTGAGGTTCTGAATGGCCCCCTCCTGTTCTTTTGTAACAGGCTCCAGGGGCTGAACGGGCTCCTCCTATTCCAGTGTAACAGGTTTGAGGGGCTGAATGGCCTCCTCCTGTTCCTGTGTATCAGGCTCGAGGTGCTGAATGGCCTCCTCCTGTTCCTGTGCAACAGGATCGTGGGGCTGAATTGCCTTCGCCTGTTCCTATGTAACAAGCTTGAGGGTCTGAATGGCCTCCCCCTGTTCCTATGTAACTGTCTCAAAGGGCTGAATGGCCTCCTCCTGTTCCTGTGTAACAAGCTCGAGGGGATGAATTGCCTCCTCCTGTTCCTGTGTAACTGGCTTGAGGGGCTGAATGGCCTCCTCCTTTTCCTGTGTAACAGGCTCGAGGGGGCTGAATGGCCACCTCCTGTTCCTAGGTAACAGACTCGAGGGGATGAATGGCATCCTCCTGTTCCTGTGTAACAAGCTCGAGGGGACGAATTGCCTCCTCCTGGTCCTTTGCAACAGTCTCCAGGGGCTGAATGCGCTCCTCCCATTCCTGTGTAACAGGTTCGAGGGGCTGAATGGCCTCCTCCTGCTCCTGTGTAACAGGCTCGAGGGGCTGAATGGCCACCTCCTGTTTCTTTGTTACAGGTTCAAGGAGCTGAATGGCATCCTCCTGTTCCTAGGTAACAGGCTCGAAGGGCTGAATGACCTCCTCCTGTTCCTGTGTAACAGACTCGAGGGGCAGAATAGGCTCCTCCTGTTCTTTTGCAACAGACTCGAGGGGCTGAATGGCCTCCTCCTGTACCTGTGTTACATGCTTGATGGGGGCTGAAGGGCCTCCTCCTGTTGCTTTGTAACAGACTCGAGGGGCTGAATGGCCTCCTCCTGTTTCTGTGTAACAGGCTCCAGGGGCTGAATGGCCTCCTCCTGTTCCTTTGTAACAAGCTAGAGGGGCGGAATGGCCTCCTCCTGTTCCTGTGCAACAGGCTCGAGGGGATGAATGGCCTTCTCCTGTTCCTGTGTAACAGGCTCGAGTTGCTGAATGGCCTCCTCCTGTTCCTGTGTAACAGGCTTGAGGGGCTGAATGGCCTCCTCCTGTTCCTGTGTAACAAGCTTGAGGGGCTGAATGGCCCCCTCCTGTTCTTTTGTAACAGGCTCCAGGGGCTGAATGGGCTCCTCCTATTCCTGTGTAACATGTTCGAGGGGCTGAATGGCCTCCTCCTGTTCCTGTGTATCAGGCTCGAGGTGCTGAATGACCTCCTCCTGTTCCTGTGTAACAGGATCGTGCGGCTGAATTGCCTCCTCCTGTTCCTATGTAACAAGCTTGAGGGGCTGAATGGCCTCCTGCTGTTCCTATGTAACTGTCTCAAAGGGCTGAATGGCCTCCTCCTGTTCCTGTGTAACAAGCTCGAGGGGATGAATTGCCTCCTCCTGTTCCTGTGTAACTGGCTTGAGGGGCTGAATGGCCTCCTCCTTTTCCTGTGTAACAGGCTCGAGGGGGCTGAATGGACAACTCCTGTTCCCGTGTAACAGGCTCAATGAGCTGAATGGTCTCCTCCTGTTCTCGTGTAACAGGCTCGAGGGGTCTGAATGAATTCCTCCTGTTCCTGTGTAACAAACTCAAGGGGCTGAATGGCCTCCTCCTGTACCTAGGTAACAGACTTGAGGGGCAGAATGGCCTCTTCCTGTTCCTGTGTTACAAGCTCGAGCGGGGCTGAATGGCCTCCTCCTGTTCTTTTGTAACAGATTGAGGGGATGAATGGCCTCCTCCTGTTCCTGTGCAACAGGCTCGAGTGGGCTGAATGGCCTCCTCCTGTTCATTTGTAACAGACTCGAGGGGCTGAATGGCCTCCTCCTGTTCCTGTGTTACATGCTCGATGGGGGCTGAATGGCCTCCTCATGTTCCTTTGTAACAGGCTCGAGCGGCTGAATGGCCTCCTCCTGTTCCTGTGTTACAAGCTCGAGAGGGGCTGAATGGCCTCCTCCTGTTCCTGTGTAACTGACTCGAGGGGCTGAAAGGCCACCTCCTGTTCCCGTGTAACAGGTGCAAGGAGCTGAGTGGCCTCCTCCTGTTCCTGTGTAACAGGCTCGAGGAGCTGAATGGGCTTCTCCTGTTCCTGCGTAACAGGCTCCAGGGGTTGAGTGGCCTCCTGTTCCTGTGTAATAGGCTCGAAGGGCTGAATGGCCTCCTCCTGTTCCTGTGTAAGAGGCTCCAGGGGCTGAATGGCCTCCTCCTGTTCCTTAATAAGTGGCTCGAGGGGGCTAAATGGCCTCCTCCTGTTCCTGTGTAACAGGCTTGAGGGGCTGAATGGCCTCCTCCTGTTCCTTAATAAGTGGCTCGAGGAGGCTGGATGGCCTCCTCCTGTTCCTGGGTAACAGGCTTGAGGGGCTGAATGGCCTCCTCCTGTTCGTATGCAACAGGCTCACGGGTATGAACGACCTCCTCCTGTTCCCGTGTAACAGGCTCAAGGGGCTGAATTGTCTCCTCCTGTTCCTGTGCAACAGGCTCGAGGGGGCTGAATGGCCTCCTCCTGTTCCCGTGTAACAGGCTCAAGGGGCTGAATGGTCTCCTCCTGTTCTCGTGTAACAGGCTCGAGGGGTCTGAATGAATTCCTCCTGTTCCTGTGTAACAGGCACGAGGTGCTGTATGGCCTCCTCCTGTTCCTGTGTAACAGGCTCGAGGGGATGAATGGCATCCTCCTGTTCCTGTGTAACAAGCTCAAGGGGATGAATTGCCTCCTCCTGTTCCTGTGTAACAGGCTCGAGGGGGCTGAGTGGCCTCCTCCTGTTCCTATGTAACTGTCTCAAAGGGCTGAATGGCCACCTCCTGTTCCTGTGTAACAAGCTCGAGGGGATGAATTGCCTCCTCCTTTTCCTGTGTAACAGGCTCGAGGGTGCTGAATGGCCACCTCCTGTTCCTAGGTAACAGACTCGAGGGGATGAATGGCATCCTCCTGTTCCTGTGTAACAAGCTCGAGGGGACGAATTGCCCCCTCCTGTTACTGTGTAACAGGCTCGAGGGGGCGGAGTGGCCTCCTCCTGTTCCTGTGTAACAGGCTCGAGGGGCTGAATGGCCTCCTCCTGTTCCTGTGTAACAGACTCGAGGGGCAGAATGGGCTCCTCCTGTTCTTTTGTAACAGACTCGAGGGGCTGAATGGCATCCTCCTGTACCTGTGTTACATGCTTGATGGGGGCTGAATGGCCTCCTCCTGTTCCTTTGTAACAGGCTCGAGCGGCTGAATGGCCCCCTCCTGTTCCTGTGTAACAGGCTCGAGGGGCTGAATGGCCTCCTCCTGTTCCTGTGTTACAAGCTTGAGAGGGGCTGAATCGGCTCCACCTGTTCTTTTGTAACAGACTCAAGGGGCTGAAGGGCCTCCTCCTGTTGCTTTGTAACAGACTCGAGGGGCTGAATGGCCACCTCCTGTTTCTGTGTAACAGGCTCCAGTGGCTGAATGGCCTCCTCCTGTTCTTTTGTAACAAGCTAGAGGGGCGGAATGGCCTCCCCCTGTCCCTGTGCAACAGGTTCGAGGGGTTGAATGGCCATCTCCTGTTCCTGTGTAACAGGCTCGAGGTGCTGAATGGCCTCCTCCTGTTCCTGTGTAACAGGCTTGAGGGGCTGAATGGCCTCCTCCAGTTCCTATGTAACAAGCTTGAGGGGCTGAATGGCCCCCTCCTGTTCTTTTGTAACAGGCTCCAGGGGCTGAATGGGCTCCTCCTATTCCAGTGCAACAGGTTCGAGGGGCTGAATGGCCTCCACCTGTTCCTGTGTATCAGGATCGAGGTGCTGAATGGCCTCCTCCTGTTCCTGTGTAACAGGATCGTGGGGCTGAATTGCCTCCTCCTGTTCCTATGTAACAAGCTTGAGGGGCTGAATGGCCTCCTCCTGTTCCTATGTAACTGTTTCAAAGGGCTGAATGGCCTCCTCCTGTTCCTGTGTTACAAGCTCGAGAGGGGCTTAATGGCCTCCTCCTGTTCCTGTGTAACTGGATCGAGGGGCTGAATGAGCTCCTCCTGTTCTTTTGTAACAGACTCGAGGGGCTGAATGGCCTCCTCCTGTTCCTGTGTTACAAGCTCGAGAGGGGCTGAATGGCCACCTGCTGTTCTTTTGTAACAGACTCGAGGGGCTGAAAGGCCACCTCCTGTTCCCGTGTAACAGGTGCAAGGAGCTGAGTGGCCTACTCCTGTTCCTGTGTAACAGGCTCGAGGAGCTGAATGGGCTCCTCCTGTTCCTGTGTAATAGGCTCGAGGAGCTGAATGGGCTCCTCCTGTTCCTGTGTAACAGGCTCCAGGGGCAGAGTGGCCTCCTCCTGTTCCTGTGTAATAGGCTCGAAGGGCTGAATGTCCTCCTCCTGTTCCTGTGTAAGAGGCTCCAGGGGCTGAATGGCCTCCTCCTGTTCCTTAATAAGTGGCTCGAGGGGGCTGAATGGCCTCCTCCTGTTCGTATGTAACAGGCTCACGGGTGTGAACGACCTCCTCCTGTTCGTGTGTAACAGGCTCGAGGGGCTGGATGACCTCCTCCTGTTCCCGTGTAACAGGCTCAAGGGGCTGAATGGCCTCCTCCTGTTCCTGTGCAATAGGCTCGAGGGGATGAATGGCATCCTCCTGTTCCTGTGTAACAAGCTCGAGGGGATGAATTGCCTCCTCCTGTTCCTGTGTAACAGGCTCGAGGGGGCGGAGTGCCCTCCTCCTGTTCCTATGTAACTCTCTCAAAGGGCTGAATGGCCTCCTCCTGTTCCTGTGTAACAAGCTCAAGGGGATGAATTGCCTCCTCCTGTTCCTGTGTAACAGGCTCGAGGGGGGCTGAATGGCCACCTCCTGTTCCTAGGTAACAGGCTCGAGGGGACGAATTGCCTCCTCCTGGTCCTTTGCAACAGGCTCCAGGAGCTGAATTGGCTCCTCCCATTCCTGTGTAACAGGTTCGAGGGGCTGAATGGCCACCTCCTGCTCCTGTGTAACAGGCTCGAGAGGCTGAATGGCCTCCTCCTGTTCTCGTGTTACAGGGTCAGGGGGCTGAATGGCCTCCTCCTGCTCCTGTGTAACAGGCTCGAGGGGCTGAATGACCACTTCCTGTTCCTTTGTAACAGGCTCGAGCGGCTGAATGGCCTCCTCCTGTTCCTGTGTTACAAGCTTGAGAGGGGCTGAATCGGCTCCACCTGTTCTTTTGTAACAGACTCAAGGGGCTGAAGGGCCTCCTCCTGTTGATTTGTAACAGACTCGAGGGGCTGAATGGCCACCTGCTGTTTCTGTGTAACAGGCTCCAGGGGCTAAATGGCCTCCTCCTGTTCCTTTGTAACAAGCAAGAGGGGCGGAATGGCCTCCTCCTGTTCCTGTGTAACAGGCTCGAGGTGCTGAATGGTCTCCTCCTGTTCCTGTGTAACAGGCTTGAGGGGCTGAATGGCCTCCTCCTGTTCCTGTGTAACAAGCTTGAGGGGCTGAATGGCCTCCTCCTGTTCCTTTGTAACAAGCAAGAGGGGCGGAATGGCCTCCTCCTGTTCCTGTGTAACAGGCTTGAGGGGCTGAATGGCCTCCTCCTGTTCCTGTGTAACAAGCTTGAGGGGCTGAATGGCCTCCTCCTGTTCCTTTGTAACAAGCAAGAGGGGCGGAATGCCCTCCTCCTGTTCCTGTGTAACAGGCTCGAGGTGCTGAATGGCCTCCTCCTGTTCCTGTGTAACAGGCTTGAGGGGCTGAATGGCCTCCTCCTGTTCCTGTGTAACAAGCTCGAGGGGCTGAATGGCCCCCTTCTGTTCTTTTGTAACAGGCTCCAGGGGCTGAATGGGCTCCTCCTATTCCAGTGTAACAGGTTCGAGGGGCTGAATGGCCTCCTCCTGTTCCTGTGTAACAAGCTCGAGGGGACGAATTGCCTCCTCCTGGTCCTTTGCAACAGGCTCCAGGGGCTGAATGGGCTCCTCCCATTCCTGTGCAACAGGTTCGAGGGGCTGAATGGCCTCCTCCTGCTCCTGTTAACAGGCTCGAGAGGCTGAATGGCCTCCTCCTGTTCTCGTGTTACAGGGTCAAGGGGCTGAATGGCCTCCTCCTGCTCCTGTGTAACAGGCTCGAGGGGCTGAATGGCCACCTCCTGTTTCTTTGTTACAGGTTCAAGGAGCTGAATGGCCTCTTCCTGTTCCTAGGTAACAGGCTCAAGGGTGTGAATGGCCTCCTCCTGTTCTTGTGTAACAGGCTCGAGGGGCTGAATGACCTCCTCCTGTTCCTGTGTAACAGACTCGAGGGGCAGAATGGGCTCCTCCTGTTCTTTTGTAACAGACTCGAGGGGCTGAATGGCATCCTCCTGTACCTGTGTTACATGCTTGATGGGGGCTGAATGGCCTCCTCCTGTTCCTTTGTAACAGGCTCGAGCGGCTGAATGGCCTCCTCCTGTTCCTGTGTAACAGGCTCGAGGGGCTGAATGGCCTCCTCCTGTTCCTGTGTTACAAGCTTGAGAGGGGCTGAATCGGCTCCACCTGTTCTTTTGTAACAGACTCAAGGGGCTGAAGGGCCTCCTCCTGTTTCTGTGTAACAGGCTCCAGGGGCTGAATGGCCTCCTCCTGTTCCTTTGTAACAAGCTAGAGGGGCGGAATGGCCTCCTCCTGTCCCTGTGCAACAGGTTCGAGGGGATGAATGGCCAACTCCTGTTCCTGTGTAACAGGCTCAAGGTGCTGAATGGCCTCCTCCTGTTCCTGTGTAACAGGCTTGAGGGGCTGAATGGCCCTCTCCTGTTCTTTTGTAACAGGATCCAGGGGCTGAATGGGCTCCTCCTATTCCAGTGCAACAGGTTTGAGGGGCTGAATGGCCTCCTCCTGTTCCTGTGTATCAGGCTCGAGGTGCTGAATGGCCGCCTCCTGTTCCTGTGTAACAGGATCGTGGGGCTGAATTGCCTCCTCCTGTTCCTATGTAACAAGCTTGAGGGGCTGAATGGCCTCCTCCTGTTCCTATGTAACTGTCTCAAAGGGCTGAATGGCCTCCTCCTGTTCCTGTGTTACAAGCTCGAGAGGGGCTGAATGGCCTCCTCCTGTTCCTGTGTAACAGGATCGAGGGGCTGAATGGGCTCCTCCTGTTCTTTTGTAACAGACTCGAGGGGCTGAAAGGCCACCTCCTGTTCTTTTGTAACAGACTCGAGAGGCTGAATGGCCTCCTCCTGTTCCTGTGTTACAAGCTCGAGAGGGGCTGAATGGCCACCTGCTGTTCTTTTGTAACAGACTCGAGGGGCTGAAAGGCCACCTCCTGTTCCCGTGTAACAGGTGCAAGGAGCTGAGTGGCCTACTCCTGTTCCTGTGTAACAGGCTCGAGGAGCTGAATGGGCTCCTCCTGTTCCTGTGTAAGAGGCTCCAGGGGCTGAATGGCCTCCTCCTGTTCCTGTGTAAGAGGCTCCAGGGGCTGAATGGCCTCCTCCTGTTCCTTAATAAGTGGCTCGAGGGAGCTGAATGGCCTCCTCCTGTTCCTGGGTAACAGGCTTGAGGGGCTGAATGGCCTCTTCCTGTTCGTATGTAACAGGCTCACGGGTGTGAACGACCTCCTCCTGTTCGTGTGTAACAGGCTCGAGGGGCTGGATGACCTCCTCCTGTTCCCGTGTAACAGGCTCAAGGGGCTGAATGGTCTCCTCCTGTTCTCGTGTAACAGGCTCGAGGGGTCTGAATGAATTCTTCCTGTTCCTGTGTAACAAACTCAAGGGGCTGAATGGCCTCATCCTGTTCATAGGTAACAGACTTGAGGGGCAGAATGGCCTCTTCCTGTTCCTGTGTTACAAGCTCGAGCAGGGCTGAATGGCCTCCTCCTGTTCTTTTGTAACAGACTTGAGGGGCTGAATGGCCTCCTCCTGTTCTTTTGTAACAGATTGAGGGGCTGAATGGCCTCCTCCTGTTCCTGTGCAACAGGCTCGAGTGGGCTGAATGGCCTCCTCCTGTTCCTGTGTAACAGGCTCGAGGGGTCTAAATGAATTCCTCCAGTTCCTGTGAAACAAACTCAAGGGGCTGAATGGCCTCCTCCTGTTCCTAGGTAACAGACTCGAGGGGCAGAATGGCCTCCTCCTGTTCTTGTGTTACAAGCTCGAGCGGGGCTGAATGGCCTCCTCCTGTTCTTTTGTAACAGACTCGAGGGGCTGAATGGCCTCCTCCTGTTCCTGTGTTACATGCTCGATGGGGGCTGAATGGCCTCCTCCTGTTCCTTTGTAACAGGCTCGAGCGGCTGAATGGCCTCCTCGTGTTCCTGTGATACAAGCTCGAGAGGGGCTGAATGGCCTCCTCCTGTTCCTGTGTAACAGGATCGAGGGGCTGAATGGCCACCTCCTGTTCTTTTGTAACAGACTCGAGGGGCTGAATGGCCTCCTCCTGTTCCTGTGTAACTGGCACGAGGTGCTGTATGGCCTCCTCCTGTTCCTGTGTAACAGGCTCGAGGGGATGAATGGCATCCTCCTGTTCCTGTGTAACAAGCTCGAGGGGATGAATTGCCTCCTCCTGTTCCTGTGTAACAGGCTCGAGGGGGCCGAATGGCCACCTCCTGCTCCTGTGCAACAGGCTCGAGAGGCTGAATGGCCTCCTCCTGTTCTCATGTTACAGGGTCAAGGGGCTGAATGGCCTCCTCCTGCTCCTGTGTAACAGGCTCGAGGGGCTGAATGGCCACCTCCTGTTTCTTTGTTACAGGTTCAAGGAGCTGAATGGCCTCCTCCTGTTCCTAGGTAACAGGCTCAAGGGTGTGAATGACCTCCTCCTGTTCTTGTGTAACAGACTCGAGGGGCAGAATGGGCTCCTCCTGTTCTTTTGAACAGACTCGAGGGGCTGAATGGCCTCCTCCTGTACCTGTGTTACATGCTTGATGGGGGCTGAATGGCCTCCTCCTGTTCCTGTGTAACAGGATCGTGGGGCTGAATGGGCTCCTCCTGTTCCTATGTAACTGTCTCAAAGGGCTGAATGGCCTCCTCCCGTTCCTGTGTAACAAGCTTGAGGGGCTGAATGGCCTCCTCCTGTTCCTATGTAACTGTCTCAAAGGGCTGAATGGCCTCCTCCTGTTCCCGTGTAACAGTCTCAAGGGGCTGAATGGTCTCCTCCTGTTCTCGTGTAACAGGCTCGAGGGGTCTGAATGAATTCCTCCTGTTCCTGTGTAACAAACTCAAGGGGCCTCCTCCTGTTCCTAGGTAACAGACTTGAGGGGCAGAATGGCCTCTTCCTGTTCCTGTGTTACAAGCTCGAGCAGGGCTGAATGGCCTCCTCCTGTTCTTTTGTAACAGATTGAGGGGCTGAATGGCTTCCTCCTGTTCCTGTGCAACAGGCTCGAGTGGGCTGAATAGCCTCCTCCTGTTCCTGTGTAACAGGTTCAAGGAGCTGAGTGGCCTCCTCCTGTTCCTGTGTAACAGGCTCGAGGGGTCTAAATGAATTCCTCCTGTTCCTGTGTAACAAACTCAAGGGGCTGAATGGCCTCTTCCTGTTCCTAGGTAACAGACTTGAGGGGCAGAATGGCCTCTTCCTGTTCCTGTGTTACAAGCTCGAGCGGGGCTGAATGGCCTCCTCCTGTTCTTTTGTAACAGACTTGAGGGGCTGAATGGCCTCCTCCTGTTCCTGTGTAACAAGCTTGAGGGGCTGAATGGCCCCCTCCTGTTCTTTTGTAACAGGCTCCAGGGGCTGAATTGGCTCCTCCTCTTCCAGTGTAACAGGTTCGAGGGGCTGAATGGCCTCCTCCTGTTCCTGTGTATCAGGCTCGAGGTGCTGAATGGCCTCCTCCTGTTCCTGTGTAACAGGATCGTGGGGCTGAATTGCCTCCTCCTGTTCCTATGTAACTGTCTCAAAGGGCTGAATGGCCTCCTCCTGTTCCTGTGTAACAAGCTCGAGGGGATGAATTGCCTCCTCCTTTTCCTGTGTAACAGGCTCGAGGGGGCTGAATGGCCAACTCCTGTTCCCGTGTAACAGCCTCAATGGGCTGAATGGCCTTCTCCTGTTCCCGTGTAACAGGCTCAAGGGGCTGCATGGTCTCCTCCTGTTCTCGTGTAACAGGCTCGAGGGGTCTGAATGAATTCCTCCTGTTCCTGTGTAACAAACTCAAGGGGCTGAATGGCCTCCTCCTGTACCTAGGTAACAGACTTGAGGGGCAGAATGGCCTCTTCCTGTTCCTGTGTTACAAGCTCGAGTGGGGCTGAATGGCCTCCTCCTGTTCTTTTGTAACAGACTTGGGCTGAATGGCCTCCTCCTGTTCTTTTGTAACAGATTGAGGGGATGAATGGGCTCCTCCTGTTCCTGTGTAACAGGCTCGAGTGGGCTGAATGGCCTCCTCCTGTTCATTTGTAACAGACTCGAGGGGCTGAATGGCCTCCTCCTGTTCCTGTGTTACATGCTCGATGGGGGCTGAATGGCCTCCTCCTGTTCCTTTGAAAGAGGCTCGAGCGGCTGAATGGCCTCCTCCTGTTCCTGTGTTACAAGCTCGAGAGGGGCTGAATGGCCTCCTCCTGTTCCTGTGTAACAGGATCGAGGGGCTGAATGGCCTCCTCCTGTTCTTGTGTTACAAGCTCAAGAGGGGCTGAATGGCCACCTGCTGTTCTTTTGTAACAGACTCGAGGGGCTGAAAGGCCACCTCCTGTTCCCGTGTAACAGGTGCAAGGAGCTGAGTGGCCTGCTCCTGTTCCTGTGTAACAGGCTCGAGGAGCTGAATGGGCTTCTCCTGTTCCTGCGTAACAGGCTCCAGGGGCTGAATGGCCTCCTCCTGTTCCTTAATAAGTGGCTCGAGGGGGCTGAATGGCCTCCTCCTGTTCCTGGGTAACAGGCTTGAGGGGCTGAATGGCCTCCTCCTGTTCCTGTGTAACAGGCTTGAGGGGCTGAATGGCCTCCTCCTGTTCGTATGCAACAGGCTCACGGGTGTGAACGACCTCCTCCTGTTCGTGTGTAACAGGCTCGAGGGGCTGGATGACCTCCTCCTGTTCCTGTGCAACAGGCTCGAGGGGGCTGAATGGCCAACTCCTGTTCCTAGGTAACAGATTCGAGGGGCAGAATGGCCTCCTCCTGTTCCTGTGCAACAGGCTCGAGGGGGCTGAATGGCCTCCTCCTGTTCCTGTGTAACAGGATCGAGGGGCTGAATGGCCACCTCCTGTTCTTTTGTAACAGACTCGAGGGGCTGAATGGCCTCCTCCTGTTCCTGTGTAACTGGCACGAGGTGCTGTATGGCCTCCTCCTGTTCCTGTGTAACAGGCTCGAGGGGATGAATGGCATCCTCCTGTTCCTGTGTAACAAGCTCGAGGGGATGAATTGCCTCCTCCTGTTCCTGTGTAACAGGCTCGAGGGGGCCGAATGGCCACCTCCTGCTCCTGTGCAACAGGCTCGAGAGGCTGAATGGCCTCCTCCTGTTCTCATGTTACAGGGTCAAGGGGCTGAATGGCCTCCTCCTGCTCCTGTGTAACAGGCTCGAGGGGCTGAATGGCCACCTCCTGTTTCTTTGTTACAGGTTCAAGGAGCTGAATGGCCTCCTCCTGTTCCTAGGTAACAGGCTCAAGGGTGTGAATGACCTCCTCCTGTTCTTGTGTAACAGGCTCGAGGGGCTGAATGACCTCCTCCTGTTCCTGTGTAACAGACTCGAGGGGCAGAATGGGCTCCTCCTGTTCTTTTGAACAGACTCGAGGGGCTGAATGGCCTCCTCCTGTACCTGTGTTACATGCTTGATGGGGGCTGAATGGCCTCCTCCTGTTCCTGTGTAACAGGATCGTGGGGCTGAATGGGCTCCTCCTGTTCCTATGTAACTGTCTCAAAGGGCTGAATGGCCTCCTCCCGTTCCTGTGTAACAAGCTTGAGGGGCTGAATGGCCTCCTCCTGTTCCTATGTAACTGTCTCAAAGGGCTGAATGGCCTCCTCCTGTTCCCGTGTAACAGTCTCAAGGGGCTGAATGGTCTCCTCCTGTTCTCGTGTAACAGGCTCGAGGGGTCTGAATGAATTCCTCCTGTTCCTGTGTAACAAACTCAAGGGGCCTCCTCCTGTTCCTAGGTAACAGACTTGAGGGGCAGAATGGCCTCTTCCTGTTCCTGTGTTACAAGCTCGAGCAGGGCTGAATGGCCTCCTCCTGTTCTTTTGTAACAGATTGAGGGGCTGAATGGCTTCCTCCTGTTCCTGTGCAACAGGCTCGAGTGGGCTGAATAGCCTCCTCCTGTTCCTGTGTAACAGGTTCAAGGAGCTGAGTGGCCTCCTCCTGTTCCTGTGTAACAGGCTCGAGGGGTCTAAATGAATTCCTCCTGTTCCTGTGTAACAAACTCAAGGGGCTGAATGGCCTCTTCCTGTTCCTAGGTAACAGACTTGAGGGGCAGAATGGCCTCTTCCTGTTCCTGTGTTACAAGCTCGAGCGGGGCTGAATGGCCTCCTCCTGTTCTTTTGTAACAGACTTGAGGGGCTGAATGGCCTCCTCCTGTTCCTGTGTAACAAGCTTGAGGGGCTGAATGGCCCCCTCCTGTTCTTTTGTAACAGGCTCCAGGGGCTGAATTGGCTCCTCCTCTTCCAGTGTAACAGGTTCGAGGGGCTGAATGGCCTCCTCCTGTTCCTGTGTATCAGGCTCGAGGTGCTGAATGGCCTCCTCCTGTTCCTGTGTAACAGGATCGTGGGGCTGAATTGCCTCCTCCTGTTCCTATGTAACTGTCTCAAAGGGCTGAATGGCCTCCTCCTGTTCCTGTGTAACAAGCTCGAGGGGATGAATTGCCTCCTCCTTTTCCTGTGTAACAGGCTCGAGGGGGCTGAATGGCCAACTCCTGTTCCCGTGTAACAGCCTCAATGGGCTGAATGGCCTCCTCCTGTTCCCGTGTAACAGGCTCAAGGGGCTGCATGGTCTCCTCCTGTTCTCGTGTAACAGGCTCGAGGGGTCTGAATGAATTCCTCCTGTTCCTGTGTAACAAACTCAAGGGGCTGAATGGCCTCCTCCTGTACCTAGGTAACAGACTTGAGGGGCAGAATGGCCTCTTCCTGTTCCTGTGTTACAAGCTCGAGTGGGGCTGAATGGCCTCCTCCTGTTCTTTTGTAACAGACTTGGGCTGAATGGCCTCCTCCTGTTCTTTTGTAACAGATTGAGGGGATGAATGGGCTCCTCCAGTTCCTGTGTAACAGGCTCGAGTGGGCTGAATGGCCTCCTCCTGTTCATTTGTAACAGACTCGAGGGGCTGAATGGCCTCCTCCTGTTCCTGTGTTACATGCTCGATGGGGGCTGAATGGCCTTCTCCTGTTCCTTTGAAACAGGCTCGAGCGGCTGAATGGCCTCCTCCTGTTCCTGTGTTACAAGCTCGAGAGGGGCTGAATGGCCTCCTCCTGTTCCTGTGTAACAGGATCGAGGGGCTGAATGGCCTCCTCCTGTTCTTGTGTTACAAGCTCAAGAGGGGCTGAATGGCCACCTGCTGTTCTTTTGTAACAGACTCAAGGGGCTGAAAGGCCACCTCCTGTTCCCGTGTAACAGGTGCAAGGAGCTGAGTGGCCTGCTCCTGTTCCTGTGTAACAGGCTCGAGGAGCTGAATGGGCTTCTCCTGTTCCTGCGTAACAGGCTCCAGGGGCTGAATGGCCTCCTCCTGTTCCTTAATAAGTGGCTCGAGGGGGCTGAATGGCCTCCTCCTGTTCCTGGGTAACAGGCTTGAGGGGCTGAATGGCCTCCTCCTGTTCCTGTGTAACAGGCTTGAGGGGCTGAATGGCCTCCTCCTGTTCGTATGCAACAGGCTCACGGGTGTGAACGACCTCCTCCTGTTCGTGTGTAACAGGCTCGAGGGGCTGGATGACCTCCTCCTGTTCCTGTGCAACAGGCTCGAGGGGGCTGAATGGCCAACTCCTGTTCCTAGGTAACAGATTCGAGGGGCAGAATGGCCTCCTCCTGTTCCTGTGCAACAGGCTCGAGGGGGCTGAATGGCCTCCTCCTGTTCCCGTGTAACAGGCTCAAGGGGCTGAATGGTCTCCTCCTGTTCTCGTGTAACAGGCTCGAGGGGTCTGAATGAATTCCTCCTGTTCCTGTGTAACAACTCAAGGGGCTGAATGGCATCCTCCTGTTCTTTTGTAACAGACTCGAGAGGCTGAATGGCCTCCTCCTGTTCCTGTGTAACAGGCACGAGGTGCTGTATGGCCTCCTCCTGTTACTGTGTAACAGGCTCGAGGGGATGAATGGCATCCTCCTGTTCCTGTGTAACAAGCTCGAGTGGATGAATTGCCTCCTCCTGTTCCTGTGTAACAGGCTCGAGGGGGCTCTATGGCCACCTCCTGTTCCTAGGTAACAGACTCGAGGGGATGAATGGCATCCTCCTGTTCCTGTGTAACAAGCTCGAGGGGACGAATTACCTCCTCCTGTAACTGTGTAACAGGCTCGAGGGGGCTGAGTGGCCTCCTCCTGTTCCTGTGTAACAGGATCGAGGGGCTGAATGGCCTCCTCCTGGTCCTTTGCAACAGGCTCCAGGGGCTGAATGGCCTCCTCCTGCTCCTGTGTAACAGGCTCGAGAGGCTGAATGGCCTCCTCCTGTTCTCGTGTTACAGGGTCAAGGGGCTGAATGGCCTCCTCCTGCTCCTGTGTAACAGGCTCGAGGGGCTGAATGGCCACCTCCTGTTTCTTTGTTACAGGTTCAAGGAGCTGAATGGCCTCTTCCTGTTCCTAGGTAACAGGCTCAAGGGTGTGAATGGCCTCCTCCTGTTCTTGTGTAACAGGCTCGAGGGGCTGAATGACCTCCTCCTGTTCCTGTGTAACAGACTCGAGGGGCTGAATGGCATCCTCCTGTACCTGTGTTACATGCTTGATGGGGGCTGAATGGCCTCCTCCTGTTCCTTTGTAACAGGCTCGAGCGGCTGAATGGCCTCCTCCTGTTCCTGTGTAACAGGCTCGAGGGGCTGAATGGCCTCCTCCTGTTCCTGTGTTACAAGCTTGAGAGGGGCTGAATCGGCTCCACCTGTTCTTTTGTAACAGACTCAAGGGGCTGAAGGGCCTCCTCCTGTTGCTTTGTAACAGACTCGAGGGGCTGAATGGCCACCTGCTGTTTCTGTGTAACAGGCTCCAGGGGCTGAATGGCCTCCTCCTGTTCCTTTGTAACAAGCTAGAGGAGCGGAATGGCCTCCTCCTGTTCCTGTGCAACAGGCTCGAGGGGAAGAATGGCCTTCTCCTGTTCCTGTGTAACAGGCTCGAGGTGCTGAATGGCCTCCTCATGTTCTTGTGTAACAGGCTTGAGGGGCTGAATGGCCTCCTCCTGTTCCTGTGTAACAAGCTTGAGGGGCTGAATGGCCCCCTCCTGTTCTTTTGTAACAGGCTCCAGGGGCTGAATGGGCTCCTCCTATTCCAGTGTAACAGGTTCGAGGGGCTGAATGGCCTCCTCCTGTTCCTGTGTAACAAGCTCGAGGGGATGAATTGCCTCCTCCTGTTCCTGTGTAACTGGCTCGAGGGGCTGAATGGCCTCCTCCTTTTCCTGTGTAACAGGCTCGAGGGGGCTGAATGGCCACCTCCTGTTCCTAGGTAACAGGCTCCAGGGGCTGAATTGGCACCTCCCATTCCTGTGTAACAGGTTCGAGGGACTGAATGGCCACCTCCTGCTCCTGTATAACAGGCTCGAGAGGCTGAATGGCCTCCTCCTGTTCTCGTGTTACAGGGTCAAGGGGCTGAATGGCCCCCTCCTGCTCCTGTGTAACAGGCTCGAGGGGCTGAATGGCCTCCTCCTGTTCCTGTGTAACAAGCTTGAGGGGCTGAATGGCCTCCTCCTGTTCCTGTGTAACAGGATCGTGGGGCTGAATGGCCTCCTCCTGTTCCTGTGTAACAGGATCGTGGGGCTGAATGGCCTCCTCCTGTTCCTGTGAAACAAGCTCGAGGGGCTGAATTCCCTCCTCCTGTTCCTGTGTAACAGGCTCGAGGTGCTGAATGGCCTCCTCCTGTTCCTGTGTAACAAGCTTGAGGGGCAGAATGGCCTCCTCCTGTTCCTATGTAACAAGCTTGAGGGGCTGAATGGCCTCCTCCTGTTCCTATGTAACTGTCTCAAAGGGCTGAATGGCCTCCTCCTGTTCCTGTGTAACAAGCTCTAGGGGATGAATTGCCTCCTCCTGTTCCTGTGTAACTGGCTCGAGGGGCTGAATGGCCTCCTCCTTTTCCTGTGTAACAGGCTCGAGGGGGCTGAATGGCCAACTCCTGTTCCTAGGTAACAGATTCGAGGGGCAGAATGGCCTCCTCCTGTTCCTGTGGAACAGGCTCGAGGGGGCTGAACGGCCTCCTCCTGTTCCCGTGTAACAGTCTCAAGGGGCTGAATGGTCTCCTCCTGTTCTCGTGTAACAGGCTCGAGGGGTCTGAATGAATTCCTCCTGTTCTCGTGTAACAAACTCAAGGGGCCTCCTCCTGTTCCTAGGTAACAGAGTTGAGGGGCAGAATGGCCTCTTCCTGTTCCTGTGTTACAAGCTCGAGCAGGGCTGAATGGCCTCCTCCTGTTCTTTTGTAACAGATTGAGGGGCTGAATGGCTTCCTCCTGTTCCTGTGCAACAGGCTCGAGTGGGCTGAATAGCCTCCTCCTGTTCCTGTGTAACAGGTTCAAGGAGCTGAGTGGCCTCCTCCTGTTCCTGTGTAACAGGCTCGAGGGGTCTAAATGAATTCCTTCTGTTCCTGTGTAACAAACTCAAGGGGCTGAATGGCCTCCTCCTGTTCCTAGGTAACAGACTTGAGGGGCAGAATGGCCTCTTCCTGTTCCTGTGTTACAAGCTCGAGCGGGGCTGAATGGCCTCCTCCTGTTCTTTTGTAACAGACTTGAGGGGCTGAATGGCCTCCTCCTGTTCCTGTGTAACAAGCTTGAGGGGCTGAATGGCCCCCTCCTGTTCTTTTGTAACAGGCTCCAGGGGCTGAATTGGCTCCTCCTATTCCAGTGTAACAGGTTCAAGGGGCTGAATGGCCTCCTCCTGTTCCTGTGTATCAGGCTCGAGGTGCTGAATGGCCTCCTCCTGTTCCTGTGTAACAGGATCGTGGGGCTGAATTGCCTCCTCCTGTTCCTATGTAACTGTCTCAAAGGGCTGAATGGCCTCCTCCTGTTCCTGTGTAACAAGCTCGAGGGGATGACTTGCCTCCTCCTTTTCCTGTGTAACAGGCTCGAGGGGGCTGAATGGCCAACTCCTGTTCCCGTGTAACAGGCTCAATGGGCTGAATGGCCTCCTCCTGTTCCCGTGTAACAGGCTCAAGGGGCTGCATGGTCTCCTCCTGTTCTCGTGTAACAGGCTCGAGGGGTCTGAATGAATTCCTCCTGTTCCTGTGTAACAAACTCAAGGGGCTGAATGGCCTCCTCCTGTACCTAGGTAACAGACTGGAGGGGCAGAATGGCCTCTTCCTGTTCCTGTGTTACAAGCTCGAGTGGGGCTGAATGGCCTCCTCCTGTTCTTTTGTAACAGACTTGGGCTGAATGGCCTCCTCCTGTTCTTTTGTAACAGATTGAGGGGATGAATGGGCTCCTCCTGTTCCTGTGTAACAGGCTCGAGTGGGCTGAATGGCCTCCTCCTGTTCATTTGTAACAGACTCGAGGGGCTGAATGGCCTCCTCCTGTTCCTGTGTTACATGCTCGATGGGGGCTGAATGGCCTCCTCCTGTTCCTTTGAAACAGGCTCGAGCGGCTGAATGGCCTCCTCCTGTTCCTGTGTTACAAGCTCGAGAGGGGCTGAATGGCCTCCTCCTGTTCCTGTGTAACAGGATCGAGGGGCTGAATGGCCTCCTCCTGTTCTTGTGTTACAAGCTCAAGAGGGGCTGAATGGCCACCTGCTGTTCTTTTGTAACAGACTCGAGGGGCTGAAAGGCCACCTCCTGTTCCCGTGTAACAGGTGCAAGGAGCTGAGTGGCCTCCTCCTGTTCCTGTGTAACAGGCTCGAGGAGCTGAATGGGCTTCTCCTGTTCCTGCGTAACAGGCTCCAGGGGTTGAGTGGCCTCCTCCTGTTCCTGTGTAATAGGCTCGAGGGGCTGAATGGCCTCCTCCTGTTCCTGTGTAAGGGGCTCCAGGGGCTGAATGGCCTCCTCCTGTTCCTTAATAAGTGGCTCGAGGGGGTTGAATGGCCTCCTCCTGTTCCTGTGTAACAGGCTTGAGGGGCTGAATGGCCTCCTCCTGTTCCTGGGTAACAGGCTTGAGGGGCTGAATGGCCTCCTCCTGTTCGTATGCAACAGGCTCGAGGGGCTGGATGACCTCCTCCTGTTCCTGTGTAACAGGCTCGAGGGGGCTGAATGGCCAACTCCTGTTCCTAGGTAACAGATTCGAGGGGCAGAATGGCCTCCTCCTGCTCCTGTACAACAGGCTCGAGGGGGCTGAATGGCCTCCTCCTGTTCCCGTGTAACAGGCTCAAGGGGCTGAATGGTCTCCTCCTGTTCTCGTGTAACAGGCTCGAGGGGTCTGAATGAATTCCTCCTGTTCCTGTGTAACAACTCAAGGGGCTGAATGGCATCCTCCTGTTCTTTTGTAACAGACTCGAGAGGCTGAATGGCCTCCTCCTGTTCCTGTGTAACAGGCACGAGGTGCTGTATGGCCTCTTCCTGTTCCTGTGTAACAGGCTCGAGGGGATGAATGGCATCCTCCTGTTCCTGTGTAACAAGCTCGAGGGGATGAATTGCCTCCTCCTGTTCCTGTGTAACAGGCTCGAGGGGGCTCTATGGCCACCTCCTGTTCCTAGGTAACAGACTCGAGGGGATGAATGGCATCCTCCTGTTCCTGTGTAACAAGCTCGAGGGGGCGAATTACCTCCTCCTGTAACTGTGTAACAGGCTCGAGGGGGCTGAGTGGCCTCCTCCTGTTCCTGTGTAACAGGATCGAGTGGCTGAATGGCCTCCTCCTGGTCCTTTGCAACAGGCTCCAGGGGCTGAATGGCCTCCTCCTGCTCCTGTGTAACAGGCTCGAGAGGCTGAATGGCCTCCTCCTGTTCTCGTGTTACAGGGTCAAGGGGCTGAATGGCCTCCTCCTGCTCCTGTGTAACAGGCTCGAGGGGCTGAATGGCCACCTCCTGTTTCTTTGTTACAGGTTCAAGGAGCTGAATGGCCTCTTCCTGTTCCTAGGTAACAGGCTCAAGGGTGTGAATGGCCTCCTCCTGTTCTTGTGTAACAGGCTCGAGGGGCTGAATGACCTCCTCCTGTTCCTGTGTAACAGACTCGAGGGGCTGAATGGCATCCTCCTGTACCTGTGTTACATGCTTGATGGGGGCTGAATGGCCTCCTCCTGTTCCTTTGTAACAGGCTCGAGCGGCTGAATGGCCTCCTCCTGTTCCTGTGTAACAGGCTCGAGGGGCTGAATGGCCTCCTCCTGTTCCTGTGTTACAAGCTGAGAGGGGCTGAATCGGCTCCACCTGTTCTTTTGTAACAGACTCAAGGGGCTGAAGGGCCTCCTCCTGTTGCTTTGTAACAGACTCGAGGGGCTGAATGGCCTCCTCCTGTTTCTGTGTAACAGGCTCCAGGGGCTGAATGGCCTCCTCCTGTTCCTTTGTAACAAGCTAGAGGGGCGGAATGGCCTCCTCCTGTCCCTGTGCAACAGGTTCGAGGGGATGAATGGCCATCTCCTGTTCCTGTGTAACAGGCTCGAGGTGCTGAATGGCCTCCTCCTGTTCCTGTGTAACAGGCTTGAGGGGCTGAATGGCCTCCTCCTGTTCCTATGTAACAAGCTTGAGGGGCTGTATGGCCCCCTCCTGTTCTTTTGTAACAGGCTCCAGGGGCTGAATGGGCTCCTCCTATTCCAGTGCAACAGGTTCGAGGGGCTGAATGGCCTCCTCCTGTTCCTGTGTATCAGGCTCGAGGTGCTGAATGGCCTCCTCCTGTTCCTGTGTAACAGGATCGTGGGGCTGAATTGCCTCCTCTTGTTCCTATGTAACAAGCTTGAGGGGCTGAATGGCCTCCTCCTGTTCCTGTGTTACAAGCTCGAGAGGGGCTGAATGGCCTCCTCCTGTTCCTGTGTAACAGGATCGAGGGGCTGAATGAGCTCCTCCTGTTCTTTTGTAACAGACTCGAGGGGCTGAATGGCCTCCTCCTGTTCCTGTGTTACAAGCTCGAGAGGGGCTGAATGGCCACCTCCTGTTCTTTTGTAACAGACTCGAGGGGCTGAAAGGCCACCTCCTGTTCCCATGTAACAGGTGCAAGGAGCTGAGTGGCCTCCTCCTGTTCCTGTGTAACAGGCTCGAGGAGCTGAATGGGATCCTCCTGTTCCTGTGTAAGAGGCTCCAGGGGCTGAATGGCCTCCTGCTGTTCCTTAATAAGTGGCTCGAGGGGGCTGAATGGCCTCCTCCTGTTCCTGGGTAACAGGCTTGAGGGGCTGAATGGCCTCCTCCTGTTCCTATGTAACAAGATTGAGGGGCTGAATGGCCCCCTCCTGTTCTTTTGTAACAGGCTCCAGGGGCTGAATGGCCTCCTCCTGTTCCTGTGTATCAGGCTCGAGGTGCTGAATGGCCTCCTCCTGTTCCTGTGTAACAGGATCGAGGGGCTGAATGGCCTCCTCCTGTTCCTGTGTTAGAAGCTCGAGAGGGGCTGAATGGCCTCCTCCTGTTCCTGTGTAACAGGATCGAGGGGCTGAATGAGCTCCTCCTGTTCTTTTGTAACAGACTCGAGAGGGGCTGAATGGCCACCTGCTGTTCTTTTGTAACAGACTCGAGGGGCTGAAAGGCCACCTCTTGTTCCCGTGTAACAGGTGCAAGGAGCTGAGTGGCCTCCTCCTGTTCCTGTGTAACAGGCTCGAGGAGCTGAATGGGCTTCTCCTGTTCCTGTGTAACAGGCTCCAGGGGCAGAGTGGCCTCCTCCTGTTCCTGTGTAATAGGCTCGAAGGGCTGAATGGTCGCCTCCTGTTCCTGTGTAAGAGGCTCCAGGGGCTGAATGGCCTCCTCCTGTTCCTTAATAAGTGGCTCGAGGGGGCTGAATGGCCTCCTCCTGTTCCTGGGTAACAGGCTTGAGGGGCTGAATGACCTCCTCCTGTTCGTATGTAACAGGCTCACGGGTGTGAACGACCTCCTCCTGTTCGTGTGTAACAGGCTCGAGGGGCTGGATGACCTCCTCCTGTTCCCGTGTAACAGGCTCAAGGGGCTGAATGGCCTCCTCCTGTTCCTGTGCAACAGGCTCGAGGGGATGAATGGCATCCTCCTGTTCCTGTGTAACAAGCTCAAGGGGATGAATTGCCTCCTCCTGTTACTGTGTAACTGTCTCAAAGGGCTGAATGGCCTCCTCCTGTTCCTGTGTAACAAGCTCGAGGGGATGACTTGCCTCCTCCTTTTCCTGTGTAACAGGCTCGAGGGGGCTGAATGGCCAACTCCTGTTCCCGTGTAACAGGCTCAATGGGCTGAATGGCCTCCTCCTGTTCCCGTGTAACAGGCTCAAGGGGCTGCATGGTCTCCTCCTGTTCTCGTGTAACAGGCTCGAGGGGTCTGAATGAATTCCTCCTGTTCCTGTGTAACAAACTCAAGGGGCTGAATGGCCTCCTCCTGTACCTAGGTAACAGACTGGAGGGGCAGAATGGCCTCTTCCTGTTCCTGTGTTACAAGCTCGAGTGGGGCTGAATGGCCTCCTCCTGTTCTTTTGTAACAGACTTGGGCTGAATGGCCTCCTCCTGTTCTTTTGTAACAGATTGAGGGGATGAATGGGCTCCTCCTGTTCCTGTGTAACAGGCTCGAGTGGGCTGAATGGCCTCCTCCTGTTCATTTGTAACAGACTCGAGGGGCTGAATGGCCTCCTCCTGTTCCTATGTTACATGCTCGATGGGGGCTGAATGGCCTCCTCCTGTTCCTTTGAAACAGGCTCGAGCGGCTGAATGGCCTCCTCCTGTTCCTGTGTTACAAGCTCGAGAGGGGCTGAATGGCCTCCTCCTGTTCCTGTGTAACAGGATCGAGGGGCTGAATGGCCTCCTCCTGTTCTTGTGTTACAAGCTCAAGAGGGGCTGAATGGCCACCTGCTGTTCTTTTGTAACAGACTCGAGGGGCTGAAAGGCCACCTCCTGTTCCCGTGTAACAGGTGCAAGGAGCTGAGTGGCCTCCTCCTGTTCCTGTGTAACAGGCTCGAGGAGCTGAATGGGCTTCTCCTGTTCCTGCGTAACAGGCTCCAGGGGTTGAGTGGCCTCCTCCTGTTCCTGTGTAATAGGCTCGAGGGGCTGAATGGCCTCCTCCTGTTCCTGTGTAAGGGGCTCCAGGGGCTGAATGGCCTCCTCCTGTTCCTTAATAAGTGGCTCGAGGGGGTTGAATGGCCTCCTCCTGTTCCTGTGTAACAGGCTTGAGGGGCTGAATGGCCTCCTCCTGTTCCTGGGTAACAGGCTTGAGGGGCTGAATGGCCTCCTCCTGTTCGTATGCAACAGGCTCGAGGGGCTGGATGACCTCCTCCTGTTCCTGTGTAACAGGCTCGAGGGGGCTGAATGGCCAACTCCTGTTCCTAGGTAACAGATTCGAGGGGCAGAATGGCCTCCTCCTGCTCCTGTACAACAGGCTCGAGGGGGCTGAATGGCCTCCTCCTGTTCCCGTGTAACAGGCTCAAGGGGCTGAATGGTCTCCTCCTGTTCTCGTGTAACAGGCTCGAGGGGTCTGAATGAATTCCTCCTGTTCCTGTGTAACAACTCAAGGGGCTGAATGGCATCCTCCTGTTCTTTTGTAACAGACTCGAGAGGCTGAATGGCCTCCTCCTGTTCCTGTGTAACAGGCACGAGGTGCTGTATGGCCTCTTCCTGTTCCTGTGTAACAGGCTCGAGGGGATGAATGGCATCCTCCTGTTCCTGTGTAACAAGCTCGAGGGGATGAATTGCCTCCTCCTGTTCCTGTGTAACAGGCTCGAGGGGGCTCTATGGCCACCTCCTGTTCCTAGGTAACAGACTCGAGGGGATGAATGGCATCCTCCTGTTCCTGTGTAACAAGCTCGAGGGGACGAATTACCTCCTCCTGTAACTGTGTAACAGGCTCGAGGGGGCTGAGTGGCCTCCTCCTGTTCCTGTGTAACAGGATCGAGTGGCTGAATGGCCTCCTCCTGGTCCTTTGCAACAGGCTCCAGGGGCTGAATGGCCTCCTCCTGCTCCTGTGTAACAGGCTCGAGAGGCTGAATGGCCTCCTCCTGTTCTCGTGTTACAGGGTCAAGGGGCTGAATGGCCTCCTCCTGCTCCTGTGTAACAGGCTCGAGGGGCTGAATGGCCACCTCCTGTTTCTTTGTTACAGGTTCAAGGAGCTGAATGGCCTCTTCCTGTTCCTAGGTAACAGGCTCAAGGGTGTGAATGGCCTCCTCCTGTTCTTGTGTAACAGGCTCGAGGGGCTGAATGACCTCCTCCTGTTCCTGTGTAACAGACTCGAGGGGCTGAATGGCATCCTCCTGTACCTGTGTTACATGCTTGATGGGGGCTGAATGGCCTCCTCCTGTTCCTTTGTAACAGGCTCGAGCGGCTGAATGGCCTCCTCCTGTTCCTGTGTAACAGGCTCGAGGGGCTGAATGGCCTCCTCCTGTTCCTGTGTTACAAGCTGAGAGGGGCTGAATCGGCTCCACCTGTTCTTTTGTAACAGACTCAAGGGGCTGAAGGGCCTCCTCCTGTTGCTTTGTAACAGACTCGAGGGGCTGAATGGCCTCCTCCTGTTTCTGTGTAACAGGCTCCAGGGGCTGAATGGCCTCCTCCTGTTCCTTTGTAACAAGCTAGAGGGGCGGAATGGCCTCCTCCTGTCCCTGTGCAACAGGTTCGAGGGGATGAATGGCCATCTCCTGTTCCTGTGTAACAGGCTCGAGGTGCTGAATGGCCTCCTCCTGTTCCTGTGTAACAGGCTTGAGGGGCTGAATGGCCTCCTCCTGTTCCTATGTAACAAGCTTGAGGGGCTGTATGGCACCCTCCTGTTCTTTTGTAACAGGCTCCAGGGGCTGAATGGGCTCCTCCTATTCCAGTGCAACAGGTTCGAGGGGCTGAATGGCCTCCTCCTGTTCCTGTGTATCAGGCTCGAGGTGCTGAATGGCCTCCTCCTGTTCCTGTGTAACAGGATCGTGGGGCTGAATTGCCTCCTCTTGTTCCTATGTAACAAGCTTGAGGGGCTGAATGGCCTCCTCCTGTTCCTATGTAACTGTCTCAAAGGGCTGAATGGCCTCCTCCTGTTCCTGTGTAACAGGATCGAGGGGCTGAATGGGCTCCTCCTGTTCTTTTGTAACAGACTCGAGGGGCTGAATGGCCTCCTCCTGTTCCTGTGTTACAAGCTCGAGAGGGGCTGAATGGCCACCTCCTGTTCTTTTGTAACAGACTCGAGGGGCTGAAAGGCCACCTCCTGTTCCCATGTAACAGGTGCAAGGAGCTGAGTGGCCTCCTCCTGTTCCTGTGTAACAGGCTCGAGGAGCTGAATGGGATCCTCCTGTTCCTGTGTAAGAGGCTCCAGGGGCTGAATGGCCTCCTGCTGTTCCTTAATAAGTGGCTCGAGGGGGCTGAATGGCCTCCTCCTGTTCCTGGGTAACAGGCTTGAGGGGCTGAATGGCCTCCTCCTGTTCCTATGTAACAAGATTGAGGGGCTGAATGGCCCCCTCCTGTTCTTTTGTAACAGGCTCCAGGGGCTGAATGGCCTCCTCCTGTTCCTGTGTATCAGGCTCGAGGTGCTGAATGGCCTCCTCCTGTTCCTGTGTAACAGGATCGAGGGGCTGAATGGCCTCCTCCTGTTCCTGTGTTAGAAGCTCGAGAGGGGCTGAATGGCCTCCTCCTGTTCCTGTGTAACAGGATCGAGGGGCTGAATGAGCTCCTCCTGTTCTTTTGTAACAGACTCGAGAGGGGCTGAATGGCCACCTGCTGTTCTTTTGTAACAGACTCGAGGGGCTGAAAGGCCACCTCTTGTTCCCGTGTAACAGGTGCAAGGAGCTGAGTGGCCTCCTCCTGTTCCTGTGTAACAGGCTCGAGGAGCTGAATGGGCTTCTCCTGTTCCTGTGTAACAGGCTCCAGGGGCAGAGTGGCCTCCTCCTGTTCCTGTGTAATAGGCTCGAAGGGCTGAATGGTCGCCTCCTGTTCCTGTGTAAGAGGCTCCAGGGGCTGAATGGCCTCCTCCTGTTCCTTAATAAGTGGCTCGAGGGGGCTGAATGGCCTCCTCCTGTTCCTGGGTAACAGGCTTGAGGGGCTGAATGACCTCCTCCTGTTCGTATGTAACAGGCTCACGGGTGTGAACGACCTCCTCCTGTTCGTGTGTAACAGGCTCGAGGGGCTGGATGACCTCCTCCTGTTCCCGTGTAACAGGCTCAAGGGGCTGAATGGCCTCCTCCTGTTCCTGTGCAACAGGCTCGAGGGGATGAATGGCATCCTCCTGTTCCTGTGTAACAAGCTCAAGGGGATGAATTGCCTCCTCCTGTTACTGTGTAACTGTCTCAAAGGGCTGAATGGCCTCCTCCTGTTCCTGTGTAACAAGCTCGAGGGGATGACTTGCCTCCTCCTTTTCCTGTGTAACAGGCTCGAGGGGGCTGAATGGCCAACTCCTGTTCCCGTGTAACAGGCTCAATGGGCTGAATGGCCTCCTCCTGTTCCCGTGTAACAGGCTCAAGGGGCTGCATGGTCTCCTCCTGTTCTCGTGTAACAGGCTCGAGGGGTCTGAATGAATTCCTCCTGTTCCTGTGTAACAAACTCAAGGGGCTGAATGGCCTCTTCCTGTACCTAGGTAACAGACTGGAGGGGCAGAATGGCCTCTTCCTGTTCCTGTGTTACAAGCTCGAGTGGGGCTGAATGGCCTCCTCCTGTTCTTTTGTAACAGACTTGGGCTGAATGGCCTCCTCCTGTTCTTTTGTAACAGATTGAGGGGATGAATGGGCTCCTCCTGTTCCTGTGTAACAGGCTCGAGTGGGCTGAATGGCCTCCTCCTGTTCATTTGTAACAGACTCGAGGGGCTGAATGGCCTCCTCCTGTTCCTATGTTACATGCTCGATGGGGGCTGAATGGCCTCCTCCTGTTCCTTTGAAACAGGCTCGAGCGGCTGAATGGCCTCCTCCTGTTCCTGTGTTACAAGCTCGAGAGGGGCTGAATGGCCTCCTCCTGTTCCTGTGTAACAGGATCGAGGGGCTGAATGGCCTCCTCCTGTTCTTGTGTTACAAGCTCAAGAGGGGCTGAATGGCCACCTGCTGTTCTTTTGTAACAGACTCGAGGGGCTGAAAGGCCACCTCCTGTTCCCGTGTAACAGGTGCAAGGAGCTGAGTGGCCTCCTCCTGTTCCTGTGTAACAGGCTCGAGGAGCTGAATGGGCTTCTCCTGTTCCTGCGTAACAGGCTCCAGGGGTTGAGTGGCCTCCTCCTGTTCCTGTGTAATAGGCTCGAGGGGCTGAATGGCCTCCTCCTGTTCCTGTGTAAGGGGCTCCAGGGGCTGAATGGCCTCCTCCTGTTCCTTAATAAGTGGCTCGAGGGGGTTGAATGGCCTCCTCCTGTTCCTGTGTAACAGGCTTGAGGGGCTGAATGGCCTCCTCCTGTTCCTGGGTAACAGGCTTGAGGGGCTGAATGGCCTCCTCCTGTTCGTATGCAACAGGCTCGAGGGGCTGGATGACCTCCTCCTGTTCCTGTGTAACAGGCTCGAGGGGGCTGAATGGCCAACTCCTGTTCCTAGGTAACAGATTCGAGGGGCAGAATGGCCTCCTCCTGCTCCTGTACAACAGGCTCGAGGGGGCTGAATGGCCTCCTCCTGTTCCCGTGTAACAGGCTCAAGGGGCTGAATGGTCTCCTCCTGTTCTCGTGTAACAGGCTCGAGGGGTCTGAATGAATTCCTCCTGTTCCTGTGTAACAACTCAAGGGGCTGAATGGCATCCTCCTGTTCTTTTGTAACAGACTCGAGAGGCTGAATGGCCTCCTCCTGTTCCTGTGTAACAGGCACGAGGTGCTGTATGGCCTCTTCCTGTTCCTGTGTAACAGGCTCGAGGGGATGAATGGCATCCTCCTGTTCCTGTGTAACAAGCTCGAGGGGATGAATTGCCTCCTCCTGTTCCTGTGTAACAGGCTCGAGGGGGCTCTATGGCCACCTCCTGTTCCTAGGTAACAGACTCGAGGGGATGAATGGCATCCTCCTGTTCCTGTGTAACAAGCTCGAGGGGACGAATTACCTCCTCCTGTAACTGTGTAACAGGCTCGAGGGGGCTGAGTGGCCTCCTCCTGTTCCTGTGTAACAGGATCGAGTGGCTGAATGGCCTCCTCCTGGTCCTTTGCAACAGGCTCCAGGGGCTGAATGGCCTCCTCCTGCTCCTGTGTAACAGGCTCGAGAGGCTGAATGGCCTCCTCCTGTTCTCGTGTTACAGGGTCAAGGGGCTGAATGGCCTCCTCCTGCTCCTGTGTAACAGGCTCGAGGGGCTGAATGGCCACCTCCTGTTTCTTTGTTACAGGTTCAAGGAGCTGAATGGCCTCTTCCTGTTCCTAGGTAACAGGCTCAAGGGTGTGAATGGCCTCCTCCTGTTCTTGTGTAACAGGCTCGAGGGGCTGAATGACCTCCTCCTGTTCCTGTGTAACAGACTCGAGGGGCTGAATGGCATCCTCCTGTACCTGTGTTACATGCTTGATGGGGGCTGAATGGCCTCCTCCTGTTCCTTTGTAACAGGCTCGAGCGGCTGAATGGCCTCCTCCTGTTCCTGTGTAACAGGCTCGAGGGGCTGAATGGCCTCCTCCTGTTCCTGTGTTACAAGCTGAGAGGGGCTGAATCGGCTCCACCTGTTCTTTTGTAACAGACTCAAGGGGCTGAAGGGCCTCCTCCTGTTGCTTTGTAACAGACTCGAGGGGCTGAATGGCCTCCTCCTGTTTCTGTGTAACAGGCTCCAGGGGCTGAATGGCCTCCTCCTGTTCCTTTGTAACAAGCTAGAGGGGCGGAATGGCCTCCTCCTGTCCCTGTGCAACAGGTTCGAGGGGATGAATGGCCATCTCCTGTTCCTGTGTAACAGGCTCGAGGTGCTGAATGGCCTCCTCCTGTTCCTGTGTAACAGGCTTGAGGGGCTGAATGGCCTCCTCCTGTTCCTATGTAACAAGCTTGAGGGGCTGTATGGCACCCTCCTGTTCTTTTGTAACAGGCTCCAGGGGCTGAATGGGCTCCTCCTATTCCAGTGCAACAGGTTCGAGGGGCTGAATGGCCTCCTCCTGTTCCTGTGTATCAGGCTCGAGGTGCTGAATGGCCTCCTCCTGTTCCTGTGTAACAGGATCGTGGGGCTGAATTGCCTCCTCTTGTTCCTATGTAACAAGCTTGAGGGGCTGAATGGCCTCCTCCTGTTCCTATGTAACTGTCTCAAAGGGCTGAATGGCCTCCTCCTGTTCCTGTGTTACAAGCTCGAGAGGGGCTGAATGGCCTCCTCCTGTTCCTGTGTAACAGGATCGAGGGGCTGAATGGGCTCCTCCTGTTCTTTTGTAACAGACTCGAGGGGCTGAATGGCCTCCTCCTGTTCCTGTGTTACAAGCTCGAGAGGGGCTGAATGGCCACCTCCTGTTCTTTTGTAACAGACTCGAGGGGCTGAAAGGCCACCTCCTGTTCCCGTGTAACAGGTGCAAGGAGCTGAGTGGCCTCCTCCTGTTCCTGTGTAACAGGCTCGAGGAGCTGAATGGGATCCTCCTGTTCCTGTGTAAGAGGCTCCAGGGGCTGAATGGCCTCCTGCTGTTCCTTAATAAGTGGCTCGAGGGGGCTGAATGGCCTCCTCCTGTTCCTGGGTAACAGGCTTGAGGGGCTGAATGGCCTCCTCCTGTTCCTATGAAACAAGATTGAGGGGCTGAATGGCCCCCTCCTGTTCTTTTGTCACAGGCTCCAGGGGCTGAATGGCCTCCTCCTGTTCCTGTGTATCAGGCTCGAGGTGCTGAATGGCCTCCTCCTGTTCCTGTGTAACAGGATCGAGGGGCTGAATGGCCTCCTCCTGTTCCTGTGTTAGAAGCTCGAGAGGGGCTGAATGGCCTCCTCCTGTTCCTGTGTAACAGGATCGAGGGGCTGAATGAGCTCCTCCTGTTCTTTTGTAACAGACTCGAGAGGGGCTGAATGGCCACCTGCTGTTCTGTTGTAACAGACTCGAGGGGCTGAAAGGCCACCTCCTGTTCCCGTGTAACAGGTGCAAGGAGCTGAGTGGCCTCCTCCTGTTCCTGTGTAACAGGCTCGAGGAGCTGAATGGGCTTCTCCTGTTCCTGTGTAACAGGCTCCAGGGGCAGAGTGGCCTCCTCCTGTTCCTGTGTAATAGGCTCGAAGGGCTGAATGGCCTCCTCCTGTTCCTGTGTAAGAGGCTCCAGGGGCTGAATGGCCTCCTCCTGTTCCTTAATAAGTGGCTCGAGGGGGCTGAATGGCCTCCTCCTGTTCCTGGGTAACAGGCTTGAGGGGCTGAATGACCTCCTCCTCTTCGTATGTAACAGGCTCACGGGTGTGAACGACCTCCTCCTGTTCGTGTGTAACAGGCTCGAGGGGCTGGATGACCTCCTCCTGTTCCCGTGTAACAGGCTCAAGGGGCTGAATGGCCTCCTCCTGTTCCTGTGCAACAGGCTCGAGGGGATGAATGGCATCCTCCTGTTCCTGTGTAACAAGCTCAAGGGGATGAATTGCCTCCTCCTGTTACTGTGTAACAGGCTTGAGGGGGCTGAGTGGCCTCCTCCTGTTCCTGTGTAACAGGCTCGAGGGGCTGAATGGCCTCCTCCTGGTCCTTTCCAACAGGCTCCCGGGGCTGAATTGGCTCCTCCCATTCCTGTGTAACAGGTTCGAGGGGCTGAATGGCCACCTCCTGCTCCTGTGTAACAGGCTCGAGAGGCTGAATGGCCTCCTCCTGTTCTCGTGTTACAGGGTCAAGGGGCTGAATGGCCTCCTCCTGCTCCTGTGTAACAGGTTCAAGGAGCTGAATGGCGTCCTCCTGTTCCTAGGTAACAGGCTCGAAGGGCTGAATGACCTCCTCCTGTTCCTGTGTAACAGACTTGAGGGGCAGAATGGGCTCCTCCTGTTCTTTTGTAACAGACTCGAGGGGCTGAATGGCATCCTCCTATAGCTGTGTTACATGCTTGATGGGGCTGAATGGCCTCCTCCTGTTCCTTTGTAACAGGCTCGAGCGGCTGAATGGCCTCCTCCTGTTCCTGTGTAACAGGCTTGAGGGGCTGAATGGCCTCCTCCTGTTCCTGTGTTACAAGCTTGAGAGGGGCTGAATCGGCTCCACCTGTTCTTTTGTAACAGACTCAAGGGGCTGAAGGGCCTCCTCCTGTTGCTTTGTAACAGACTCGAGGGGCTGAATGGCCACCTCCTGTTCCTGTGTTACAAGCTTGAGAGGGGCTGAATCGGCTCCACCTGTTCTTTTGTAACAGACTCAAGGGGCTGAAGGGCCTCCTCCTGTTGCTTTGTAACAGGCTCGAGGGGCCGAATGGCCTCCTCCTGTTCCTTTGTAACAAGCTAGAGGGGCAGAATGGCCTCCTCCTGTCCCTGTGCAACAGGTTCGAGGGGATGAATGGCCATCTCCTGTTCCTGTGTAACAGGCTCGAGGTGCTGAATGGCCTCCTCCTGTACCTGTGTAACAGGCTTGAGGGGCTGAATGGCCTCCTCCTGTTCCTGTGTAACAAGCTTGAGGGGCTGTATGGCCCCCTCCTGTTCCTATGTAACTTTCTCAAAGGGGCTGAATGGCCTCCTCCTGTTCCTGTGTAACAAGCTTGAGGGGCTGAATGACCTCCTCCTATTCCTTAATAAGTGGCTCGAGGGGGCTGAATGGCCTCCTCCTGTTCCTGGGTAACAGGCTTGAGGGGCTGAATGGCCTCCTCCTGTTCGTATGTAACAGGCTCACGGGTGTGAACGACCTCCTCCTGTTCGTGTGTAACAGGCTCGAGGGGGCTGAGTGGCCTCCTCCTGTTCCTGGGTAACAGGCTTGAGGGGCTGAATGGCCTCCTCCTGTTCGTATGTAACAGGCTCACGGGTGTGAACGACCTCCTCTTGTTCCTGTGCAACAGGCTCGAGGGGGCTGAGTGGCCTCCTCCTGTTCTCGTGTAACAGGCTCGAGGGGACTGAATGAATTCTTCCTGTTCCTGTGTAACAAAGTCAAGGGGCTGAATGGCCTCATCCTGTTCATAGGTAACAGACTTGAGGGGCAGAATGGCCTCTTCCTGTTCCTGTGTTACAAGCTCGAGCGGGGCTGAATGGCCTCCTCCTGTTCTTTTGTAACAGACTTGAGGGGCTGAATGGCCTCCTCCTGTTCTTTTGTAACAGATTGAGGGGCTGAATGGCCTCCTCCTGTTCCTGTGCAACAGGCTCGAGTGGGCTGAATGGCCTCCTCCTGTTCCTGTGTAACAGGTTCAAGGAGCTGAGTGGCCTCCTCCTGTTCCTGTGTAACAGGCTCGAGGGGACTAAATGAATTCCTCCAGTTCCTGTGAAACAAACTCAAGGGGCTGAATGGCCTCTTGTTCCTAGGTAACAGACTCGAGGGGCAGAATGGCCTCCTCCTGTTCTTGTGTTACAAGCTCGAGCGGGGCTGAATGGCCTCCTCCTGTTCTTTTGTAACAGACTCGAGGGGCTGAATGGCCTCCTCCTGTTCCTGTGTTACATGCTCGATGGGGGCTGAATGGCCTCCTCCTGTTCCTTTGTAACAGGCTCGAGCGGCTGAATGGCCTCCTCCTGTTCCTGTGATACAAGCTCGAGAGAGGCTGAATGGCCTCCTCCTGTTCCTGTGTAACAGGATCGAGGGGCTGAATGGCCACCTCCTGTTCTTTTGTAACAGACTTGAGGGGCAGAATGGGCTCCTCCTGTTCTTTTGTAACAGACTCGAGGGGCTGAATGGCATCCTCCTATAGCTGTGTTACATGCTTGATGGGGCTGAATGGCCTCCTCCTGTTCCTTTGTAACAGGCTCGAGCGGCTGAATGGCCTCCTCCTGTTCCTGTGTAACAGGCTTGAGGGGCTGAATGGCCTCCTCCTGTTCCTGTGTTACAAGCTTGAGAGGGGCTGAATCGGCTCCACCTGTTCTTTTGTAACAGACTCAAGGGGCTGAAGGGCCTCCTCCTGTTGCTTTGTAACAGACTCGAGGGGCTGAATGGCCACCTCCTGTTCCTGTGTTACAAGCTTGAGAGGGGCTGAATCGGCTCCACCTGTTCTTTTGTAACAGACTCAAGGGGCTGAAGGGCCTCCTCCTGTTGCTTTGTAACAGGCTCGAGGGGCCGAATGGCCTCCTCCTGTTCCTTTGTAACAAGCTAGAGGGGCAGAATGGCCTCCTCCTGTCCCTGTGCAACAGGTTCGAGGGGATGAATGGCCATCTCCTGTTCCTGTGTAACAGGCTCGAGGTGCTGAATGGCCTCCTCCTGTACCTGTGTAACAGGCTTGAGGGGCTGAATGGCCTCCTCCTGTTCCTGTGTAACAAGCTTGAGGGGCTGTATGGCCCCCTCCTGTTCCTATGTAACTTTCTCAAAGGGCTGAATGGCCTCCTCCTGTTCCTGTGTAACAAGCTTGAGGGGCTGAATGACCTCCTCCTATTCCTTAATAAGTGGCTCGAGGGGGCTGAATGGCCTCCTCCTGTTCCTGGGTAACAGGCTTGAGGGGCTGAATGGCCTCCTCCTGTTCGTATGTAACAGGCTCACGGGTGTGAACGACCTCCTCCTGTTCGTGTGTAACAGGCTCGAGGGGGCTGAGTGGCCTCCTCCTGTTCCTGGGTAACAGGCTTGAGGGGCTGAATGGCCTCCTCCTGTTCGTATGTAACAGGCTCACGGGTGTGAACGACCTCCTCTTGTTCCTGTGCAACAGGCTCGAGGGGGCTGAGTGGCCTCCTCCTGTTCTCGTGTAACAGGCTCGAGGGGACTGAATGAATTCTTCCTGTTCCTGTGTAACAAAGTCAAGGGGCTGAATGGCCTCATCCTGTTCATAGGTAACAGACTTGAGGGGCAGAATGGCCTCTTCCTGTTCCTGTGTTACAAGCTCGAGCGGGGCTGAATGGCCTCCTCCTGTTCTTTTGTAACAGACTTGAGGGGCTGAATGGCCTCCTCCTGTTCTTTTGTAACAGATTGAGGGGCTGAATGGCCTCCTCCTGTTCCTGTGCAACAGGCTCGAGTGGGCTGAATGGCCTCCTCCTGTTCCTGTGTAACAGGTTCAAGGAGCTGAGTGGCCTCCTCCTGTTCCTGTGTAACAGGCTCGAGGGGACTAAATGAATTCCTCCAGTTCCTGTGAAACAAACTCAAGGGGCTGAATGGCCTCTTGTTCCTAGGTAACAGACTCGAGGGGCAGAATGGCCTCCTCCTGTTCTTGTGTTACAAGCTCGAGCGGGGCTGAATGGCCTCCTCCTGTTCTTTTGTAACAGACTCGAGGGGCTGAATGGCCTCCTCCTGTTCCTGTGTTACATGCTCGATGGGGGCTGAATGGCCTCCTCCTGTTCCTTTGTAACAGGCTCGAGCGGCTGAATGGCCTCCTCCTGTTCCTGTGATACAAGCTCGAGAGAGGCTGAATGGCCTCCTCCTGTTCCTGTGTAACAGGATCGAGGGGCTGAATGGCCACCTCCTGTTCTTTTGTAACAGACTTGAGGGGCAGAATGGGCTCCTCCTGTTCTTTTGTAACAGACTCGAGGGGCTGAATGGCATCCTCCTATAGCTGTGTTACATGCTTGATGGGGCTGAATGGCCTCCTCCTGTTCCTTTGTAACAGGCTCGAGCGGCTGAATGGCCTCCTCCTGTTCCTGTGTAACAGGCTTGAGGGGCTGAATGGCCTCCTCCTGTTCCTGTGTTACAAGCTTGAGAGGGGCTGAATCGGCTCCACCTGTTCTTTTGTAACAGACTCAAGGGGCTGAAGGGCCTCCTCCTGTTGCTTTGTAACAGACTCGAGGGGCTGAATGGCCACCTCCTGTTCCTGTGTTACAAGCTTGAGAGGGGCTGAATCGGCTCCACCTGTTCTTTTGTAACAGACTCAAGGGGCTGAAGGGCCTCCTCCTGTTGCTTTGTAACAGGCTCGAGGGGCCGAATGGCCTCCTCCTGTTCCTTTGTAACAAGCTAGAGGGGCAGAATGGCCTCCTCCTGTCCCTGTGCAACAGGTTCGAGGGGATGAATGGCCATCTCCTGTTCCTGTGTAACAGGCTCGAGGTGCTGAATGGCCTCCTCCTGTACCTGTGTAACAGGCTTGAGGGGCTGAATGGCCTCCTCCTGTTCCTGTGTAACAAGCTTGAGGGGCTGTATGGCCCCCTCCTGTTCCTATGTAACTTTCTCAAAGGGCTGAATGGCCTCCTCCTGTTCCTGTGTAACAAGCTTGAGGGGCTGAATGACCTCCTCCTATTCCTTAATAAGTGGCTCGAGGGGGCTGAATGGCCTCCTCCTGTTCCTGGGTAACAGGCTTGAGGGGCTGAATGGCCTCCTCCTGTTCGTATGTAACAGGCTCACGGGTGTGAACGACCTCCTCCTGTTCGTGTGTAACAGGCTCGAGGGGGCTGAGTGGCCTCCTCCTGTTCCTGGGTAACAGGCTTGAGGGGCTGAATGGCCTCCTCCTGTTCGTATGTAACAGGCTCACGGGTGTGAACGACCTCCTCTTGTTCCTGTGCAACAGGCTCGAGGGGGCTGAGTGGCCTCCTCCTGTTCTCGTGTAACAGGCTCGAGGGGACTGAATGAATTCTTCCTGTTCCTGTGTAACAAAGTCAAGGGGCTGAATGGCCTCATCCTGTTCATAGGTAACAGACTTGAGGGGCAGAATGGCCTCTTCCTGTTCCTGTGTTACAAGCTCGAGCGGGGCTGAATGGCCTCCTCCTGTTCTTTTGTAACAGACTTGAGGGGCTGAATGGCCTCCTCCTGTTCTTTTGTAACAGATTGAGGGGCTGAATGGCCTCCTCCTGTTCCTGTGCAACAGGCTCGAGTGGGCTGAATGGCCTCCTCCTGTTCCTGTGTAACAGGTTCAAGGAGCTGAGTGGCCTCCTCCTGTTCCTGTGTAACAGGCTCGAGGGGACTAAATGAATTCCTCCAGTTCCTGTGAAACAAACTCAAGGGGCTGAATGGCCTCTTGTTCCTAGGTAACAGACTCGAGGGGCAGAATGGCCTCCTCCTGTTCTTGTGTTACAAGCTCGAGCGGGGCTGAATGGCCTCCTCCTGTTCTTTTGTAACAGACTCGAGGGGCTGAATGGCCTCCTCCTGTTCCTGTGTTACATGCTCGATGGGGGCTGAATGGCCTCCTCCTGTTCCTTTGTAACAGGCTCGAGCGGCTGAATGGCCTCCTCCTGTTCCTGTGATACAAGCTCGAGAGAGGCTGAATGGCCTCCTCCTGTTCCTGTGTAACAGGATCGAGGGGCTGAATGGCCACCTCCTGTTCTTTTGTAACAGACTCGAGGGGCTGAATGGCCTCCTCCTGTTCCTGTGTAACTGGCACGAGGTGCTGTATGGCCTCCTCCTGTTCCTGTGTAACAGGCTCGAGGGGATGAATGGCATCCTCCTGTTCCTGTGCAGCAAGCTCGAGGGGATGAATTGCCTCCTCCTGTTCCTGTGTAACAGGCTCGAGGGGGCTGAGTGGCCTCCTCCTGTTCCTATGTAACTGTCTCAAAGGGCTGAATGGCCACCTCCTGTTCCTGTGTAACGAGCTCGAGGGGATGAATTGCCTCCTCCTGTTCCTGTGTAACAGGCTCGAGGGGGCTGAATGGCCACCTCCTGCTCCTGTGCAACGGGCTCGAGAGGCTGAATGGCCTCCTCCTGTTCTCATGTTACAGGGTCAAGGGGCTGAATGGCCTCCTCCTGCTCCTGTGTAACAGGCTCGAGGGGCTGAATGGCCACCTCCTGTTTCTTTGTTACAGGTTCAAGGAGCTGAATGGCCTCCTCCTGTTCCTAGGTAACAGGCTCAAGGGTGTGAATGACCTCCTCCTGTTCTTGTGTAACAGACTCGAGGGGCAGAATGGGCTCCTCCTGTTCTTTTGAACAGACTCGAGGGGCTGAATGGCCTCCTCCTGTACCTGTGTTACATGCTTGATGGGGGCTGAATGGCCTCCTCCTGTTCCTTTATAACAGGCTCGAGCGGCTGAATGGCCTCCTCCTGTTCCTGTGTAACAGACTCAAGGGGCTGAAGGGCCTCCTCCTGTTGCTTTGTAACAGACTCGAGGGGCTGAATGGCCATCTCCTGTTCCTTTGTAACAGGCTCGAGCGGCTGAATGGCCTCCTCCTGTTCCTGTGTAACAGACTCGAGGGGCTGAATGGCATCCTCCTGTACCTGTGTTACATGCTTGATGGGGGCTGAATGGCCTCCTCCTGTTCCTTTGTAACAGGCTCGAGCGGCTGAATGGCCTCCTCCTGTTCCTGTGTAACAGGCTCCAGGGGCTGAATGGCCTCCTCCTGTTCCTTAATAAGTGGCTCGAGGGGGCTGAATGGCCTCCTCCTGTTCCTGTGTAACAGGCTTGAGGGGCTGAATGGCCTCCTCCTGTTCCTGGGTAACAGGCTTGAGGGGCTGAATGGCCTCCTCCTGTTCCTGTGTAACAGGCTCGAGGGGCTGGATGACCTCCTCCTGTTCCTGTGTAACAGGCTCGAGGGGGCTGAATGGCCAACTCCTGTTCCTAGGTAACAGATTCGAGGGGCAGAATGGCCTCCTCCTGCTCCTGTGCAACAGGCTCGAGGGGGCTGAATGGCCTCCTCCTGTTCCCCTGTAACAGGCTCAAGGGGCTGAATGGTCTCCTCCTGTTCTCGTGTAACAGGCTCGAGGGGTCTGAATGAATTCCTCCTGTTCCTGTGTAACAACTCAAGGGGCTGAATGGCACCCTCCTGTTCTTTTGTAACAGACTCGAGAGGCTGAATGGCCTCCTCCTGTTCCTGTGTAACAGGCACGAGGTGCTGTATGGCCTCCTCCTGTTCCTGTGTAACAGGCTCGAGGGGATGAATGGCATCCTCCTGTAACTGTGTAACAGGCTCGAGGGGGCTCTATGGCCACCTCCTGTTCCTAGGTAACAGACTCGAGGGGCTGAATGGCCATCTCCTGTTTCTGTGTAACAGGCTCCAGGGGTTGAATGGCCTCCTCCTGTTCCTTTGTAAAAAGCTAGAGGGGCGGAATGGCCTCCTCCTGTCCCTGTGCAACAGGCTCGAGGGGATGAATGGCCTTCTCCTGTTCCTGTGTAACAGGCTCGAGGTGCTGAATGGCCTCCTCCTGTTCCTGTGTAACAAGCTTGAGGGGCTGAATGGCCTCCTCCTGTTCCTGTGTAACAGGATCGTGGGGCTGAATGGCCAACTCCTGTTCCTATGTAACTGTCTCAAAGGGCTGAATGGCCTCCTCCCGTTCCTGTGTAACAAGCTCGAGGGGCTGAATTGCCTCCTCCTGTTCCTGTGTAACAGGCTCCAGGGGCTGAATGGCCTCCTCCCGTTGCTGTGTAACAAGCTCGAGGGGCTGAATTGCCTCCTCCTGTTCCTGTGTAACAGGCTCCAGGGGCTGAATGGCCTCCTCCCGTTCCTGTGTAACAAGCTTGAGGGGCTGAATGGCCTCCGCCTGTTCCTATGTAACTGTCTCAAAGGGCTGAATGGCCTCCTCCTGTTCCTGTGTAACAAGCTCGAGGGGATGAATTGCCTCCTCCTGTTCCTGTGTAACAGGCTCGAGGGGACTGAATGGCCTCCTCCTTTTCCTGTGTAACAGGCTCGAGGGGGCTGAATGGCCTCCTCCTGTTCCCGTGTAAAAGGCTCAATGAGCTGAATGGTCTCCTCCTGTTCTCGTGTAACAGGCTCGAGGGGTCTGAATGAATTCCTCCTGTTCCTGTGTAACAAACTCAAGGGGCCTCCTCCTGTTCCTAGGTAACAGAGTTGAGGGGCAGAATGGCCTCTTCCTGTTCCTGTGTTACAAGCTCGAGCAGGGCTGAATGGCCTCCTCCTGTTCTTTTGTAACAAATTGAGGGGCTGAATGGCTTCCTCCTGTTCCTGTGCAACAGGCTCGAGTCGGCTGAATAGCCTCCTCCTGTTCCTGTGTAACAGGTTCAAGGAGCTGAGTGGCCTCCTCCTGTTCCTGTGTAACAGGCTCGAGGGGTCTAAATGAATTCCTCCTGTTCCTGTGTAACAAACTCAAGGGGCTGAATGGCCTCCTCCTGTTCCTAGGTAACAGACTTGAGGGGCAGAATGGCCTCTTCCTGTTCCTGTGTTACAAGCTCGAGCGGGGCTGAATGGCCTCCTCCTGTTCTTTTGTAACAGACTTGAGGGGCTGAATGGCCTCCTCCTGTTCCTGTGTAACGAGCTTGAGGGGCTGAATGGCCCCCTCCTGTTCTTTTGTAACAGGCTCCAGGGGCTGAATTGGCTCCTCCTATTCCAGTGTAACAGGTTCGAGGGGCTGAATGGCCTCCTCCTGTTCCTGTGTAACAGGATCGTGGGGCTGAATTGCCTCCTCCTGTTCCTATATAACTGTCTCAAAGGGCTGAATGGCCTCCTCCTGTTCCTGTGTAACAAGCTCGAGGGGATGAATTGCCTCCTCCTGTTCCTGTGTAACTGGCTTGAGGGGCTGAATGGCCTCCTCCTTTTCCTGTGTAACAGGCTCGAGGGGGCTGAATGGCCAACTCCTGTTCCCGTGTAACAGGCTCAATGGGCTGAATGGCCTCCTCCTGTTCCCGTGTAACAAGCTCAAGGGGCTGCATGGCCTCCTCCTGTTCCCGTGTAACAGACTCAAGGGGCTGAATGGCCTCCTCCTGTTCCTAGGTAACAGACTTGAGGGGCAGAATGGCCTCTTCCTGTTCCTGTGTTACAAGCTCGAGTGGGGCTGAATGGCCTCCTCCTGTTCTTTTGTAACAGACTTGGGCTGAATGGCCTCCTCCTGTTCTTTTGTAACAGATTGAGGGGATGAATGGGCTCCTCCTGTTCCTGTGTAACAGGCTCGAGTGGGCTGAATGGCCTCCTCCTGTTCATTTGTAACAGACTCGAGGGGCTGAATGGCCTCCTCCTGTTCCTGTGTTACATGCTCGATGGGGGCTGAATGGCCTCCTCCTGTTCCTTTGAAACAGGCTCGAGCGGCTGAATGGCCTCCTCCTGTTCCTGTGTTACAAGCTCGAGAGGGGCTGAATGGCCTCCTCCTGTTCCTGTGTAACAGGATCGAGGGGCTGAATGGGCTCCTCCTGTTCTTGTGTTACAAGCTCAAGAGGGGCTGAATGGCCACCTGCTGTTCTTTTGTAACAGACTCGAGGGGCTGAAAGGCCACCTCCTGTTCCCGTGTAACAGGTGCAAGGAGCTGAGTGGCCTCCTCCTGTTCCTGTGTAACAGGCTCGAGGAGCTGAATGGGCTTCTCCTGTTCCTGCGTAACAGGCTCCAGGGGTTGAGCGGCCTCCTCCTGTTCCTGTGTAAGAGGCTCCAGGGGCTGAATGGCCTCCTCCTGTTCCTTAATAAGTGGCTCGAGGGGGCTGAATGGCCTCCTCCTGTTCCTGTGTAACAGGCTTGAGGGGCTGAATGGCCTCCTCCTGTTCCTGGGTAACAGGCTTGAGGGGCTGAATGGCCTCCTCCTGTTCCTGGGTAACAGGCTCGAGGGGCTGAATGGCCTCCTCCTGTTCCTGTGTAACAGGCTCGAGGGGCTGGATGACCTCCTCCTGTTCCTGTGTAACAGGCTCGAGTGGGCTGAATGGCCAACTCCTGTTCCTAGGTAACAGATTCGAGGGGCAGAATGGCCTCCTCCTGCTCCTGTGCAACAGGCTCGAGGGGGCTGAATGGCCTCCTCCTGTTCCCGTGTAACAGGCTCAAGGGGCTGAATGGTCTCCTCCTGTTCTCGTGTAACAGGCTCGAGGGGTCTGAATGAATTCCTCCTGTTCCTGTGTAACAACTCAAGGGGCTGAATGGCACCCTCCTGTTCTTTTGTAACAGACTCGAGAGGCTGAATGGCCTCCTCCTGTTCCTGTGTAACAGGCACGAGGTGCTGTATGGCCTCCTCCTGTTCCTGTGTAACAGGCTCGAGGGGATGAATGGCATCCTCCTGTTCCTGTGTAACAAGCTCGAGGGGATGAATTACCTCCTCCTGTAACTGTGTAACAGGCTCGAGGGGGCTCTATGGCCACCTCCTGTTCCTAGGTAACAGACTCGAGGGGATGAATGGCATCCTCCTGTTCCTGTGTAACAAGCTCGAGGGGACGAATTACCTCCTCCTGTAACTGTGTAACAGGCTCGAGGGGGCTGAGTGGCCTCCTCCTGTTCCTGTGTAACAGGATCAAGGGGCTGAATGGCCTCCTCCTGGTCCTTTGCAACAGGCTCCAGGGGCTGAATGGCCTCCTCCTGCTCCTGTGTAACAGGCTCGAGAGGCTGAATGGCCTCCTCCTGTTCTCGTGTTACAGGGTCAAGGGGCTGAATGGCCTCCTCCTGCTCCTGTGTAACAGGCTCGAGGGGCTGAATGGCCACCTCCTGTTTCTTTGTTACAGGTTCAAGGAGCTGAATGGCCTCTTCCTGTTCCTAGGTAACAGGCTCAAGGGTGTGAATGGCCTCCTCCTGTTCTTGTGTAACAGGCTCGAGGGGCTGAATGACCTCCTCCTGTTCCTGTGTAACAGACTCGAGGGGCTGAATGGCATCCTCCTGTACCTGTGTTACATGCTTGATGGGGGCTGAATGGCCTCCTCCTGTTCCTTTGTAACAGGCTCGAGCGGCTGAATGGCCTCCTCCTGTTCCTGTGTAACAGGCTCGAGGGGCTGAATGGCCTCCTCCTGTTCCTGTGTTACAAGCTTGAGAGGGGCTGAATCGGCTCCACCTGTTCTTTTGTAACAGACTCAAGGGGCTGAAGGGCCTCCTCCTGTTGCTTTGTAACAGACTCGAGGGGCTGAATGGCCACCTGCTGTTTCTGTGTAACAGGCTCCAGGGGCTGAATGGCCTCCTCCTGTTCCTTTGTAACAAGCTAGAGGGGCGGAATGGCCTCCTCCTGTCCCTGTGCAACAGGTTCGAGGGGATGAATGGCCATCTCCTGTTCCTGTGTAACAGGCTCGAGGTGCGGAATGGCCTCCTCCTGTTCCTGTGTAACAAGCTTGAGGGGCTGAATGAGCTCCTCCTGTTCTTTTGTAACAGACTCGAGGGGCTGAATGGCCTCCTCCTGTTCTTTTGTAACAGGCTCCAGGGGCTGAATGGGCTCCTCCTATTCCAGTGCAACAGGTTCGAGGGGCTGAATGGCCTCCTCCTGTTCCTTAATAAGTGGCTCGAGGGGGCTGAATGGCCTCCTCCTGTTCCTGTGTAACAGGCTTGAGGGGCTGAATGGCCTCCTCCTGTTCCTGGGTAACAGGCTTGAGGGGCTGAATGGCCTCCTCCTGTTCCTGTGTAACAGGCTCGAGGGGCTGGATGACCTCCTCCTGTTCCTGTGTAACAGGCTCGAGGGGGCTGAATGGCCAACTCCTGTTCCTAGGTAACAGATTCGAGGGGCAGAATGGCCTCCTCCTGCTCCTGTGCAACAGGCTCGAGGGGGCTGAATGGCCTCCTCCTGTTCCCCTGTAACAGGCTCAAGGGGCTGAATGGTCTCCTCCTGTTCTCGTGTAACAGGCTCGAGGGGTCTGAATGAATTCCTCCTGTTCCTGTGTAACAACTCAAGGGGCTGAATGGCACCCTCCTGTTCTTTTGTAACAGACTCGAGAGGCTGAATGGCCTCCTCCTGTTCCTGTGTAACAGGCACGAGGTGCTGTATGGCCTCCTCCTGTTCCTGTGTAACAGGCTCGAGGGGATGAATGGCATCCTCCTGTAACTGTGTAACAGGCTCGAGGGGGCTCTATGGCCACCTCCTGTTCCTAGGTAACAGACTCGAGGGGATGAATGGCATCCTCCTGTTCCTGTGTAACAAGCTCGAGGGGACGAATTACCTCCTCCTGTAACTGTGTAACAGGCTCGAGGGGGCTGAGTGGCCTCCTCCTGTTCCTGTGTAACAGGATCAAGGGGCTGAATGGCCTCCTCCTGGTCCTTTGCAACAGGCTCCAGGGGCTGAATGGCCTCCTCCTGCTCCTGTGTAACAGGCTCGAGAGGCTGAATGGCCTCCTCCTGTTCTCGTGTTACAGGGTCAAGGGGCTGAATGGCCTCCTCCTGCTCCTGTGTAACAGGCTCGAGGGGCTGAATGGCCACCTCCTGTTTCTTTGTTACAGGTTCAAGGAGCTGAATGGCCTCTTCCTGTTCCTAGGTAACAGGCTCAAGGGTGTGAATGGCCTCCTCCTGTTCTTGTGTAACAGGCTCGAGGGGCTGAATGACCTCCTCCTGTTCCTGTGTAACAGACTCGAGGGGCTGAATGGCATCCTCCTGTACCTGTGTTACATGCTTGATGGGGGCTGAATGGCCTCCTCCTGTTCCTTTGTAACAGGCTCGAGCGGCTGAATGGCCTCCTCCTGTTCCTGTGTAACAGGCTCGAGGGGCTGAATGGCCTCCTCCTGTTCCTGTGTTACAAGCTTGAGAGGGGCTGAATCGGCTCCACCTGTTCTTTTGTAACAGACTCAAGGGGCTGAAGGGCCTCCTCCTGTTGCTTTGTAACAGACTCGAGGGGCTGAATGGCCACCTGCTGTTTCTGTGTAACAGGCTCCAGGGGCTGAATGGCCTCCTCCTGTTCCTTTGTAAAAAGCTAGAGGGGCGGAATGGCCTCCTCCTGTCCCTGTGCAACAGGTTCGAGGGGATGAATGGCCATCTCCTGTTCCTGTGTAACAGGCTCGAGGTGCGGAATGGCCTCCTCCTGTTCCTGTGTAACAAGCTTGAGGGGCTGAATGAGCTCCTCCTGTTCTTTTGTAACAGACTCGAGGGGCTGAATGGCCTCCTCCTGTTCTTTTGTAACAGGCTCCAGGGGCTGAATGGGCTCCTCCTATTCCAGTGCAACAGGTTCGAGGGGCTGAATGGCCTCCTCCTGTTCCTTAATAAGTGGCTCGAGGGGGCTGAATGGCCTCCTCCTGTTCCTGTGTAACAGGCTTGAGGGGCTGAATGGCCTCCTCCTGTTCCTGGGTAACAGGCTTGAGGGGCTGAATGGCCTCCTCCTGTTCCTGTGTAACAGGCTCGAGGGGCTGGATGACCTCCTCCTGTTCCTGTGTAACAGGCTCGAGGGGGCTGAATGGCCAACTCCTGTTCCTAGGTAACAGATTCGAGGGGCAGAATGGCCTCCTCCTGCTCCTGTGCAACAGGCTCGAGGGGGCTGAATGGCCTCCTCCTGTTCCCCTGTAACAGGCTCAAGGGGCTGAATGGTCTCCTCCTGTTCTCGTGTAACAGGCTCGAGGGGTCTGAATGAATTCCTCCTGTTCCTGTGTAACAACTCAAGGGGCTGAATGGCACCCTCCTGTTCTTTTGTAACAGACTCGAGAGGCTGAATGGCCTCCTCCTGTTCCTGTGTAACAGGCACGAGGTGCTGTATGGCCTCCTCCTGTTCCTGTGTAACAGGCTCGAGGGGATGAATGGCATCCTCCTGTAACTGTGTAACAGGCTCGAGGGGGCTCTATGGCCACCTCCTGTTCCTAGGTAACAGACTCGAGGGGATGAATGGCATCCTCCTGTTCCTGTGTAACAAGCTCGAGGGGACGAATTACCTCCTCCTGTAACTGTGTAACAGGCTCGAGGGGGCTGAGTGGCCTCCTCCTGTTCCTGTGTAACAGGATCAAGGGGCTGAATGGCCTCCTCCTGGTCCTTTGCAACAGGCTCCAGGGGCTGAATGGCCTCCTCCTGCTCCTGTGTAACAGGCTCGAGAGGCTGAATGGCCTCCTCCTGTTCTCGTGTTACAGGGTCAAGGGGCTGAATGGCCTCCTCCTGCTCCTGTGTAACAGGCTCGAGGGGCTGAATGGCCACCTCCTGTTTCTTTGTTACAGGTTCAAGGAGCTGAATGGCCTCTTCCTGTTCCTAGGTAACAGGCTCAAGGGTGTGAATGGCCTCCTCCTGTTCTTGTGTAACAGGCTCGAGGGGCTGAATGACCTCCTCCTGTTCCTGTGTAACAGACTCGAGGGGCTGAATGGCATCCTCCTGTACCTGTGTTACATGCTTGATGGGGGCTGAATGGCCTCCTCCTGTTCCTTTGTAACAGGCTCGAGCGGCTGAATGGCCTCCTCCTGTTCCTGTGTAACAGGCTCGAGGGGCTGAATGGCCTCCTCCTGTTCCTGTGTTACAAGCTTGAGAGGGGCTGAATCGGCTCCACCTGTTCTTTTGTAACAGACTCAAGGGGCTGAAGGGCCTCCTCCTGTTGCTTTGTAACAGACTCGAGGGGCTGAATGGCCACCTGCTGTTTCTGTGTAACAGGCTCGAGGTGCGGAATGGCCTCCTCCTGTTCCTGTGTAACAAGCTTGAGGGGCTGAATGAGCTCCTCCTGTTCTTTTGTAACAGACTCGAGGGGCTGAATGGCCTCCTCCTGTTCTTTTGTAACAGGCTCCAGGGGCTGAATGGGCTCCTCCTATTCCAGTGCAACAGGTTCGAGGGGCTGAATGGCCTCCTCCTGTTCCTGTGTATCAGGCTCGAGGTGCTGAATGGCCTCCTCCTGTTCCTGTGTAACAGGATCGAGGGGCTGAATGAGCTCCTCCTGTTCTTTTGTAACAGACTCGAGGGGCTGAAAGGCCACCTCCTGTTCCCGTGAAACAGGTGCAAGGAGCTGAGTGGCCTCCTCCTGTTCCTGTGTAATAGGCTCGAGGAGCTGAATGGGCTCCTCCGGTTCCTGTGTAACAGGCTCCAGGGGCTGAGTGGCCTCCTCCTGTTCCTGTGTAATAGGCTCGAAGGGCTGAATGGCCTCCTCCTGTTCCTGGGTAACAGGCTTGAGGGGCTGAATGGCCTCCTCCTGTTCCTGTGTAACAGGCTCGAGGGGCTGAATGGCCTCCTCCTGGTCCTTTGCAACAGGCTCCAGGGGCTGAATTGGCTCCTCCCATTCCTGTGTAACAGGTTCGAGGGGCTGAATGGCCACCTGCTCCTGTGTAACAGGCTCGAGAGGCTGAATGGCCTCCTCCTGTTCTCGTGTTACAGGGTCAAGGGGCTGAATGGCCTCCTCCTGCTCCTGTGTAACAGGTTCAAGGAGCTGAATGGCCTCCTCCTGTTCCTAGGTAACAGGCTCGAGGGGCTGAATGACCACTTCCTGTTCCTTTGTAACAGGCTCGAACGGCTGAATGGCCTCCTCCTGTTCCTGTGTTACAAGCTTGAGAGGGGCTGAATCGGCTCCACCTGTTCTTTTGTAACAGACTCAAGGGGCTGAAGGGCCTCCTCCTGTTGCTTTGTAACAGACTCGAGTGGCTGAATGGCCACCTGCTGTTTCTGTGTAACAGGCTCCAGGGGCTGAATGGCCTCCTCCTGTTCCTTTGTAACAAGCTAGAGGGGCGGAATGGCCTCCTCCTGTTCCTGTGCAACAGGCTCGAGGGGATGAATGGCCTTCTCCTGTTCCTGTGTAACAGGCTCGAGGTGCTGAATGGCCTCCTCCTGTTCCTGTGTAACAGGCTTGAGGGGCTGAATGGCCTCCTCCTGTACCTGTGTAACAAGCTTGAGGGGCTGAATGGCCCCCTCCTGTTCTTTTGTAACAGGCTCCAGGGGCTGAATGGGCTCCTCCTATTCCAGTGTAACAGGTTCGAGGGGCTGAATGGCCTCCTCCTGTTCCTGTGTAACAAGCTCGAGGGGATGAATTGCCTCCTCCTGTTCCTGTGTAACTGGCTCGAGGGACTGAATGGCCTCCTCCTTTTCCTGTGTAACAGGCTCGAGGGGGCTGAATGGCATCCTCCTGTTCCTAGGTAACAGACTCGAGGGGCTGAATGGCATCCTCCTGTTCCTGTGTAACAAGCTCGAGGGGACGAATTGCCTACCTCCTGGTCCTTTGCAACAGGCTCCAGGGGCTGAATTGGCTCCTCCCATTCCTGTGTAACAGGTTCAAGGGGCTGAATGGCCACCTCCTGCTCCTGTATAACAGGCTCGAGAGGCTGAATGGCCTCCTCCTGTTCTCGTGTTACAGGGTCAAGGGGCTGAATGGCCCCCTCCTGCTCCTGTGTAACAGGCTCGAGGGGCTGAATGGCCACCTCCTGTTCCTTTGTAACAAGCTAGAGGGGCGGAATGGCCTCCTCCTGTCCCTGTGCAACAGGCTCGAGGGGATGAATGGCCTTCTCCTGTTCCTGTGTAACAGGCTCGAGGTGCTGAATGGCCTCCTCCTGTTCCTGTGTAACAAGCTTGAGGGGCTGAATGGCCTCCTCCTGTTCCTGTGTAACAGGATCGTGGGGCTGAATGGCCTCCTCCTGTTCCTGTGTAACAGGATCGTGGGGCTGAATGGCCTCCTCCTGTTCCTGTGTAACAAGCTCGAGCGGCTGAATTCCCTCCTCCTGTTCCTGTGTAACAGGCTCGAGGTGCTGAATGGCCTCCTCCTGTTCCTGTGTAACAAGCTTGAGGGGCTGAATGGCCTCCTCCTGTTCCTATGTAACAAGCTTGAGGGGCTGAATGGCCTCCTCCCGTTCCTGTGTAACAAGCTCGAGGGGCTGAATTCCCTCCTCCTGTTCCTGTGTAACAGGCTCGAGGTGCTGAATGGCCTCCTCCTGTTCCTGTGTAACAAGCTTGAGGGGCTGAATGGCCTCCTCCTGTTCCTATGTAACAAGCTTGAGGGGCTGAATGGCCGCCTCCTGTTCCTGTGTAACAAGCTCGAGGGGCTGAATTGCCTCCTCCTGTTCCTGTGTAACAAGCTTGAGGGGCTGAATGGCCTCCTCCTGTTCCTGTGTAACAAGCTCCAGGGGATGAATTGCCTCCTCCTGTTCCTGTGTAACTGGCTCGATGGGCTGAATGGCCTCCTCCTTTTCCTGTGTAACAGGCTCGAGGGGGCTGAATGGCCAACTCCTGTTCCTAGGTAACAGATTCGAGGGGCAGAATGGCCTCCTCCTGTTCCTGTGGAACAGGCTCGAGGGGGCTGAATGGCCTCCTCCTTTTCCCGTGTAACAGACTAGAGGGGTCTGAATGAATTCCTCCTGTTCCTGTGTAACAAACTCAAGGGGCCTCCTCCTGTTCCTAGGTAACAGAGTTGAGGGGCAGAATGGCCTCTTCCTGTTCCTGTGTTACAAGCTCGAGCAGGGCTGAATGGCCTCCTCCTGTTCTTTTGTAACAGATTGAGGGGCTGAATGGCTTCCTCCTGTTCCTGTGCAACAGGCTCGAGTGGGCTGAATAGCCTCCTCCTGTTCCTGTGTAACAGGTTCAAGGAGCTGAGTGGCCTCCTCCTGTTCCTGTGTAACAGGCTCGAGGGGACTAAATGAATTCCTCCTGTTCCTGTGTAACAAACTCAAGGGGCTGAATGGCCTCCTCCTGTTCCTAGGTAACAGACTTGAGGGGCAGAATGGCCTCTTCCTGTTCCTGTGTTACAAGCTCGAGCGGGGCTGAATGGCCTCCTCCTGTTCTTTTGTAACAGACTTGAGGGGCTGAATGGCCTCCTCCTGTTCCTGTGTAACAAGCTTGAGGGGCTGAATGGCCCCCTCCTGTTCTTTTGTAACATGCTCCAGGGGCTGAATTGGCTCCTCCTCTTCCAGTGTAACAGGTTCGAGGGGCTGAATGGCCTCCTCCTGTTCCTGTGCATCAGGCTCGAGGTGCTGAATGGCCTCCTCCTGTTCCTGTGTAACAGGATCGTGGGGCTGAATTGCCTCCTCCTGTTCCTATGTAACTGTCTCAAAGGGCTGAATGGCCTCCTCCTGTTCCTGTGTAACAAGCTCGAGGGGATGAATTGCCTCCTCCTTTTCCTGTGTAACAGGCTCGAGGGGGCTGAATGGCCAACTCCTGTTCCCGTGTAACAGCCTCAATGGGCTGAATGGCCTCCGCCTGTTCCCGTGTAACAGGCTCAAGGGGCTGCATGGTCTCCTCCTGTTCTCGTGTAACAGGCTCGAGGGGTCTGAATGAATTCCTCCTGTTCCTGTGTAACAAACTCAAGGGGCTGAATGGCCTCCTCCTGTACCTAGGTAACAGACTTGAGGGGCAGAATGGCCTCTTCCTGTTCCTGTGTTACAAGCTCGAGTGGGGCTGAATGGCCTCCTCCTGTTCTTTTGTAACAGACTTGGGCTGAATGGCCTCCTCCTGTTCTTTTGTAACAGATTGAGGGGATGAATGGGCTCCTCCTGTTCCTGTGTAACAGGCTCGAGTGGGCTGAATGGCCTCCTCCTGTTCATTTGTAACAGACTCGAGGGGCTGAATGGCCTCCTCCTGTTCCTGTGTTACATGCTCGATGGGGGCTGAATGGCCTCCTCCTGTTCCTTTGAAACAGGCTCGAGCGGCTGAATGGCCTCCTCCTGTTCCTGTGTTACAAGCTCGAGAGGGGCTGAATGGCCTCCTCCTGTTCCTGTGTAACAGGATCGAGGGGCTGAATGGCCTCCTCCTGTTCTTGTGTTACAAGCTCAAGAGGGGCTGAATGGCCACCTGCTGTTCTTTTGTAACAGACTCGAGGGGCTGAAAGGCCACCTCCTGTTCCCGTGTAACAGGTGCAAGGAGCTGAGTGGCCTGCTCCTGTTCCTGTGTAACAGGCTCGAGGAGCTGAATGGGCTTCTCCTGTTCCTGCGTAACAGGCTCCAGGGGCTGAATGGCCTCCTCCTGTTCCTTAATAAGTGGCTCGAGGGGGCTGAATGGCCTCCTCCTGTTCCTGGGTAACAGGCTTGAGGGGCTGAATGGCCTCCTCCTGTTCCTGGGTAACAGGCTTGAGGGGCTGAATGGCCTCCTCCTGTTCGTATGCAACAGGCTCACGGGTGTGAACGACCTCCTCCTGTTCGTGTGTAACAGGCTCGAGGGGCTGGATGACCTCCTCCTGTTCCTGTGCAACAGGCTCGAGGGGGCTGAATGGCCAACTCCTGTTCCTAGGTAACAGATTCGAGGGGCAGAATGGCCTCCTCCTGCTCCTGTACAACAGGCTCGAGGGGGCTGAATGGCCTCCTCCTGTCCCTGTGCAACAGGTTCGAGGGGATGAATGGCCATCTCCTGTTCCTGTGTAACAGGCTCGAGGTGCTGAATGGCCTCCTCCTGTTCCTGTGTAACAGGCTTGAGGGGCTGAATGGCCTCCTCCTGTTCCTATGTAACAAGCTTGAGGGGCTGTATGGCCCCCTCCTGTTCTTTTGTAACAGACTCGAGGGGCTGAAAGACCACCTCCTGTTCCCGTGTAACAGGTGCAAGGAGTTGAGTGGCCTCCTCCTGTTCCTGTGTAACAGGCTCGAGGAGCTGAATGGGATCCTCCTGTTCCTGTGTAAGAGGCTCCAGGGGCTGAATGGCCTCCTGCTGTTCCTTAATAAGTGGCTCGAGGGGGCTGAATGGCCTCCACCTGTTCCTGGGTAACAGGCTTGAGGGGCTGAATGGCCTCCTCCTGTTCCTATGTAACAAGATTGAGGGGCTGAATGGCCCCCTCCTGTTCTTTTGTAACAGGCTCCAGGGGCTGAATGGGCTCCTCCTGTTCCTGTGTATCAGGCTCGAGGTGCTGAATGGCCTCCTCCTGTTCCTGTGTAACAGGATCGAGGGGCTGAATGGCCTCCTCCTGTTCCTGTGTTAGAAGCTCGAGAGGGGCTGAATGGCCTCCTCCTGTTCCTGTGTAACAGGATCGAGGGGCTGAATGAGCTCCTCCTGTTCTTTTGTAACAGACTCGAGAGGGGCTGAATGGCCACCTGCTGTTCTTTTGTAACAGACTCGAGGGGCTGAAAGGCCACCTCCTGTTCCCGTGTAACAGGTGCAAGGAGCTGAGTGGCCTCCTCCTGTTCCTGTGTAACAGGCTCGAGGAGCTGAATGGGCTTCTCCTGTTCCTGTGTAACAGGCTCCAGGGGCAGAGTGGCCTCCTCCTGTTCCTGTGTAATAGGCTCGAAGGGCTGAATGGCCTCCTCCTGTTCCTGTGTAAGAGGCTCCAGGGGCTGAATGGCCTCCTCCTGTTCCTTAATAAGTGGCTCGAGGGGGCTGAATGGCCTCCTCCTGTTCCTGGGTAACAGGCTTGAGGGGCTGAATGACCTCCTCCTGTTCGTATGTAACAGGCTCACGGGTGTGAACGACCTCCTCCTGTTCGTGTGTAACAGGCTAGAGGGGCTGGATGACCTCCTCCTGTTCCCGTGTAACAGGCTCAAGGGGCTGAATGGCCTCCTCCTGTTCCTGTGCAACAGGCTCGAGGGGATGAATGGCATCCTCCTGTTCCTGTGTAACAAGCTCGAGGGGATGAATTGCCTCCTCCTGTTCCTGTGTAACAGGCTCGAGGGGGCGGAGTGCCCTCCTCCTGTTCCTATGTAACTCTCTCAAAGGGCTGAATGGCCTCCTCCTGTTCCTGTGTAACAAGCTCAAGGGGATGAATTGCCTCCTCCTGTTCCTGTGTAACAGGCTCGAGGGGGGCTGAATGGCCTCCTCCTGTTCTTTTGTAACAGACTTGAGGGGCTGAATGGCCTCCTCCTGTTCCTGTGTAACAAGCTTGAGGGGCTGAATGGCCCCCTCCTGTTCTTTTGTAACATGCTCCAGGGGCTGAATTGGCTCCTCCTCTTCCAGTGTAACAGGTTCGAGGGGCTGAATGGCCTCCTCCTGTTCCTGTGCATCAGGCTCGAGGTGCTGAATGGCCTCCTCCTGTTCCTGTGTAACAGGATCGTGGGGCTGAATTGCCTCCTCCTGTTCCTATGTAACTGTCTCAAAGGGCTGAATGGCCTCCTCCTGTTCCTGTGTAACAAGCTCGAGGGGATGAATTGCCTCCTCCTTTTCCTGTGTAACAGGCTCGAGGGGGCTGAATGGCCAACTCCTGTTCCCGTGTAACAGCCTCAATGGGCTGAATGGCCTCCTCCTGTTCCCGTGTAACAGGCTCAAGGGGCTGCATGGTCTCCTCCTGTTCTCGTGTAACAGGCTCGAGGGGTCTGAATGAATTCCTCCTGTTCCTGTGTAACAAACTCAAGGGGCTGAATGGCCTCCTCCTGTACCTAGGTAACAGACTTGAGGGGCAGAATGGCCTCTTCCTGTTCCTGTGTTACAAGCTCGAGTGGGGCTGAATGGCCTCCTCCTGTTCTTTTGTAACAGACTTGGGCTGAATGGCCTCCTCCTGTTCTTTTGTAACAGATTGAGGGGATGAATGGGCTCCTCCTGTTCCTGTGTAACAGGCTCGAGTGGGCTGAATGGCCTCCTCCTGTTCATTTGTAACAGACTCGAGGGGCTGAATGGCCTCCTCCTGTTCCTGTGTTACATGCTCGATGGGGGCTGAATGGCCTCCTCCTGTTCCTTTGAAACAGGCTCGAGCGGCTGAATGGCCTCCTCCTGTTCCTGTGTTACAAGCTCGAGAGGGGCTGAATGGCCTCCTCCTGTTCCTGTGTAACAGGATCGAGGGGCTGAATGGCCTCCTCCTGTTCTTGTGTTACAAGCTCAAGAGGGGCTGAATGGCCACCTGCTGTTCTTTTGTAACAGACTCGAGGGGCTGAAAGGCCACCTCCTGTTCCCGTGTAACAGGTGCAAGGAGCTGAGTGGCCTGCTCCTGTTCCTGTGTAACAGGCTCGAGGAGCTGAATGGGCTTCTCCTGTTCCTGCGTAACAGGCTCCAGGGGCTGAATGGCCTCCTCCTGTTCCTTAATAAGTGGCTCGAGGGGGCTGAATGGCCTCCTCCTGTTCCTGGGTAACAGGCTTGAGGGGCTGAATGGCCTCCTCCTGTTCCTGGGTAACAGGCTTGAGGGGCTGAATGGCCTCCTCCTGTTCGTATGCAACAGGCTCACGGGTGTGAACGACCTCCTCCTGTTCGTGTGTAACAGGCTCGAGGGGCTGGATGACCTCCTCCTGTTCCTGTGCAACAGGCTCGAGGGGGCTGAATGGCCAACTCCTGTTCCTAGGTAACAGATTCGAGGGGCAGAATGGCCTCCTCCTGCTCCTGTACAACAGGCTCGAGGGGGCTGAATGGCCTCCTCCTGTCCCTGTGCAACAGGTTCGAGGGGATGAATGGCCATCTCCTGTTCCTGTGTAACAGGCTCGAGGTGCTGAATGGCCTCCTCCTGTTCCTGTGTAACAGGCTTGAGGGGCTGAATGGCCTCCTCCTGTTCCTATGTAACAAGCTTGAGGGGCTGTATGGCCCCCTTCTGTTCTTTTGTAACAGACTCGAGGGGCTGAAAGACCACCTCCTGTTCCCGTGTAACAGGTGCAAGGAGTTGAGTGGCCTCCTCCTGTTCCTGTGTAACAGGCTCGAGGAGCTGAATGGGATCCTCCTGTTCCTGTGTAAGAGGCTCCAGGGGCTGAATGGCCTCCTGCTGTTCCTTAATAAGTGGCTCGAGGGGGCTGAATGGCCTCCACCTGTTCCTGGGTAACAGGCTTGAGGGGCTGAATGGCCTCCTCCTGTTCCTATGTAACAAGATTGAGGGGCTGAATGGCCCCCTCCTGTTCTTTTGTAACAGGCTCCAGGGGCTGAATGGGCTCCTCCTGTTCCTGTGTATCAGGCTCGAGGTGCTGAATGGCCTCCTCCTGTTCCTGTGTAACAGGATCGAGGGGCTGAATGGCCTCCTCCTGTTCCTGTGTTAGAAGCTCGAGAGGGGCTGAATGGCCTCCTCCTGTTCCTGTGTAACAGGATCGAGGGGCTGAATGAGCTCCTCCTGTTCTTTTGTAACAGACTCGAGAGGGGCTGAATGGCCACCTGCTGTTCTTTTGTAACAGACTCGAGGGGCTGAAAGGCCACCTCCTGTTCCCGTGTAACAGGTGCAAGGAGCTGAGTGGCCTCCTCCTGTTCCTGTGTAACAGGCTCGAGGAGCTGAATGGGCTTCTCCTGTTCCTGTGTAACAGGCTCCAGGGGCAGAGTGGCCTCCTCCTGTTCCTGTGTAATAGGCTCGAAGGGCTGAATGGCCTCCTCCTGTTCCTGTGTAAGAGGCTCCAGGGGCTGAATGGCCTCCTCCTGTTCCTTAATAAGTGGCTCGAGGGGGCTGAATGGCCTCCTCCTGTTCCTGGGTAACAGGCTTGAGGGGCTGAATGACCTCCTCCTGTTCGTATGTAACAGGCTCACGGGTGTGAACGACCTCCTCCTGTTCGTGTGTAACAGGCTAGAGGGGCTGGATGACCTCCTCCTGTTCCCGTGTAACAGGCTCAAGGGGCTGAATGGCCTCCTCCTGTTCCTGTGCAACAGGCTCGAGGGGATGAATGGCATCCTCCTGTTCCTGTGTAACAAGCTCGAGGGGATGAATTGCCTCCTCCTGTTCCTGTGTAACAGGCTCGAGGGGGCGGAGTGCCCTCCTCCTGTTCCTATGTAACTCTCTCAAAGGGCTGAATGGCCTCCTCCTGTTCCTGTGTAACAAGCTCAAGGGGATGAATTGCCTCCTCCTGTTCCTGTGTAACAGGCTCGAGGGGGGCTGAATGGCCACCTCCTGTTCTTTTGTAACAGACTTGAGGGGCTGAATGGCCTCCTCCTGTTCCTGTGTAACAAGCTTGAGGGGCTGAATGGCCCCCTCCTGTTCTTTTGTAACAGGCTCCAGGGGCTGAATTGGCTCCTCCTATTCCAGTGTAACAGGTTCGAGGGGCTGAATGGCCTCCTCCTGTTCCTGTGTAACAGGATCGTGGGGCTGAATTGCCTCCTCCTGTTCCTATATAACTGTCTCAAAGGGCTGAATGGCCTCCTCCTGTTCCTGTGTAACAAGCTCGAGGGGATGAATTGCCTCCTCCTGTTCCTGTGTAACTGGCTTGAGGGGCTGAATGGCCTCCTCCTTTTCCTGTGTAACAGGCTCGAGGGGGCTGAATGGCCAACTCCTGTTCCCGTGTAACAGGCTCAATGGGCTGAATGGCCTCCTCCTGTTCCCGTGTAACAAGCTCAAGGGGCTGCATGGCCTCCTCCTGTTCCCGTGTAACAGACTCAAGGGGCTGAATGGCCTCCTCCTGTTCCTAGGTAACAGACTTGAGGGGCAGAATGGCCTCTTCCTGTTCCTGTGTTACAAGCTCGAGTGGGGCTGAATGGCCTCCTCCTGTTCTTTTGTAACAGACTTGGGCTGAATGGCCTCCTCCTGTTCTTTTGTAACAGATTGAGGGGATGAATGGGCTCCTCCTGTTCCTGTGTAACAGGCTCGAGTGGGCTGAATGGCCTCCTCCTGTTCATTTGTAACAGACTCGAGGGGCTGAATGGCCTCCTCCTGTTCCTGTGTTACATGCTCGATGGGGGCTGAATGGCCTCCTCCTGTTCCTTTGAAACAGGCTCGAGCGGCTGAATGGCCTCCTCCTGTTCCTGTGTTACAAGCTCGAGAGGGGCTGAATGGCCTCCTCCTGTTCCTGTGTAACAGGATCGAGGGGCTGAATGGGCTCCTCCTGTTCTTGTGTTACAAGCTCAAGAGGGGCTGAATGGCCACCTGCTGTTCTTTTGTAACAGACTCGAGGGGCTGAAAGGCCACCTCCTGTTCCCGTGTAACAGGTGCAAGGAGCTGAGTGGCCTCCTCCTGTTCCTGTGTAACAGGCTCGAGGAGCTGAATGGGCTTCTCCTGTTCCTGCGTAACAGGCTCCAGGGGTTGAGCGGCCTCCTCCTGTTCCTGTGTAAGAGGCTCCAGGGGCTGAATGGCCTCCTCCTGTTCCTTAATAAGTGGCTCGAGGGGGCTGAATGGCCTCCTCCTGTTCCTGTGTAACAGGCTTGAGGGGCTGAATGGCCTCCTCCTGTTCCTGGGTAACAGGCTTGAGGGGCTGAATGGCCTCCTCCTGTTCCTGTGTAACAGGCTCGAGGGGCTGGATGACCTCCTCCTGTTCCTGTGTAACAGGCTCGAGTGGGCTGAATGGCCAACTCCTGTTCCTAGGTAACAGATTCGAGGGGCAGAATGGCCTCCTCCTGCTCCTGTGCAACAGGCTCGAGGGGGCTGAATGGCCTCCTCCTGTTCCCGTGTAACAGGCTCAAGGGGCTGAATGGTCTCCTCCTGTTCTCGTGTAACAGGCTCGAGGGGTCTGAATGAATTCCTCCTGTTCCTGTGTAACAACTCAAGGGGCTGAATGGCACCCTCCTGTTCTTTTGTAACAGACTCGAGAGGCTGAATGGCCTCCTCCTGTTCCTGTGTAACAGGCACGAGGTGCTGTATGGCCTCCTCCTGTTCCTGTGTAACAGGCTCGAGGGGATGAATGGCATCCTCCTGTTCCTGTGTAACAAGCTCGAGGGGATGAATTACCTCCTCCTGTAACTGTGTAACAGGCTCGAGGGGGCTCTATGGCCACCTCCTGTTCCTAGGTAACAGACTCGAGGGGATGAATGGCATCCTCCTGTTCCTGTGTAACAAGCTCGAGGGGACGAATTACCTCCTCCTGTAACTGTGTAACAGGCTCGAGGGGGCTGAGTGGCCTCCTCCTGTTCCTGTGTAACAGGATCAAGGGGCTGAATGGCCTCCTCCTGGTCCTTTGCAACAGGCTCCAGGGGCTGAATGGCCTCCTCCTGCTCCTGTGTAACAGGCTCGAGAGGCTGAATGGCCTCCTCCTGTTCTCGTGTTACAGGGTCAAGGGGCTGAATGGCCTCCTCCTGCTCCTGTGTAACAGGCTCGAGGGGCTGAATGGCCACCTCCTGTTTCTTTGTTACAGGTTCAAGGAGCTGAATGGCCTCTTCCTGTTCCTAGGTAACAGGCTCAAGGGTGTGAATGGCCTCCTCCTGTTCTTGTGTAACAGGCTCGAGGGGCTGAATGACCTCCTCCTGTTCCTGTGTAACAGACTCGAGGGGCTGAATGGCATCCTCCTGTACCTGTGTTACATGCTTGATGGGGGCTGAATGGCCTCCTCCTGTTCCTTTGTAACAGGCTCGAGCGGCTGAATGGCCTCCTCCTGTTCCTGTGTAACAGGCTCGAGGGGCTGAATGGCCTCCTCCTGTTCCTGTGTTACAAGCTTGAGAGGGGCTGAATCGGCTCCACCTGTTCTTTTGTAACAAGCTAGAGGGGCGGAATGGCCACCTGCTGTTTCTGTGTAACAGGCTCCAGGGGCTGAATGGCCTCCTCCTGTTCCTTTGTAACAAGCTAGAGGGGCGGAATGGCCTCCTCCTGTCCCTGTGCAACAGGTTCGAGGGGATGAATGGCCATCTCCTGTTCCTGTGTAACAGGCTCGAGGTGCGGAATGGCCTCCTCCTGTTCCTGTGTAACAAGCTTGAGGGGCTGAATGAGCTCCTCCTGTTCTTTTGTAACAGACTCGAGGGGCTGAATGGCCTCCTCCTGTTCTTTTGTAACAGGCTCCAGGGGCTGAATGGGCTCCTCCTATTCCAGTGCAACAGGTTCGAGGGGCTGAATGGCCTCCTCCTGTTCCTTAATAAGTGGCTCGAGGGGGCTGAATGGCCTCCTCCTGTTCCTGTGTAACAGGCTTGAGGGGCTGAATGGCCTCCTCCTGTTCCTGGGTAACAGGCTTGAGGGGCTGAATGGCCTCCTCCTGTTCCTGTGTAACAGGCTCGAGGGGCTGGATGACCTCCTCCTGTTCCTGTGTAACAGGCTCGAGGGGGCTGAATGGCCAACTCCTGTTCCTAGGTAACAGATTCGAGGGGCAGAATGGCCTCCTCCTGCTCCTGTGCAACAGGCTCGAGGGGGCTGAATGGCCTCCTCCTGTTCCCCTGTAACAGGCTCAAGGGGCTGAATGGTCTCCTCCTGTTCTCGTGTAACAGGCTCGAGGGGTCTGAATGAATTCCTCCTGTTCCTGTGTAACAACTCAAGGGGCTGAATGGCACCCTCCTGTTCTTTTGTAACAGACTCGAGAGGCTGAATGGCCTCCTCCTGTTCCTGTGTAACAGGCACGAGGTGCTGTATGGCCTCCTCCTGTTCCTGTGTAACAGGCTCGAGGGGATGAATGGCATCCTCCTGTAACTGTGTAACAGGCTCGAGGGGGCTCTATGGCCACCTCCTGTTCCTAGGTAACAGACTCGAGGGGATGAATGGCATCCTCCTGTTCCTGTGTAACAAGCTCGAGGGGACGAATTACCTCCTCCTGTAACTGTGTAACAGGCTCGAGGGGGCTGAGTGGCCTCCTCCTGTTCCTGTGTAACAGGATCAAGGGGCTGAATGGCCTCCTCCTGGTCCTTTGCAACAGGCTCCAGGGGCTGAATGGCCTCCTCCTGCTCCTGTGTAACAGGCTCGAGAGGCTGAATGGCCTCCTCCTGTTCTCGTGTTACAGGGTCAAGGGGCTGAATGGCCTCCTCCTGCTCCTGTGTAACAGGCTCGAGGGGCTGAATGGCCACCTCCTGTTTCTTTGTTACAGGTTCAAGGAGCTGAATGGCCTCTTCCTGTTCCTAGGTAACAGGCTCAAGGGTGTGAATGGCCTCCTCCTGTTCTTGTGTAACAGGCTCGAGGGGCTGAATGACCTCCTCCTGTTCCTGTGTAACAGACTCGAGGGGCTGAATGGCATCCTCCTGTACCTGTGTTACATGCTTGATGGGGGCTGAATGGCCTCCTCCTGTTCCTTTGTAACAGGCTCGAGCGGCTGAATGGCCTCCTCCTGTTCCTGTGTAACAGGCTCGAGGGGCTGAATGGCCTCCTCCTGTTCCTGTGTTACAAGCTTGAGAGGGGCTGAATCGGCTCCACCTGTTCTTTTGTAACAGACTCAAGGGGCTGAAGGGCCTCCTCCTGTTGCTTTGTAACAGACTCGAGGGGCTGAATGGCCACCTGCTGTTTCTGTGTAACAGGCTCCAGGGGCTGAATGGCCTCCTCCTGTTCCTTTGTAAAAAGCTAGAGGGGCGGAATGGCCTCCTCCTGTCCCTGTGCAACAGGTTCGAGGGGATGAATGGCCATCTCCTGTTCCTGTGTAACAGGCTCGAGGTGCGGAATGGCCTCCTCCTGTTCCTGTGTAACAAGCTTGAGGGGCTGAATGAGCTCCTCCTGTTCTTTTGTAACAGACTCGAGGGGCTGAATGGCCTCCTCCTGTTCTTTTGTAACAGGCTCCAGGGGCTGAATGGGCTCCTCCTATTCCAGTGCAACAGGTTCGAGGGGCTGAATGGCCTCCTCCTGTTCCTGTGTATCAGGCTCGAGGTGCTGAATGGCCTCCTCCTGTTCCTGTGTAACAGGATCGAGGGGCTGAATGAGCTCCTCCTGTTCTTTTGTAACAGACTCGAGGGGCTGAAAGGCCACCTCCTGTTCCCGTGAAACAGGTGCAAGGAGCTGAGTGGCCTCCTCCTGTTCCTGTGTAATAGGCTCGAGGAGCTGAATGGGCTCCTCCGGTTCCTGTGTAACAGGCTCCAGGGGCTGAGTGGCCTCCTCCTGTTCCTGTGTAATAGGCTCGAAGGGCTGAATGGCCTCCTCCTGTTCCTGGGTAACAGGCTTGAGGGGCTGAATGGCCTCCTCCTGTTCCTGTGTAACAGGCTCGAGGGGCTGAATGGCCTCCTCCTGGTCCTTTGCAACAGGCTCCAGGGGCTGAATTGGCTCCTCCCATTCCTGTGTAACAGGTTCGAGGGGCTGAATGGCCTCCTCCTGTTCTCGTGTTACAGGGTCAAGGGGCTGAATGGCCTCCTCCTGCTCCTGTGTAACAGGTTCAAGGAGCTGAATGGCCTCCTCCTGTTCCTAGGTAACAGGCTCGAGGGGCTGAATGACCACTTCCTGTTCCTTTGTAACAGGCTCGAACGGCTGAATGGCCTCCTCCTGTTCCTGTGTTACAAGCTTGAGAGGGGCTGAATCGGCTCCACCTGTTCTTTTGTAACAGACTCAAGGGGCTGAAGGGCCTCCTCCTGTTGCTTTGTAACAGACTCGAGTGGCTGAATGGCCACCTGCTGTTTCTGTGTAACAGGCTCCAGGGGCTGAATGGCCTCCTCCTGTTCCTTTGTAACAAGCTAGAGGGGCGGAATGGCCTCCTCCTGTTCCTGTGCAACAGGCTCGAGGGGATGAATGGCCTTCTCCTGTTCCTGTGTAACAGGCTCGAGGTGCTGAATGGCCTCCTCCTGTTCCTGTGTAACAGGCTTGAGGAGCTGAATGGCCTCCTCCTGTTCCTGTGTAACAAGCTTGAGGGGCTGAATGGCCCCCTCCTGTTCTTTTGTAACAGGCTCCAGGGGCTGAATGGGCTCCTCCTATTCCAGTGTAACAGGTTCGAGGGGCTGAATGGCCTCCTCCTGTTCCTGTGTAACAAGCTCGAGGGGATGAATTGCCTCCTCCTGTTCCTGTGTAACTGGCTCGAGGGACTGAATGGCCTCCTCCTTTTCCTGTGTAACAGGCTCGAGGGGGCTGAATGGCATCCTCCTGTTCCTAGGTAACAGACTCGAGGGGCTGAATGGCATCCTCCTGTTCCTGTGTAACAAGCTCGAGGGGACGAATTGCCTACCTCCTGGTCCTTTGCAACAGGCTCCAGGGGCTGAATTGGCTCCTCCCATTCCTGTGTAACAGGTTCAAGGGGCTGAATGGCCACCTCCTGCTCCTGTATAACAGGCTCGAGAGGCTGAATGGCCTCCTCCTGTTCTCGTGTTACAGGGTCAAGGGGCTGAATGGCCCCCTCCTGCTCCTGTGTAACAGGCTCGAGGGGCTGAATGGCCACCTCCTGTTCCTTTGTAACAAGCTAGAGGGGCGGAATGGCCTCCTCCTGTCCCTGTGCAACAGGCTCGAGGGGATGAATGGCCTTCTCCTGTTCCTGTGTAACAGGCTCGAGGTGCTGAATGGCCTCCTCCTGTTCCTGTGTAACAAGCTTGAGGGGCTGAATGGCCTCCTCCTGTTCCTGTGTAACAGGATCGTGGGGCTGAATGGCCTCCTCCTGTTCCTGTGTAACAGGATCGTGGGGCTGAATGGCCTCCTCCTGTTCCTGTGTAACAAGCTCGAGCGGCTGAATTCCCTCCTCCTGTTCCTGTGTAACAGGCTCGAGGTGCTGAATGGCCTCCTCCTGTTCCTGTGTAACAAGCTTGAGGGGCTGAATGGCCTCCTCCTGTTCCTATGTAACAAGCTTGAGGGGCTGAATGGCCTCCTCCCGTTCCTGTGTAACAAGCTCGAGGGGCTGAATTCCCTCCTCCTGTTCCTGTGTAACAGGCTCGAGGTGCTGAATGGCCTCCTCCTGTTCCTGTGTAACAAGCTTGAGGGGCTGAATGGCCTCCTCCTGTTCCTATGTAACAAGCTTGAGGGGCTGAATGGCCGCCTCCTGATCCTGTGTAACAAGCTCGAGGGGCTGAATTGCCTCCTCCTGTTCCTGTGTAACAAGCTTGAGGGGCTGAATGGCCTCCTCCTGTTCCTGTGTAACAAGCTCCAGGGGATGAATTGCCTCCTCCTGTTCCTGTGTAACTGGCTCGAGGGGCTGAATGGCCTCCTCCTTTTCCTGTGTAACAGGCTCGAGGGGGCTGAATGGCCAACTCCTGTTCCTAGGTAACAGATTCGAGGGGCAGAATGGCCTCCTCCTGTTCCTGTGGAACAGGCTCGAGGGGGCTGAATGGCCTCCTCCTTTTCCCGTGTAACAGACTCGAGGGGTCTGAATGAATTCCTCCTGTTCCTGTGTAACAAACTCAAGGGGCCTCCTCCTGTTCCTAGGTAACAGAGTTGAGGGGCAGAATGGCCTCTTCCTGTTCCTGTGTTACAAGCTCGAGCAGGGCTGAATGGCCTCCTCCTGTTCTTTTGTAACAGATTGAGGGGCTGAATGGCTTCCTCCTGTTCCTGTGCAACAGGCTCGAGTGGGCTGAATAGCCTCCTCCTGTTCCTGTGTAACAGGTTCAAGGAGCTGAGTGGCCTCCTCCTGTTCCTGTGTAACAGGCTCGAGGGGACTAAATGAATTCCTCCTGTTCCTGTGTAACAAACTCAAGGGGCTGAATGGCCTCCTCCTGTTCCTAGGTAACAGACTTGAGGGGCAGAATGGCCTCTTCCTGTTCCTGTGTTACAAGCTCGAGCGGGGCTGAATGGCCTCCTCCTGTTCTTTTGTAACAGACTTGAGGGGCTGAATGGCCTCCTCCTGTTCCTGTGTAACAAGCTTGAGGGGCTGAATGGCCCCCTCCTGTTCTTTTGTAACATGCTCCAGGGGCTGAATTGGCTCCTCCTCTTCCAGTGTAACAGGTTCGAGGGGCTGAATGGCCTCCTCCTGTTCCTGTGCATCAGGCTCGAGGTGCTGAATGGCCTCCTCCTGTTCCTGTGTAACAGGATCGTGGGGCTGAATTGCCTCCTCCTGTTCCTATGTAACTGTCTCAAAGGGCTGAATGGCCTCCTCCTGTTCCTGTGTAACAAGCTCGAGGGGATGAATTGCCTCCTCCTTTTCCTGTGTAACAGGCTCGAGGGGGCTGAATGGCCAACTCCTGTTCCCGTGTAACAGCCTCAATGGGCTGAATGGCCTCCTCCTGTTCCCGTGTAACAGGCTCAAGGGGCTGCATGGTCTCCTCCTGTTCTCGTGTAACAGGCTCGAGGGGTCTGAATGAATTCCTCCTGTTCCTGTGTAACAAACTCAAGGGGCTGAATGGCCTCCTCCTGTACCTAGGTAACAGACTTGAGGGGCAGAATGGCCTCTTCCTGTTCCTGTGTTACAAGCTCGAGTGGGGCTGAATGGCCTCCTCCTGTTCTTTTGTAACAGACTTGGGCTGAATGGCCTCCTCCTGTTCTTTTGTAACAGATTGAGGGGATGAATGGGCTCCTCCTGTTCCTGTGTAACAGGCTCGAGTGGGCTGAATGGCCTCCTCCTGTTCATTTGTAACAGACTCGAGGGGCTGAATGGCCTCCTCCTGTTCCTGTGTTACATGCTCGATGGGGGCTGAATGGCCTCCTCCTGTTCCTTTGAAACAGGCTCGAGCGGCTGAATGGCCTCCTCCTGTTCCTGTGTTACAAGCTCGAGAGGGGCTGAATGGCCTCCTCCTGTTCCTGTGTAACAGGATCGAGGGGCTGAATGGCCTCCTCCTGTTCTTGTGTTACAAGCTCAAGAGGGGCTGAATGGCCACCTGCTGTTCTTTTGTAACAGACTCGAGGGGCTGAAAGGCCACCTCCTGTTCCCGTGTAACAGGTGCAAGGAGCTGAGTGGCCTGCTCCTGTTCCTGTGTAACAGGCTCGAGGAGCTGAATGGGCTTCTCCTGTTCCTGCGTAACAGGCTCCAGGGGCTGAATGGCCTCCTCCTGTTCCTTAATAAGTGGCTCGAGGGGGCTGAATGGCCTCCTCCTGTTCCTGGGTAACAGGCTTGAGGGGCTGAATGGCCTCCTCCTGTTCCTGGGTAACAGGCTTGAGGGGCTGAATGGCCTCCTCCTGTTCGTATGCAACAGGCTCACGGGTGTGAACGACCTCCTCCTGTTCGTGTGTAACAGGCTCGAGGGGCTGGATGACCTCCTCCTGTTCCTGTGCAACAGGCTCGAGGGGGCTGAATGGCCAACTCCTGTTCCTAGGTAACAGATTCGAGGGGCAGAATGGCCTCCTCCTGCTCCTGTACAACAGGCTCGAGGGGGCTGAATGGCCTCCTCCTGTCCCTGTGCAACAGGTTCGAGGGGATGAATGGCCATCTCCTGTTCCTGTGTAACAGGCTCGAGGTGCTGAATGGCCTCCTCCTGTTCCTGTGTAACAGGCTTGAGGGGCTGTATGGCCCCCTCCTGTTCTTTTGTAACAGACTCGAGGGGCTGAAAGACCACCTCCTGTTCCCGTGTAACAGGTGCAAGGAGTTGAGTGGCCTCCTCCTGTTCCTGTGTAACAGGCTCGAGGAGCTGAATGGGATCCTCCTGTTCCTGTGTAAGAGGCTCCAGGGGCTGAATGGCCTCCTGCTGTTCCTTAATAAGTGGCTCGAGGGGGCTGAATGGCCTCCACCTGTTCCTGGGTAACAGGCTTGAGGGGCTGAATGGCCTCCTCCTGTTCCTATGTAACAAGATTGAGGGGCTGAATGGCCCCCTCCTGTTCTTTTGTAACAGGCTCCAGGGGCTGAATGGGCTCCTCCTTTTCCTGTGTATCAGGCTCGAGGTGCTGAATGGCCTCCTCCTGTTCCTGTGTAACAGGATCGAGGGGCTGAATGGCCTCCTCCTGTTCCTGTGTTAGAAGCTCGAGAGGGGCTGAATGGCCTCCTCCTGTTCCTGTGTAACAGGATCGAGGGGCTGAATGAGCTCCTCCTGTTCTTTTGTAACAGACTCGAGAGGGGCTGAATGGCCACCTGCTGTTCTTTTGTAACAGACTCGAGGGGCTGAAAGGCCACCTCCTGTTCCCGTGTAACAGGTGCAAGGAGCTGAGTGGCCTCCTCCTGTTCCTGTGTAACAGGCTCGAGGAGCTGAATGGGCTTCTCCTGTTCCTGTGTAACAGGCTCCAGGGGCAGAGTGGCCTCCTCCTGTTCCTGTGTAATAGGCTCGAAGGGCTGAATGGCCTCCTCCTGTTCCTGTGTAAGAGGCTCCAGGGGCTGAATGGCCTCCTCCTGTTCCTTAATAAGTGGCTCGAGGGGGCTGAATGGCCTCCTCCTGTTCCTGGGTAACAGGCTTGAGGGGCTGAATGACCTCCTCCTGTTCGTATGTAACAGGCTCACGGGTGTGAACGACCTCCTCCTGTTCGTGTGTAACAGGCTAGAGGGGCTGGATGACCTCCTCCTGTTCCCGTGTAACAGGCTCAAGGGGCTGAATGGCCTCCTCCTGTTCCTGTGCAACAGGCTCGAGGGGATGAATGGCATCCTCCTGTTCCTGTGTAACAAGCTCGAGGGGATGAATTGCCTCCTCCTGTTCCTGTGTAACAGGCTCGAGGGGGCGGAGTGCCCTCCTCCTGTTCCTATGTAACTCTCTCAAAGGGCTGAATGGCCTCCTCCTGTTCCTGTGTAACAAGCTCAAGGGGATGAATTGCCTCCTCCTGTTCCTGTGTAACAGGCTCGAGGGGGGCTGAATGGCCACCTCCTGTTCCTAGGTAACAGACTCGAGGCGATGAATGGCATCCTCCTGTTCCTGTGTAACAAGCTCAAGGGGATGAATTGCCTCCTCCTGTTACTGTGTAACAGGCTTGAGGGGGCTGAGTGGCCTCCTCCTGTTCCTGTGTAACAGGCTCGAGGGGCTGAATGGCCTCCTCCTGGTCCTTTCCAACAGGCTCCCGGGGCTGAATTGGCTCCTCCCATTCCTGTGTAACAGGTTCGAGGGGCTGAATGGCCACCTCCTGCTCCTGTGTAACAGGCTCGAGAGGCTGAATGGCCTCCTCCTGTTCTCGTGTTACAGGGTCAAGGGGCTGAATGGCCTCCTCCTGCTCCTGTGTAACAGGTTCAAGGAGCTGAATGGCGTCCTCCTGTTCCTAGGTAACAGGCTCGAAGGGCTGAATGACCTCCTCCTGTTCCTGTGTAACAGACTTGAGGGGCAGAATGGGCTCCTCCTGTTCTTTTGTAACAGACTCGAGGGGCTGAATGGCATCCTCCTATAGCTGTGTTACATGCTTGATGGGGCTGAATGGCCTCCTCCTGTTCCTTTGTAACAGGCTCGAGCGGCTGAATGGCCTCCTCCTGTTCCTGTGTAACAGGCTCGAGGGGCTGAATGGCCTCCTCCTGTTCCTGTGTTACAAGCTTGAGAGGGGCTGAATCGCTCCACCTGTTCTTTTGTAACAGACTCAAGGGGCTGAAGGGCCTCCTCCTGTTGCTTTGTAACAGACTCGAGGGGCTGAATGGCCACCTCCTGTTCCTGTGTTACAAGCTTGAGAGGGGCTGAATCGGCTCCACCTGTTCTTTTGTAACAGACTCAAGGGGCTGAAGGGCCTCCTCCTGTTGCTTTGTAACAGGCTCGAGGGGCCGAATGGCCTCCTCCTGTTCCTTTGTAACAAGCTAGAGGGGCAGAATGGCCTCCTCCTGTCCCTGTGCAACAGGTTCGAGGGGATGAATGGCCATCTCCTGTTCCTGTGTAACAGGCTCGAGGTGCTGAATGGCCTCCTCCTGTTCCTGTGTAACAGGATCGTGGGGCTGAATTGCCTCCTCCTGTTCCTATGTAACAAGCTTGAGGGGCTGAATGGCCTCCTCCTGTTCCTATGTAACTTTCTCAAAGGGCTGAATGGCCTCCTCCTGTTCCTGTGTTACAAGCTCAAGAGGGGCTGAATGGCCACCTCCTGTTCTTTTGTAACAGACTCGAGGGGCTGAATGGCCTCCTCCTGTTCCTGTGTTACAAGCTCGAGAGGGGCTGAATGGCCACCTGCTGTTCTTTTGTAACAGACTCAAGGGGCTGAAAGGCCACCTCCTGTTCCCGTGTAACAGGTGCAAGGAGCTGAGTGGCCTCCTCCTGTTCCTCTGTAAGAGGCTCCAGGGGCTGAATGGCCTCCTCCTGTTCCTTAATAAGTGGCTCGAGGGGGCTGAATGGCCTCCTCCTGTTCCTGGGTAACAGGCTTGAGAGGCTGAATGGCCTCCTCCTGTTCGTATGTAACAGGCTCACGGGTGTGAACGACCTCCTCCTGTTCGTGTGTAACAGGCTCGAGGGGGCTGAGTGGCCTCCTCCTGTTCCTGGGTAACAGGCTTGAGGGGCTGAATGGCCTCCTCCTGTTCGTATGTAACAGGCTCACGGGTGTGAACGACCTCCTCTTGTTCCTGTGCAACAGGCTCGAGGGGGCTGAGTGGCCTCCTCCTGTTCTCGTGTAACAGGCTCGAGGGGACTGAATGAATTCTTCCTGTTCCTGTGTAACAAAGTCAAGGGGCTGAATGGCCTCATCCTGTTCATAGGTAACAGACTTGAGGGGCAGAATGGCCTCTTCCTGTTCCTGTGTTACAAGCTCGAGCGGGGCTGAATGGCCTCCTCCTGTTCTTTTGTAACAGACTTGAGGGGCTGAATGGCCTCCTCCTGTTCTTTTGTAACAGATTGAGGGGCTGAATGGCCTCCTCCTGTTCCTGTGCAACAGGCTCGAGTGGGCTGAATGGCCTCCTCCTGTTCCTGTGTAACAGGTTCAAGGAGCTGAGTGGCCTCCTCCTGTTCCTGTGTAACAGGCTCGAGGGGACTAAATGAATTCCTCCAGTTCCTGTGAAACAAACTCAAGGGGCTGAATGGCCTCTTGTTCCTAGGTAACAGACTCGAGGGGCAGAATGGCCTCCTCCTGTTCTTGTGTTACAAGCTCGAGCGGGGCTGAATGGCCTCCTCCTGTTCTTTTGTAACAGACTCGAGGGGCTGAATGGCCTCCTCCTGTTCCTGTGTTACATGCTCGATGGGGGCTGAATGGCCTCCTCCTGTTCCTTTGTAACAGGCTCGAGCGGCTGAATGGCCTCCTCCTGTTCCTGTGATACAAGCTCGAGAGGGGCTGAATGGCCTCCTCCTGTTCCTGTGTAACAGGATCGAGGGGCTGAATGGCCACCTCCTGTTCTTTTGTAACAGACTCGAGGGGCTGAATGGCCTCCTCCTGTTCCTGTGTAACTGGCACGAGGTGCTGTATGGCCTCCTCCTGTTCCTGTGTAACAGGCTCGAGGGGATGAATGGCATCCTCCTGTTCCTGTGCAACAAGCTCGAGGGGATGAATTGCCTCCTCCTGTTCCTGTGTAACAGGCTCGAGGGGGCTGAGTGGCCTCCTCCTGTTCCTATGTAACTGTCTCAAAGGGCTGAATGGCCACCTCCTGTTCCTGTGTAACAGGCTCGAGGGGGCTGAATGGCCACCTCCTGCTCCTGTGCAACAGGCTCGAGAGGCTGAATGGCCTCCTCCTGTTCTCATGTTACAGGGTCAAGGGGCTGAATGGCCTCCTCCTGCTCCTGTGTAACTGGCTCGAGGGGCTGAATGGCCACCTCCTGTTTCTTTGTTTCAGGTTCAAGGAGCTGAATGGCCTCCTCCTGTTCCTAGGTAACAGGCTCAAGGGTGTGAATGACCTCCTCCTGTTCTTGTGTAACAGGCTCGAGGGGCTGAATGACCTCCTCCTGTTCCTGTGTAACAGACTCGAGGGGCAGAATGGGCTCCTCCTGTTCTTTTGAACAGACTCGAGGGGCTGAATGGCCTCCTCCTGTACCTGTGTTACATGCTTGATGGGGGCTGAATGGCCTCCTCCTGTTCCTTTATAACAGGCTCGAGCGGCTGAATGGCCTCCTCCTGTTCCTGTGTAACAGACTCAAGGGGCTGAAGGGCCTCCTCCTGTTGCTTTGTAACAGACTCGAGGGGCTGAATGGCCACCTCCTGTTTCTGTGTAACAGGCTCCAGGGGTTGTATGGCCTCCTCCTGTTCCTTTGTAACAAGCTAGAGGGGCGGAATGGCCTCCTTCTGTCCCTGTGCAACAGGCTCGAGGGGATGAATGGCCTTCTCCTGTTCCTGTGTAACAAGCTTGAGGGGCTGAATGGCCTCCTCCTGTTCCTGTGTAACAGGATCGTGGGGCTGAATGGCCTCCTCCTGTTCCTATGTAACTGTCTCAAAGGGCTGAATGGCCTCCTCCTGTTCCCGTGTAACAGTCTCAAGGGGCTGAATGGTCTCCTCCTGTTCTCGTGTAACAGGCTCGAGGGGTCTGAATGAATTCCTCCTGTTCCTGTGTAACAAACTCAAGGGGCCTCCTCCTGTTCCTAGGTAACAGACTTGAGGGGCAGAATGGCCTCTTCCTGTTCCTGTGTTACAAGCTCGAGCAGGGCTGAATGGCCTCCTCCTGTTCTTTTGTAACAGATTGAGGGGCTGAATGGCTTCCTCCTGTTCCTGTGCAACAGGCTCGAGTGGGCTGAATGGCCTCCTCCTGTTCCTGTGTAACAAGCTCGAGGGGATGAATTGCCTCCTCCTGTTCCTGTGTAACTGGCTCGAGGGGCTGAATGGCCTCCTCCTTTTCCTGTGTAACAGGCTCGAGGGGGCTGAATGGCCAACTCCTGTTCCTAGGTAACAGATTCGAGGGGCAGAATGACCTCCTCCTGTTCCTGTGCAACAGGCTCGAGGGGGCTGAATGGCCTCCTCCTGTTCCCGTGTAACAGGCTCAAGGGGCTGAATGGTCTCCTCCTGTTCTCGTGTAACAGGCTCGAGGGGTCTGAATGAATTCCTCCTGTTCCTGTTTAACAAATTCAAGGGGCTGAATGGCCTCCTCCTGTTCCTAGGTAACAGACTTGAGGGGCAGAATGACCTCTTCCTGTTCCTTCCTGTGTTACAAGCTCGAGCGGGGCTGAATGGCCTCCTCCTGTTCTTTTGTAACAGACTTGAGGGGCTGAATGGCCTCCTCCTGTTCCTGTGCAACAGGCTCGAGTGGGCTGAATGGCCTCCTCCTGTTCCTGTGTAACAGGTTCAAGGAGCTGAGTGGCCTCCTCCTGTTCCTGTGTAACAGGCTCGAGGGGTCTAAATGAATTCCTCCTGTTTCTGTGTAACAAACTCAAGGGGCTGAATGGCCTCCTCCTCTTCTTGTGTCACAAGCTCGAGCAGGGCTGAATGGCCTCCTCCTGTTCTTTTGTACCAGACTCGAGGGGCTGAATGGCCTCCTCCTGTTCCTGTGTTACAAGCTCGAGAGGGGCTGAATGGCCACCTGCTTTTCTTTTGTAACAGACTCGAGGGGCTGAAAGGCCACCTCCTGTTCCCGCGCAACAGGTGCAAGGAGCTGAGTGGCCTCCTCCTTTTCCTGTGTAACAGGCTCGAGGAGCTGAATGGGCTCCTCCTGTTCCTGTGTAACTGGCTCCAGGGTCTGAGTGGCCTCCTCCTGTTCCTTAATAAGTGGCTCAAGGGGGCTGAATGGCCTCCTCCTGTTCCTCTGTAACAGGCTTGAGGGGCTGAATGGCCTCCTGCTGTTCCTTAATAAGTGGCTCGAGGGGCCTGGATGGCCTCCTCTTGTTCCTGTGTAACAGGCTTGAGGGGGTGAACGACCTCCTCCTGTTCGTGTGTAACAGGCTCGAGGGGCTGGATGACCTCCTCCTGTTCCCGTGTAACAGGCTCAAGGGGCTGAATGGTCTCCTCCTTTTCCTGTGTAACAGGCTCGAGGGGGCTGAATGGCCAACTCCTGTTCCTAGGTAACAGATTCGAGGGGCAGAATGGCCTCCTCCTGTTCATTTGTAACAGATTGTGGGGCTGAAAGGCCTCCTCCTGTTCTTGTGCAACAGGCTCGAGTGGGCTGAATGGCCTCCTCCTGTTCCTGTGTAACAGGTTCAAGGAGCTGAGTGGCCTCCTCCTGTTCCTGTGTAACAGACTCGAGGGGTCTAAATGAATTCCTCCTGTTCCTGTGTAACAAAATCAAGGGGCTGAATGGCCTCCGCCTGTTCCTAGGTAACAGACTCGAGGGGCAGAATGGCCTCTTCCTGTTCCTGTGTTACAAGCTCGAGCGGGGCTGAATGGCCTCCTCCTGTTCTTTTGTAACAGACTCGAGGGGCTGAATGGCCTCCTCCTGTTCCTGTGTTACATGCTCGATGGGGGCTGAATGGCCTCCTCCTGTTCCTTTGTAACAGGCTCGAGCGGCTGAATGGCCTCCTCCTGTTCCTGTGTTACAAGCTCGATAGGGGCTGAATGGCCACCTGCTGTTCTTTTGTAACAGACTCGAGGGGCTGTATGGCCTCCTCCTGTTCCTGTGTAACAGGCTCGAGGAGCTGAATGTGCTCCTCCTGTTCCTGTGTAACAGGCTCCAGGGGCTGAATGGCCTCCTCCTGTTCCTGTGCAACAGGCTTGAGGGGCTGAATGGCCTCCTCCTGTTCCTTAATAAGTGGGCTCGAGGTGGCTGGATGGCCTCCTCCTGTTCCTGTGTAACAGGCTCGAGGGGCTGGATGACCTCCTCCTGTTCCCGTGTAACAGGCTCAAGGGGCTGAATGGTCTCCTTCTGTTCCTGTGTAATGGTCTCGAGGGGCTGAATGGCCTCCTCCTGTTTCTGTATAACAGGCTTGAGGGGCCGAATGGCCACCTCCTATTCCTATGTAACAGTTTCGAGGGGCTAAATGTCCTTCTCCTGTTCCTGTGTAACAGCCTCGAGGGTCTGTATGGCCTCCTCCTGTTCTTGTGTAACAGGCTCGAGAGGTTGATTGGCCTCCTCCTATTACTGTGTAACCGGCTCGAGGGGCTGATTGGCCTTCTCCTGTTCCTGTGTAACAGGCTCGAGCAGCTGAATTGCCCCCTCCTGTTCCTATGTTACATGCTCGATGGGGGCTGAATGGCCTCCTCCACCTACTTAATAAGTGTCTCGAGGGGCTGAATGGCCACCTGCTATTCCTGTGTAACTGGCTCGTGGGGCTGAATGGCCTTCTCCTGTTCCTATGTTACATGCTCGATGGGGGCTGAATGGCCTCCTCCTGTTCCTTTGTAACAGGCTCGAGGGGCTGAATGGCCTCCTCCAGTTCCCGTGTAAGTCTCGAGGGGCTGAATGGCCTCCTCCTGTTCCTTTGTAACAGGCTCGAGGGAATGAATGGCCTTCTCCTGTGCCTGTGTAACAGACTCGAGGGGCTGAATGGCCTCCTCCTGTTTCTGTGTAACAGGCTCGAGGGGGCTGAGTGGCTTCCTCCTGTTCCTGTGTAACAGGCTCGAGGGGCAGAATGGCCTCCTCCTGTTCCTTTGTAACAAGCTAGAGGGGCAGAATGGCCTCCTCCTGTTCCTGTGCAACAGGCTCGAGGGGATGAATGGCCTTCCCCTGTTCCTGTGTAACAGGCTTGAGGGGCTGAATGGTCTCCTCCTGTTCTTGTGTAAGAGACTCCAGGGGCTGAATATCCTCCTCTTGTTCTTTTGTAACAGACTCAAGGGGCTGAATGGCCTCCTCCTGTTCCTGTGTTACATGCTCGATGGGGGCTGAATGGCCTCCTCCTTTTCCTGTGTTACAAGCTCGAGAGGGGCTGAATCGGCCCCACCTGTTCTTTTGTAACAGACTCGAGGGGCTGAATGGCCTCCTCCTCCTGCTTTGTAACAGACTCGAGGGGCTGAATGGCCACCTCCTGTTTCTGTGTAACACGCTCCAGGGGCTGAATGGCCTCCCCCTGTTCCTTTGTAACAAGTTAGAGGGGCGGAATGGCCTCCTCCTGTTCCTGTATTACAAGATCGAGAGGGGCTGAATGGCCCCCTCCTGTTCTTTTGTAACAGGCTCCAGGGGCTGAATGGGCTCCTCCTATTCCTGTGTAACAACAGGTTTGAGGGGCTGAATGGCCACCTCCTGTTACTGTGTATCAGGCTCGAGGGGCTGAATGGCCTCCTCCTGGTCCTTTGTAACAGGCTCCAGGGGCTGAATGACCTCCTCCTATTCCTGTGTGTAGGATTCGCAAAATTGAACATTGTCCTGTAAGGGTCTATTGGCAGAAAAGGCCTTAATTTTAAAGACTGTTTTAAAAGAAGCCCAGGAAAAGGGGCACACAAAATGGCTGCCAGATCCCGTGACCAGCTTTTTGGGACATTTTAAAATGGTTCCTGCAGGCCACAAACAGCCTTTGTGGATTCAGCCCACAGTAAGTTCTGGAACGCAGTTTCGGCGAAAACGAAACCAGACAGAACCCCATACATATAGATTGGATGCAGATCCAATCAGATCGGCCTGTAGATAAAGGCCATCTAAATGTTTACCCAGACAAAGGGAAACAGTTTCAAATTCAAAGGGGAACATCAAGACCCATTAGAGACAATACAAGGTCATTCCAGACCAGAGATGGCAGTTACCGGCCATCCCGAAATTACTTTAAACTCAATGACTACCCCGCTGTGCTACAAGCCCGCCAAGAATTAAACAAAGACTAACCTTGATACGGCGGGAGATAAGGGCCTCATTGGGAAGTATAACTGAGGACCCGGGGTAGCTATCGGTGGCCAGCCAGTGGCCATTCATGAACCAGTAGCCATGAGCCATTGGAGAGCCAGTCGATATTGTTGAAGAGCTGATTTTTTGATCTTGAAGATTCGAGTCGTTCAAGCCGTTCAGACTCGGAAGTAGAAGACGAGACCCGGGGTAGTTACCGGGAGATCATCGACAAACCCCGGGCCGTTGATGAGACGAGGAGAACGGTTGAAGAAGAAGAAGAGACGAAACGCCCTACAGAATGGGTGGCCGTCGTTGTATGCAGGAGCACGGAGAAATCGGGACTGTGACCACCATCGTGGTGTGAAGGAGCACCGAGAAAACGGCCTGTGGACGAAACGATGGACGGCGCGTCCTGCTGAGGTAAAGTGTCCGAGAAGCCATCAGCTTGGGCAGCCCGCTGCTCCTACAGCCCCACGACCACGTGACGACGACAGGCCCGAGAGAGAGCACTAAGTAAAGAACCCCAACCCAACTGCAGTTTTGGACTGGTGAGCATGTTTCTGGCCCCTCATAATCTAATCTAGCTAGGTTTAGTGGGTGGGCATTTTAGGGGATAATTAACAATGAGTTGTTGTCCCTCGATGTTCCGTGTGTTTCCCTATTTCATGGTGAACCTTGTAAAGCGTGATATGTTTGTGGATATATTGATTAGTACTGTATTATGATTTGTTTTTTTCCCCTCCCATGTAGCTTATTGGCTTACAATCAATTTTCCTTTATGCAATAAAATTTCATTTCGTTTCATTAAACTTGGTCTACAGAGTATTCTCTGCATTGTAGTTCCTGCCTCAAAGTCCAGTGTACAGAACCTAAGGGGTGAGTGGGTCGAACCACTCGGTAAATTACTGTGCAAGAGAGAGAGGTCTCAAGAGAGAGAGAGACCCCAACAAACAAACCCCTTACATATGTAACAGGCTCGAGGTGCTGAATGACCTCCTCCTGTTCCTGCGTAACAGGCTCGAGGGGCTCAATGGCCTCCTCTGTTCCTGTGTAACAGGCTCGAGGGGCTGAATGGCCTCCTCTGTTCCTGTGTAACAGGCTCGAGGGGCTGAATGGCCTCCTCCTGTTCCTGTGTAACAGGCTCGAGGGGCTGAATGGTCCCCTCTGTTCCTGTGTAACAGGCTCGAGCGGCTGAATGGGCTCCTCCTGTTCCTATGTAACAGGCTCGAGGGGCTCAATGGCCTCCTCCTGTTCCTATGTAACTGTCTCAAAGGGTTGAATGGCCTCCTCCTGTTCCTATGTAACTGTCTCGAGGTGCTGAATGGCCTCTTCATTTTACTTAATAAGTGTCTCGAGGGGTTACATAGAAAACATAGAAAACATAGAGATAGGAACAGGAGTAGGCCATTCGGCCCTTCGAGCCTGCTCCGCCATTCAATGAGATCATGGCTGATCTTCGTCTGAGATCATAGCTGATCTTACCAGTTCAGTACCCCGTCCCCGCCTTTTCTCTGTAACCCTTAATCCCCTTAGCCTTCAGAAATATATCCAATTCTCTCTTGAAAATATTTATTGAATTAGCCTTCACAGCCCTCTGTGGCAGGGAATTCCACAGGCTCACCACTCTTTGAGTGAAGAAATTCTTCCTCATCTCTGTTTTAAATGATTTGCCCGCTATTTTTAGACTGTGGCCCCTGGTTCTGTGCTCCCCGGCCATTGGAAACATTCTCTCTGAATTCAGCCTGTTCAGGCCTGCCATAATTTTATATGTTTCGATGAGATCCCCTCTCAATCTTCTAAACTCCAGTGAGTACAAGCCCAAACTATTTAATCTCTCTTCGTAGGTCATTCCCGCCATTCCAGGTATCAGCCTGGTGAATCGCCGTTGCACTCTTTCCATGGCAAGAACATCCTTCCGCAGATGGGGCGACCAAAACTGTACACAATACTCCAGATGCGGTCTCACCAGCACCTTGTTGAATGGCCTCCTCCTGTTCCTGTGTAACAGGCTCGAGTGGCTGAAAGGCCACCTCCTGTTCCTGTGTAACAGGTTCAAGGAGCTGAGTGGCCTCCTCCTATTACTGTGTACCAGGCTCGAGGGGCTGAATGGCCCCTTCATTTTACTTAATAAGTGTCTCGAGGGCCTGAATGGCCTCCTCCTGTTCATGTGTAACAGGCTCGAGTGGCTGAAAGTCCTCCTCCTGTTCCTGTGTAACAGGTTCAAGGAGCTGAGTGGCCTCCTCCTGTTCCTGTGTAACAGGCTCACGGGTGTGAATGGCCTCCTCCTGTTCCTGTGTAACAGGCTCGAGGGGCTGAATGACCTCCTCCTGTTCCCGTGTAACTAGCTCAAGGGGCTGAATGGTCTCCTTCTGTTCCTGTGTAAATGTCTCGCGGGGCTGAATGGCCTCCTCCTGTTCCTATATAACAGGTTCGAGGGGCTGAATGGCCACCTCATATTCCAATGTAACATGTTCGAGAGGCTGAATGGCCTTCTCCTGTTCCTGTGTGACAGGCTCGAGGGGCTGAATGGTCTCCTCCTTTTCCTGTGTGACAGGCTTGAGGGGCTGAATGGTCTCCTCCTTTTCCTGTGTGACAGGCTCCAGGGGCTGAATGGCCTCCTCCTGTTCTTTTGTAACAGACTCGAGCGGTTGTATGACCTCCTCCTGTTCCTGTGTAACAAGCTCGAGAGGGGCTGAATGGCCTCCTCCTGTTCCTGTGTAACAGGCTCCAGGGGCTGAATGGCCTACTCCTGTTCCTTTGTAACAAGCTAGAGGGGCTGAATGGCCTCCTCCTGTTCCTGTGTAACAGGCTCCAGGGGCTGAATGGCCTCCTCCTGTTCTTTTGTAACAGACTCGAGCGGTTGTATGACCTCCTCCTGTTCCTGTGTAACAAGCTCGAGAGGGGCTGAATGGCCTCCTCCTGTTCCTGTGCAACAGGCTTGAGGGGATGAATGGCCTCCCCCTGTTCCTGTGTAACAGGCTCGAGGGGTTGAATGGCCTCCTCCTGTTCCTGTGTATCAGGCTCGAGGGGCTGAATGACATCCTCCTGTTCCTATGTAACAGGCTAGAGAGGATGGATGGCCTCCTCCTGTTCCTATGCAACAGGCTCGAGGGGCCCAATGGCCTCCTCCTGGTGCTTTGTAACATGCTGAAAGGGCTGAATGGCCTTCTCCTGTTCCTGTGTAACAGGCTCGAGAGGCTGAATGGCCTCCTCCTGTTCCTGTGTAACAGGCTCGAGAGGCTGAATGGCCCCCTCTGTTCCTGTGTAACAGGCTCGAGCGGCTGAATGGCCTCCTCCTGTTCCTGTGTAACAGGCTCGAGAGGCTGAATGGCCCCCTCTGTTCCTGTGTAACAGGCTCGAGAGGCTGAATGGCCTCCTCTGTTCCTGTGTAACAGGCTCGAGAGGCTGAATGGCCTCCTCCTGTTCCTGTGTAACAGGCTCGAGAGGCTGAATGGCCCCCTCTGTTCCTGTGTAACAGGCTCGAGCGGCTGAATGGGCTCCTCCTGTTCCTATGTAAGAGGCTCGAGGGGCTCAATGGCCCCCTCCTGTTCCTATGTAACTGTCTCAAAGGGTTGAATGGCCTCCTCCTGTTCCTATGTAACTGTCTCGAGGTGCTGAATGGCCTCTTCATTTTACTTAAGTGTCTCGAGGGGCTGAATGGCCTCCTCCTGTTCCTGTGTAACAGGCTCGAGTGGCTGAAAGGCCACCTCCTGTTCCTGTGTAACAGGTTCAAGGAGCTGAGTGGCCTCCTCCTATTACTGTGTACCAGGCTCGAGGGGCTGAATGGCCTCTTCATTTTACTTAATAGGTGACTCGAGGGGCTGAATGGCCTCCTCCTGTTCATGTGTAACAGGCTCGAGTGGCTGAAAGTCCTCCTCCTGTTCCTGTGTAACAGGTTCAAGGAGCTGAGTGGCCTCCTCCTGTTCCTGTGTAACAGGCTCCAGGAGCTGAATGGCCTCCTCCTGTTCCTGTGTAACAGGCTTGAGGGGCTGAATGGCCTCCTCCTGTTCCTGTGCAACAGGCTTGAGGGGATGAATGGCCTCCCCCTGTTCCTGTGTAACAGGCTCGAGGGGTTGAATGGCCTCCTCCTGTTCCTGTGTATCAGGCTCGAGGGGCTGAATGACATCCTCCTGTTCCTATGTAACAGGCTAGAGAGGATGGATGGCCTCCTCCTGTTCCTATGTAACAGGCTCGAGGGGCCCAATGGCCTCCTCCTGGTGCTTTGTAACATGCTGAAAGGGCTGAATGGCCTTCTCCTGTTCCTGTGTAACAGGCTCGAGTGGCTGAATGGCCTCCTCCTGTTCCTGTGTAACAGGTTCGAGGGGCTGAATGGCATTCTCCTGTTCCTTTGTAGCAAGCTAGAGTGGCTGAATGCCCTCCTCCTGTTCCTGTGTTACATGCTCGATGGGGGCTGAATAGCTTCCTTCTGTTCATATGTAATAGGCTTGAGGGGCTGAATGACCTCCTCTTGTTCCAATGTAACTGTCTCAAGGGGCTGAATGGCCTATTCCTGTTCATATATAATGGGCCCGATTGCTGAATGGCCTCCCCCTGTTCATATGTAACAGTATTGAGGGGCTGAATGTCCTCATGTTCCTTTGCAACAGGCAGGAGGGGCTGAATGGCCTCCTCCTGTTTCTGTGTAACAGGCTCGAGGGCCTGAATGGTCTCCTCCTGTTTCTGTGTATCAAGCTCGAGGGGATGAATGGCCTCCTCCTGTTCCTGTGTAACAGGCTCGACTGGCTGAATGGCCTCCTCCTGTTCTGAGTAAAAGGCTCGAGGGGCTGAATAGCTTCCTCCTTTTCTTTAGTAAATGTCTCGAGGGGCTGAATGGCCTTCCCCTGTTCATATGTAACAGGCACGAGGGCCTGAATGGCCTCCTCCTGTTCCAATGTAATAGTCTCGAGGGACTGAATGGCCTCCTCCTGTTTCTATGTAACAAGCTCGGGGAATGAATGGTCTCCTCCTGTTCCTTTGTAACAGGCTCGAGGGGATGAATGATCTCCTCCTGGTCCTTTGTAACAGGCTCCAGGGGCTCAATGGGCTCCTCCTGTTCCTGTGTGACAGGCTCGAGGGGCTGATTGGCCTCCTCCTGTTTCTGTGTTACATGCTCGATGGGCTGAATGGCCTTCTACTGTTCCTGTGTAACTTTCTCAAGGGGCTGAATGGCCTCCTCCTGTTCCTATGTAACATGCTCGATGGGGGCTAAATGGCCTCCTCCTGTTGATTAATAAGTCGCTCGAGGGGGCTGAATGGCCTCCTCCCGTTCCTGTGTAACAGGCTCCAGGGACTGAATGGTCTCCTCCTGTTCCTATGTAACAGGCTCGATGGGGGCTAAACGGCCTCCTCCTGTTGCTTAATAAGTCGCTCGAGGGGGCTGAATGGCCTCCTCCTGTTCCTGTGTAACAGGCTCGAGGGGCTGATTGGCCTCCTCCTGTTACAATGTAACAGGCTCGAGGGGCTTATTGGCCTCCTCCTGTTCCTGAATAACAGGCTCGAGGGGCTGAATGGCCCCCTCCTGTTCCTGTGTAACTGGCATGTGGGGCTGAATGGCCTCCTCCTGTTCCTATAAAACTGATTCGAGGGGCTGAATGTCCTCCTCCTGTCCTGTGTAACTGACTCGAGGGGCTGAATGACATCCTCCTGTTCCTTTGTAACAAGCTCAAGGCGCTGAATGGCCTCCTCCTGTTCATACGTAATAGGCTTGAGGGGCTGAATGACCTCCTCCTGTTCCTGTGTAACAGGCTCAAGGGGCTGGATGGCCTCCTCCTGTTCCTGTGTAACAGGCTCGAGGGTGTGAATGGGCTCCTCCTGTTCCTGTGTAACAGGCTCGAGGGGCTGAATGGCCTCCTCCTGTCCCTGTGTAACAGGCTCGTGGGGCTGAATGGCCTCCTCCTGTTCCTTTGTAACAGGCTCGAGCGTCTGAATGGCCTCCTCCTGTTCGGTGATATTCCACGTTTCTATAAAGTGGATCAATGTCGAGCGCAGTCGAAAGAAAGGGAGAGGGTAATAAAGCGAGAGGGGAGGGCGGTGAAGTAGTTGAAGTGGAGTTGGCAGTTCGCACCTGGGCCCAGGTGGACACCTTCGCGGGGAGGGCATAGTTCGTTAGCGACACTGTCTGCCAAACAAGCCCGGGGGGGGGGCGGTGGGTTGTCGGCATGGAGACGGGTGTCGGTTTACAAAAGCCTTTGTTCTGGCCTGGTGTAGGCCGAGGCCTCCTGAGGGCCCGTTGCCGGGGGCGACCGCTCATCGGGGCCTGTCAAGACATGCATCCTGCAGTAAAAGCACCATCCTCCAGCTCACCGCTCAGCCATTTGGATCTTCCCCAAAGAGAGAGCTGGCACAGAGCGAGCCAGGAGGGAGGTTGGGAGGGAGCGATGCCAACCATCTACTCTGGGCCTGCTCTCCGCGGGGGGTGTTCCATTTCTTTCTTTCTACGGAGCGACTTTTCCTCATTCCTACACCTCCCCCAGCTTTCTCAGCCGTTTCACCTAGTTACGGGTTAGGGGTTGCGGTTAGGGGGTTGGCGTTTTGGGTCAGGTTAACTTCTCCGCCTCTCCACCTCTCGCCCTCTCCCTCCTCCTTTAAAGCTCTCCTTAAAACTTTCCTCCTTGGCCAAGCTTTTGGTTATCTGTCCCTGATATCTCCTTTTACGTCAAATTCTGCGACGATCCCGGGGTGGGGGCCCTTTTCGGGGAGCGAGCGGGAGCAAGGGCCGACCCTCGGGGAGCTAGGAGCCCCTCCTCATCCTCCCACACCGCCCCCCCCGCCCCGCCCCCGATGGAACTGCGTGGCGTGATGTGAAAAAAAAACAGAACCCCCATTTCGGAAAACGAAGCGGTCTCTCGCTGCTTCAGGCAGTTAAGTGTCGGAACAGAAGCAGCGACTGAACAAAAACAGTCGCAAACCACAAAGGAATAAAAAAACAAACACCCTGCGACAGGCATGGCAGACTCTTAACAGTCAGGGCGATGAGTCACCCCTGTTTGCTGAGCGCCGGCCGTCGAGATTTGGCACAGATGCTGTTTTCAGTCACTGTCTGGGTGGGTGCGGGGGGGGCGGGTGGGTGGGAACGGGGAGAGAGATGCGGATTCTGGGTTAGTTCCAGGCTTTGACGCCTTATGCTAGGCTGAAATGCAGGACTTGGGGAGAGAGGCCTGCTGGAAGGTGAGCCCCCCAACCCCCCGGCAACCCATCTCCCTGATTTCCAAACTTGGCTTCTTTAACGGATGCCTGATTTCCAAACTTGCCATCATTAACCGCTCCCTGATTTCTAAACTTGGCGTCATTAACCGTTCCCCGATTTCTAAACTTGGCGTCATTAACCGTTCCATGATTTCTAAACTTGGCGTCATTAACCGATCGCTGATTTCTAAACTTGGTGTCATTAACCGATCCCTGATTTCTAAACTTGCTGTCATTAGCCGATCCCTGATTTCTAAACTTGCCGTCATTAACCGTTCCCTGATTTCTAAACTTGCCGTCATTAACCGTTCCCTGATTTCTAAACTTGGCGTCATTAACCGTTCCCCGATTTCTAAACTTGGCGTCATTAACCGTTCCCTGATTTCTAAACTTGGTGTCATTAACCGATCCCTGATTTCTAAACTTGGCGTCATTAACCATTCCCGATTTCTAAACTTGGTGTCATTAACCGATCCCTGATTTCTAAACTTGGTGTCATTAACCGATCCCTGATTTCTAAACTCGGCGTAATTAACCGTTCCCTGATTTCTAAACTTGGCGTCATTAAACGATCCCTGATTTCTAAACTTGGCGTCATTAACCGTTCCCTGATTTCTAAACTTGGTGTCATTAACTGTTCCCTGATTTCTAAACTTGGCGTCATTAACCGATCCCTGATTTCTAAACTTGGCGTCATTAACCGTTCCCTGATTTCTAAACTTGGCGTCATTAACCGATCCCTGATTTCTAAACATGTCATCATTAACCGATCCCTGATTTCTAAACTTGGTGTCATTAACTGTTCCCTGATTTCTAAACTTGGTGTCATTAACTGGTCCCTGATTTCTAAACTTGGTGTCATTAACTGTTCCCTGATTTCTAAACTTGGCATCATTAAACGCTCCCTGATTTCTAAACTTGGCGTCATTAACCATTCTCTGATTTCTAAACTTGGCGTCATTAACCGTTCCCTGATTTCTAAACCTGGTGTCATTAACCATTCCCTGATTTCTAAATTTGGCGTCATAAACCGTTCCCTGTATTCTAAACTTGGCGTCATTAACCGTTCCCTGATTTCTAAACTTGGCGTCATTAACCGTTCCCTGATTTCTAAACTTGGCGTCATTAACCATTCCCTGATTTCTAAACTTGGCGTCATTAAGCGCTCCCTGATTTCTAAACTTGGCATCATTAACCATTCCCTGATTTCTAAGCTTGGCGTCATTAACCTTACCCTGATTTATAAACTTGGTGTCATTAACCGTTCCCTGATTTCTAAATTTTGCGTCATTAACCGTTCCCTCTATTCTAAACTTGGTGTCATTAACCGATCCCTGATTTCTAAATTTGGCATCATTAACCGTTCCCTGATTTCTAAACTTGCCGTCATTAACTGTTCCCTGATTTCTAAACTTGGCATCATTAACTGGTCCCTGATTTCTAAACTTGCCATCATTAACCGTTCCCTGATTTCTAAACTTGGCCTCATTAACCGCTCCCTGATTTCTAAACTTGCCGTCATTAACCGTTCCCTGATTTCTAAATTTGGCGTCATTAACCGTTGCCTGATTTCTAAACTTGGTGTCATTAACCGATCCCTGATTTCTAAACTTGGCCTCATTAACTGTTCCCCGATTTCTAAACTTGATGTCATTAAAAGCTCCCTGATTTCTTAACTTGGCGTCATTAACCATTCCCTGATTTCTATACCTGGCGTCATTAATCGTTCCCTGATTTCTAAACTTGGCGTCATTAACCGATCCCCGATTTATAAACTGGGCGTCATTAACCGTCCCCTGATTTCTAAACTTGGTGTCATTAACCATTCCCTGGTTTCTAAAGTTGGTGTCATTAAACGCTCCCTGATTTCTAAACTTGGCATCATTAACCATTCCCTGATTTCTAAACTTGGCGTCATTAACCTTTCCCTGATTTCTAAACTTGGTGTCATTAACCGTTCCCTGATTTCTAAACTTGGCGTCGTGAACCGATCCCTGATTTTTAAATTTGGCGTCATTAACCGATCCCTGATTTCTAAACTTGGCGTCATTAACCGTTCCCTGATTTCTAAATTGGCGTCTTTAACCGCTCCCTGATTTCTAAACTTGGCGTCATTGACCATTCCCTAATTTCTAAGCTTGGCGTCATTAAACGTTCCCAGATTTCTAAACTTGGCGTCATTAACCTTTCCCTGATTTCTAAATTTGGCGTCATTAACCGACCCCTGATTTCTAAATTTGACGTCATTAACCGATCTCTGATTTCTAAAGTTGGCTTCATTCACCGGTCCCAGATTTCTAAACTTGCCGTCATTAACCGTTCCCTGATTTCTAAACTTGGCATTATTAACCGCTCCCTGATTTCTAAACTTGGCGTCATTAACCTTCCCTGATTTCTAAACTTAACGTCATTAACCGTTCCCTGATTTCTAAACTTGGCGTCATTAACCGTTCCCTGATTTCGAAACTTGGTGTCAGTCACCGATCCATGATTTCTAAACTTGGCGTCATGAACCATTCCCTGATTTCTAAACTTGGCGTCATTAAATGTTCCCTGATTTCTAAAGTTGGTCTCATTAACCGTTCCCTGATTTCTAACCTTGGCGTCATTAACCGATCACTGATTTCTAAACTTGGTGTCACTAACCGTTCACTGATTTCTAAAGTAGGTGTCAATAACCGATCCCTGATTTCTAAACTTGGCGTCAATAACCTTTCCCTGATTTCTAAACATGGTGTCATTAACCGATCCCCGATTTCTAAACTTGGCATCATTAACCGTTCGCTGATTTCTAAAGTTGGTGTCATTAACCGATCCCTGATTTCTAAACTTGGCGTCATTAACCGTTCCCTGATTTCTAAACTTGACGTCATTAACCGTTTCCTGATTTCTAAACTTGGCATCATTAACCGATCCCTGATTTCTAAACTTGGCGTCATTAACCGATCCCTGATTTCTAAACTTGGCGTCATTAACCGTTCCCTGATTTCTAAACTTGCCGTCATTAACTGCTCCATGATTTCTAAACTTGCTATCGTTAACCAAAACCCGATTTCTAAACTTGGCTTCAGTAACCATTCCCTGATTTCTAACCTTGCCGTCATTAACTGTTCCCTGATTTCTAAACTTGCCGTCATTAACTGTTCCCTGATTTCTAAACTTGCCGTCATTAACCGATCCCTGATTTCTAAACTTGGCGTCATTAACCGATCCCTGATTTCTAAATTTGCTTTCCTTAACCAATTCCTGATTTCTAAACTTGGCGTCATTAACCGGTCCCTGATTTCTAAACCTGGCGTCATTAACCATTCACTGATTTCTAAACTTGGCGTCATTAACCATTCCATGCTTTCTAAACTTGGTGTCATTAACCGTTCGCTGATTTCTAAACTTGCCGTCATTAACCGATCCCTGATTTCTAAACTTGGCGTCATTAACGTTTCCCTGATTTCTAAACTTGGCATCATTAACTGATCCCTGATTTCTAAAGTTGATCTCATTAACCGTTCCCTGATTTCTAATCTTGGAGTCATTAACCGATCCCTGATTTCTAAACTTGGTGTCACTAACTGTTCCCTGATTTCTAAAGTTGGTGTCATTAACCTTCCCTGATTTCTAAACTTGGAGTCATTAACTGTACCCCGATTTCTAAACTTGGCCTCATTAACTTTTCCCTGATTTCTAAACTTGGCGTCATTAACTGTTCCCTGATTTCTATAGTTGGTCTCATTAACCGTTCCCTGATTTCTAATCTTGGTGTCATTAACCGAACCCTGATTTCTAAAGTTGGTGTCATAAACTTTTCCCTGATTTCTAATCTTGGCGTCATTAACAAATCCCTGATTTCTAAACTTGGTGTCACTAACCGTTCCCTGATTTCTAAAGTTGGTGTCATTAACCGATCCCTGATTTCTACTCTTGGCATCATTAACCCTTCCCTGATTTCTAAACTTGGCGTCATTAACTGATTCCTGATTTCTAAACTTGGTGTCATTAACCGATCCCTGATTTCTAAACTTGGTGTCATTAACTGTTCCCTGATTTCTAAACTTGGCATCATTAACCGTTCCCGGATTTCTAAACTTGTCATCATTAACCGTTCCCTGATTTCTAAACTTGGCGCCATTAGCCCATCCCTCATATCTAACCTTGTGTCATTAACCGGTCCCTGATTTCTAAATTTGGCATCATTAACCGATCCATGATTTCTAAACTTGGCGTCATTAACCATTCCCTGATATCTAAACTTGGTGACATTAACCTTTCGCTGATTTCTAAACTTGGCGTCATTAACCGATCCCTGATTTCTAAACTTGGTGTCATTAACCTTTCCCTGATTTCTATACTTGGCATCATTAACCATCCCCTGATTTCTAAATTTGGCGTCATTAAGCACTCCCTGATTTCTAAACTTGGCGTCATTAACCATTCACTGATTTCTAAACTTTGTGCCAATAACCGTTCCCTGATTTCTAAACTTGGTGTCATTAACTGTTCCCTGTATTCTAAACTTGGCGTCATTAACCGTTCCCTGGTTTCTAAACTTGGCATCATTAACCGTTCCCTGATTTCCAAACTTGTCATCATTAACAGTTCCCTGATTTCTAAACTTGGCGTCATTAACCGATCCCTCATTTCTAACCTTGTGTCATTAACCGATCCCTGATTTCGAAAGTTGGTATCATTAACCATTCCCTGATTTCTAAACATGGCGTCATTAAACGCTTCCTGATTTCTAAACTTGGCATCATTAACCATTCCCTGATTTCTAAACTTGGCGTCATTAACCTTTCCCATATATCTAAACTAGTTGTCATTAACCATTCCCTGATTTTTAAATTTGGCTTCATTAACCGTTCCCTGTAATCTAAACTTGGTGTGATTAACCGATCCCTGATTTCTAAACTTGGCGTCATTAACCATTCCCTGATTTCTAAACTTGGCGTCATTAAACGCTCCCTGATTTCTAAACTTGGCGTCATTAACCATTCCCTGATTTCTAAACCTGGCGTCATTAACCGTTCCCTGATTTCTAAACTTGGTGACATTAACCATTCCCTGATTTCTAAACTTGGTGTCATTAACCGTTCCCTGATTTCTAAATTTGCCGTCATTAATCGTTCCCTGTATTCTAAACTTTGCGTCATTAACCGTTCCCTGATTTCTTAAATTGGCATCATTAACCGTTCCCTGATTTCTAAACTTGTCATCATTAACCGTTACCTGATTTCTAAATTTGGCGCCATTAACTGATCCCTCATTTCTAACCTTGTGTCATTAACCGATCCCTGATTTCTAAACTTGGCGTCATTAACCGATCCCTGATTTCTAAACTTGGCATCATTAACCGAACCCCGATTTATAAACTTTGCGTCATTAACCGATCCCTGATTTCTAAACTTGTCGTCATTAACCATTCCCTGATTTCAAAAGTTGGCGTCATTAAACGCTCACTGATTTCTAAACTTGGCGTCATTAACCATTCCCTGATTTCTAAACTTGGCGTCATTAACCTTTCCCTGATTTCTAAACTTGGTGTCATTAACCGTTCCCTGATTTCTAAATTTGGCGTCATTAACTGTTCCCTGTATTCTAAACGTGGTGTCATTAACCGATCCCTGATTTCTAAACTTGGCGTCATTAACCAATCCCTGATTTCTAAATTGGCGTCATTAACCGATCCCTGAATTGTAAACTTGGCGTCATTAACTGATCCCTGATTTCTAAATTTGGCGTCATTAACAGTTCCCTGATTTCTCAACTTGGCGTCATTAACCGTTTCCTGATTTCGAAACTTGGCGTCATTAACCGATCCCTGATTTCTACACTTGGCATCATTAACCGATCCCTGATTTCTAAACTTGGCATCATTAACCGTTCCCCGATTTCTAAACTTGGCGTCATTAACCGTTCCCTGATTTCTAAACTTCCCGTCATTACCCGATCCCTGATTTCTAAACTTGGCGTCCTTAACCTTTCCCTGATTTATAAACATGGTGTCCTTAACCATTCCCTGATTTCTAAACTTGGCGTCATTAACTTTTCCCTGATTTCTAAACTTGGAGTCATTAACCGTACCCCGATTTCTAAACTTGGCGTCATTAACCGTTCCCTGATTTCTAAACTTGCCGTCATTAACTGTTCCCTGATTTCTAAAGTTGGTCTCATTAACCTTTCCCTGATTTCTAATCTTGGTGTCATTAACCGATCCCTGATTTCTAAACTTGGTGTCACTAACCGTTCCCTGATTTCTAAAGTTGGTGTCATTAACCGATCCCTGATTTCTACTCTTGGCGTCTTTAACCCTTCCCTGATTTCTAAACTTGGCGTCATTAACCGATTCCTGATTTCTAAACTTGGTGTCATTAACCGATCCCTGATTTCTAAACTCGGCATCATTAACCATTCCCTGATTTCTAAATATGGCGTCATTAACCGATCCCTGACTTCTTAACTTGGTGTCATTAACTGTTCCCTGATTTCTAAACTTGGCGTCATTAACCGATCCCTGATTTCTAAACTTGCCGTCATTAACCGTTCCCTGATTTCTAAACTTGTCATCATTAACCGTTCCCTGATTTCAAAACTAGGCGTCATTAACCGATCCCTCATATCTAACCTTGTGTCATTAACCGATCCCTGATTTCTAAATTTGGCTTCATTAACCGATCCATGATTTCTAAACTTGACATCATTAACCAATCCCCGATTTATAAACATGGTGTCCTTAACCATTCCCTGATTTCTAAACTTGGCGTCATTAACTTTTCCCTGATTTCTAAACTTGCCGTCATTAACTGCTCCCTGATATCTAAACTTGGTGTCATTAACCGTTCCCTGATTTCTAAACTTGGCATCATAAACCGATCCCTGATTTCTAAACTCGGTGTCATTAACCGATCCCTGATTTCTAAACTTGGCGTCATTAACCATACCCTGATTTCTAAATTTGGCGTCATTAAACACTCCCTGATTTCTAAACTTGGCGTCATTAACCATTCACTGATTTCTAAACTTGGCGTCATTAACCTTTCCCTGATTTCTAAACTTGGTGGCATTAACCATTCCCTGTATTCTAAACTTGGCGTCATTAACCGTTCCCTGAATTCTAAACTTGGCATCATTATCCGTTCCCTGATTTCTAAACTTGTCATCATTAACCGTTCCCTGATTTCTAAACTTGGCGTCATTAACCGATTCCTGATTTCTAAACTTGGTGTCATTAACCGATCCCTGATTTCTAAACTCGGCATCATTAACCATTCCCTGATTTCTAAATATGGCGTCATTAACCGATCCCTGACTTCTTAACTTGGTGTCATTAACTGTTCCCTGATTTCTAAACTTGGCGTCATTAACCGATCCCTGATTTCTAAACTTGCCGTCATTAACCGTTCCCTGATTTCTAAACTTGTCATCATTAACCGTTCCCTGATTTCAAAACTAGGCGTCATTAACCGATCCCTCATATCTAACCTTGTGTCATTAACCGATCCCTGATTTCTAAATTTGGCTTCATTAACCGATCCATGATTTCTAAACTTGACATCATTAACCAATCCCCGATTTATAAACATGGTGTCCTTAACCATTCCCTGATTTCTAAACTTGGCGTCATTAACTTTTCCCTGATTTCTAAACTTGCCGTCATTAACTGCTCCCTGATATCTAAACTTGGTGTCATTAACCGTTCCCTGATTTCTAAACTTGGCATCATAAACCGATCCCTGATTTCTAAACTCGGTGTCATTAACCGATCCCTGATTTCTAAACTTGGCGTCATTAACCATACCCTGATTTCTAAATTTGGCGTCATTAAACACTCCCTGATTTCTAAACTTGGCGTCATTAACCATTCACTGATTTCTAAACTTGGCGTCATTAACCTTTCCCTGATTTCTAAACTTGGTGGCATTAACCATTCCCTGTATTCTAAACTTGGCGTCATTAACCGTTCCCTGAATTCTAAACTTGGCATCATTATCCGTTCCCTGATTTCTAAACTTGTCATCATTAACCGTTCCCTGATTTCTAAACTTGGCGTCATTAACCGATCCCTCATTTCTAACCTTGTGTTATTAACCGATCCCTGATTTCTAAACTTGGCGTCATTATCCGGTCCCTGATTTCGAAACTTGGCGTCATTAACCAATCCCCGATTTATAAACTTGGCATCATTAACCGATCCCTGATTTCTAAACTTGGCATCATTAACCATTCCCTGATTTCTAAACATGGCATCATTAAACGCTCGCTGATTTCTAAAATCGGCGTCATTAACCGTTCCCTGATTTCTAAACTTGGCATCATTAACCGATCCCCGATTTATAAACTTGGCATCATTAAACATTCCCTGGTTTCTAAACTTGGCGTCATTAACCGATCCCTTATTTCTAAACTTGACGTCATTAACCGATCCAAGATTTCTAAACTTGGCATCATTAACTGATCCCCGATTTATAAACTTGGCATCATTAAACATTCCCTGGTTTCTAAACTTGGTGTCATTAACCGATCCCTGATTTATAAACATGGCATCATTAACCATTTCCTGATTTCTATACTTGGCGTCATTAACTTTTCCCTGATTTCTAAACTTGCCGTCATTAACCGCTCCCTGATATCTAAACTTGGCGTCATTAACCGTTCCCTGATTTCTAATCTTGGAGTCATTAACCGATCCCTGATTTCTAAACTTGGTGTCACTAACTGATCCCTAATTTCTAAAGTTGGTGTCATTAACCATTCCCTAATTCCTAAACTTGGCGTCATTAACCGTTCCCTGATTTCTAATCTTGGAGTCATTAACCGTACCCCGATTTCTAAACTTGGCGTCTTTAACCGTTCCCTGATTTCTAAACTTGGCGTCATTAACTGTTCCCTGATTTCTAAAGTTGGTCTCATTAACCGTTCCCTGATTTCTAAACTTGGTGTCATTAACCGATCCCTGATTTCTAAACTCGGCGTCATTAACCGTTCCCTGATTTCTAAACTTGCCGTCATTAACCGATCCCTGATTTCCAAACTTGGCGTCATTAACCTTTCCCTGATTTCTAAACTTGGCGTCATTAACTGAACCCTGATTTCTAAAGTTGATCTCATTAACCGTTCCCTGATTTCTAAACTTGGCGTCATTAACCGTTCCCTGATTTCTAAACTTGGAGTCATTAACCGTACCCCGATTTCTAAACTTGGCGTCATTAACCGTTCCCTGATTTCTAAACTTGCCGTCATTAACTGTTCCCTGATTTCTAAAGTTGGTCTCATTAACCTTTCCCTGATTTCTAATCTTGGTGTCATTAACCGATCCCTGATTTCTAAACTTGGTGTCACTAACCGTTCCCTGATTTCTAAAGTTCGTGTCATTAACCGATCCCTGATTTCTACTCTTGACGTCTTTAACCCTTCCCTGATTTCTAAACTTGGCGTCATTAACCGATTCCTGATTTCTAAACTTGGTGTCATTAACCGATCCCTGATTTCTAAACTCGGCGTCATTAACCATTCCCTGATTTCTAAATATGGCGTCATTAACCGATCCCTGACTTCTTAACTTGGTGTCATTAACTGTTCCCTGATTTCTAAACTTGGCGTCATTAACCGATCCCTGATTTCTAAACTTGCCGTCATTAACCGTTCCCTGATTTCTAAACTTGTCATCATTAACCGTTCCCTGATTTCAAAACTAGGCGTCATTAACCGATCCCTCATATCTAACCTTGTGTCATTAACCGATCCCTGATTTCTAAATTTGGCTTCATTAACCGATCCATGATTTCTAAACTTGGCATCATTAACCAATCCCCGATTTATAAACATGGTGTCCTTAACCATTCCCTGATTTCTAAACTTGGCGTCATTAACTTTTCCCTGATTTCTAAACTTGCCGTCATTAACCGCTCCCTGATATCTAAACTTGGTGTCATTAACCGTTCCCTGATTTCTAAACTTGGCATCATAAACCGATCCCTGATTTCTAAACTCGGTGTCATTAACCGATCCCTGATTTCTAAACTTGGCGTCATTAACTGTTCCCTGATTTCTAAAGTTGGTCTCATTAACCTTTCCCTGATTTCTAATCTTGGTGTCATTAACCGATCCCTGATTTCTAAACTTGGTGTCACTAACCGTTCCCTGATTTCTAAAGTTGGTGTCATTAACCATCCCTGATTTCTACTCTTGGCGTCTTTAACCCTTCCCTGATTTCTAAACTTGGCGTCATTAACCGATTCCTGATTTCTAAACTTGGTGTCATTAACCGATCCCTGATTTCTAAACTCGGCGTCATTAACCATTCCCTGATTTCTAAATATGGCGTCATTAACCGATCCCTGACTTCTTAACTTGGTGTCATTAACTGTTCCCTGATTTCTAAACTTGGCGTCATTAACCGATCCCTGATTTCTAAACTTGCCGTCATTAACCGTTCCCTGATTTCTAAACTTGTCATCATTAACCGTTCCCTGATTTCAAAACTAGGCGTCATTAACCGATCCCTCATATCTAACCTTGTGTCATTAACCGATCCCTGATTTCTAAATTTGGCTTCATTAACCGATCCATGATTTCTAAACTTGGCATCATTAACCAATCCCTGATTTATAAACATGGTGTCCTTAACCATTCCCTGATTTCTAAGCTTGGCGTCATTAACTTTTCCCTGATTTCTAAACTTGCCGTCATTAACCGCTCCCTGATATCTAAACTTGGTGTCATTAACCGTTCCCTGATTTCTAAACTTGGCATCATAAACCGATCCCTGATTTCTAAACTCGGTGTCATTAACCGATCCCTGATTTCTAAACTTGGCATCATTAACCATACCCTGATTTCTAAATTTGGCGTCATTAAACACTCCCTGATTTCTAAACTTGGCATCATTAACCATTCACTGATTTCTAAACTTGGCGTCATTAACCGTTCCCTGATTTCTAAACTTGGTGTCATTAACCATTCCCTGTATTCTAAACTTGGCGTCATTAACCGTTCCCTGAATTCTAAACTTGGCATCATTATCCGTTCCCTGATTTCTAAACTTGTCATCATTAACCGTTCCCTGATTTCTAAACTTGGCGTCATTAACCGATCCCTCATTTCTAACCTTGTGTTATTAACCGATCCCTGATTTCTAAACTTGGCGTCATTATCCGGTCCCTGATTTCGAAACTTGGCGTCATTAACCAATCCCCGATTTATAAACTTGGCATCATTAACTGATCCCTGATTTCTAAACTTGGCATCATTAACCATTCCCTGATTTCTAAACATGGCATCATTAAACGCTCGCTGATTTCTAAAATCGGCGTCATTAACCGTTCCCTGATTTCTAAACTTGGTGTCATTAACTGTTCCTTGATTTCTAAACTTGGCGTCATTAACCGATCCCTTATTTCTAAACTTGACGTCATTAACCGATCCAAGATTTCTAAACTTGGCATCATTAACCGATCCCCGATTTATAAACTTGGCATCATTACACATTCCCTGGTTTCTAAACTTGGCATCATTAACCGATCCCTTATTTCTAAACTTGACGTCATTAACCGATCTCTGATTTCTAAAGTTGGCTTCATTCACCGGTCCCAGATTTCTAAACTTGCCGTCATTAACCGTTCCCTGATTTCTAAACTTGGCATTATTAACCGCTCCCTGATTTCTAAACTTGGCGTCATTAACCATCCCTGATTTCTAAACTTAACGTCATTAACCGTTCCCTGATTTCTAAACTTGGCGTCATTAACCGTTCCCTGATTTCGAAACTTGGTGTCAGTCACCGATCCATGATTTCTAAACTTGGCGTCATGAACCATTCCCTGATTTCTAAACTTGGCGTCATTAACTGTTCCCTGATTTCTAAAGTTGGTCTCATTAACCGTTCCCTGATTTCTAATCTTGGCGTCATTAACCGATCACTGATTTCTAAACTTGGTGTCACTAACCGTTCACTGATTTCTAAAGTAGGTGTCAATAACCGATCCCTGATTTCTAAACTTGGCGTCAATAACCTTTCCCTGATTTCTAAACATGGTGTCATTAACCGATCCCCGATTTCTAAACTTGGCATCATTAACCGTTCGCTGATTTCTAAAATCGGCGTCATTAACCGTTCCCTGATTTCTAAACTTGGTGTCATTAACTGTTCCCTGATTTCTAAACTTGGCATCATTAACCGATCCCCGATTTATAAACTTGGCATCATTAAACATTCCCTGGTTTCTAAACTTGGCGTCATTAACCGATCCCTTATTTCTAAACTTGACGTCATTAACCGATCCAAGATTTCTAAACTTGGCATCATTAACCGATCCCCGATTTATAAACTTGGCATCATTAAACATTCCCTGGTTTCTACACTTGGTGTCATTAACCGATCCCTGATTTATAAACATGGCATCATTAACCATTTCCTGATTTCTATACTTGGCGTCATTAACTTTTCCCTGATTTCTAAACTTGCCGTCATTAACCGCTCCCTGATATCTAAACTTGGCGTCATTAACCGTTCCCTGATTTCTAATCTTGGAGTCATTAACCGATCCCTGATTTCTAAACTTGGTGTCACTAACTGATCCCTAATTTCTAAAGTTGGTGTCATTAACCATTCCCTAATTCCTAAACTTGGCGTCATTAACCGTTCCCTGATTTCTAATCTTGGAGTCATTAACCGTACCCCGATTTCTAAACTTGGCGTCTTTAACCGTTCCCTGATTTCTAAACTTGGCGTCATTAACTGTTCCCTGATTTCTAAAGTTGGTCTCATTAACCGTTCCCTGATTTCTAATCTTGGCGTCATTAACCGATCCCTGATTTCTAAACTGGGTGTCACTAACCGTTCCCTGATTTCTAAAGTTGGTGTCATTAACCGATCCCTGATTTCTACTCTTGGCGTCTTTAACCCTTCCCTGATTTCTAAACTTGGTGTCATTAACCGATTCCTGATTTCTAAACTTGGTGTCATTAACCGATCCCTGATTTCTAAACTCGGCGTCATTAACCGTTCCCTGATTTCTAAACTTGCCGTCATTAACCGATCCCTGATTTCCAAACTTGGCGTCATTAACCTTTCCCTGATTTCTAAACTTGGCGTCATTAACTGAACCCTGATTTCTAAAGTTGATCTCATTAACCGTTCCCTGATTTCTAAACTTGGAGTCATTAACCGTACCCCGATTTCTAAACTTGGCGTCATTAACCGTTCCCTGATTTCTAAACTTGCCGTCATTAACTGTTCCCTGATTTCTAAAGTTGGTCTCATTAACCTTTCCCTCATTTCTAATCTTGGTGTCATTAACCGATCCCTGATTTCTAAACTTGGTGTCACTAACCGTTCCCTGATTTCTAAAGTTGGTGTCATTAACCGATCCCTGATTTCTACTCTTGGCGTCTTTAACCCTTCCCTGATTTCTAAACTTGGCGTCATTAACCGATTCCTGATTTCTAAACTTGGTGTCATTAACCGATCCCTGATTTCTAAACTCGGCGTCATTAACCATTCCCTGATTTCTAAATATGGCGTCATTAACCGATCCCTGACTTCTTAACTTGGTGTCATTAACTGTTCCCTGATTTCTAAACTTGGCGTCATTAACCGATCCCTGATTTCTAAACTTGCCGTCATTAACCGTTCCCTGATTTCTAAACTTGTCATCATTAACCGTTCCCTGATTTCAAAACTAGGCGTCATTAACCGATCCCTCATATCTAACCTTGTGTCATTAACCGATCCCTGATTTCTAAATTTGGCTTCATTAACCGATCCATGATTTCTAAACTTGGCATCATTAACCAATCCCCGATTTATAAACATGGTGTCCTTAACCATTCCCTGATTTCTAAACTTGGCGTCATTAACTTTTCCCTGATTTCTAAACTTGCCGTCATTAACCGCTCCCTGATATCTAAACTTGGTGTCATTAACCGTTCCCTGATTTCTAAACTTGGCATCATAAACCGATCCCTGATTTCTAAACTCGGTGTCATTAACCGATCCCTGATTTCTAAACTTGGCGTCATTAACTGTTCCCTGATTTCTAAAGTTGGTCTCATTAACCTTTCCCTGATTTCTAATCTTGGCGTCATTAACCGATCCCCGATTTCTAAACTTGGTGTCACTAACCGTTCCCTGATTTCTAAAGTTGGTGTCATTAACCGATCCCTGATTTCTACTCTTGGCATCTTTAACCCTTCCCTGATTTCTAAACTTGGCGTCATTAACCGATTCCTGATTTCTAAACTTGGTGTCATTAACCGATCCCTGATTTCTAAACTTGGCATCATAAACCGATCCCTGATTTCTAAACTCGGTGTCATTAACCGATCCCTGATTTCTAAACTTGGCATCATAAACCGATCCCTGATTTCTAAACTCGGTGTCATTAACCGATCCCTGATTTCTAAACTTGGCATCATTAACCATACCCTGATTTCTAAATTTGGCGTCATTAAACACTCCCTGATTTCTAAACTTGGCATCATTAACCATTCACTGATTTCTAAACTTGGTGTCATTAACCATTCCCTGTATTCTAAACTTGGCGTCATTAACCGTTCCCTGAATTCTAAACTTGGCATCATTATCCGTTCCCTGATTTCTAAACTTGTCATCATTAACCGTTCCCTGATTTCTAAACTTGGCGTCATTAACCGATCCCTCATTTCTAAACTTGGCGTCATTAACTGAACCCTGATTTCTAAAGTTGATCTCATTAACCGTTCCCTGATTTCTAAACTTGGAGTCATTAACCGTACCCCGATTTCTAAACTTGGCGTCATTAACCGTTCCCTGATTTCTAAACTTGCCGTCATTAACTGTTCCCTGATTTCTAAAGTTGGTCTCATTAACCTTTCCCTGATTTCTAATCTTGGTGTCATTAACCGATCCCTGATTTCTAAACTTGGTGTCACTAACCGTTCCCTGATTTCTAAAGTTGGTGTCATTAACCGATCCCTGATTTCTACTCTTGGCGTCTTTAACCCTTCCCTGATTTCTAAACTTGGCGTCATTAACCGATTCCTGATTTCTAAACTTGGTGTCATTAACCGATCCCTGATTTCTAAACTCGGCGTCATTAACCATTCCCTGATTTCTAAATATGGCGTCATTAACCGATCCCTGACTTCTTAACTTGGTGTCATTAACTGTTCCCTGATTTCTAAACTTGGCGTCATTAACCGATCCCTGATTTCTAAACTTGCCGTCATTAACCGTTCCCTGATTTCTAAACTTGTCATCATTAACCGTTCCCTGATTTCAAAACTAGGCATCATTAACCGATCCCTCATATCTAACCTTGTGTCATTAACCGATCCCTGATTTCTAAATTTGGCTTCATTAACCGATCCATGATTTCTAAACTTGGCATCATTAACCAATCCCCGATTTATAAACATGGTGTCCTTAACCATTCCCTGATTTCTAAACTTGGCGTCATTAACTTTTCCCTGATTTCTAAACTTGCCGTCATTAACCGCTCCCTGATATCTAAACTTGGTGTCATTAACCGTTCCCTGATTTCTAAACTTGGCATCATAAACCGATCCCTGATTTCTAAACTCGGTGTCATTAACCGATCCCTGATTTCTAAACTTGGCGTCATTAACTGTTCCCTGATTTCTAAAGTTGGTCTCATTAACCTTTCCCTGATTTCTAATCTTGGCGTCATTAACCGATCCCTGATTTCTAAACTTGGTGTCACTAACCGTTCCCTGATTTCTAAAGTTGGTGTCATTAACCGATCCCTGATTTCTACTCTTGGCGTCTTTAACCCTTCCCTGATTTCTAAACTTGGCGTCATTAACCGATTCCTGATTTCTAAACTTGGTGTCATTAACCGATCCCTGATTTCTAAACTCGGCGTCATTAACCATTCCCTGATTTCTAAATATGGCGTCATTAACCGATCCCTGACTTCTTAACTTGGTGTCATTAACTGTTCCCTGATTTCTAAACTTGGCGTCATTAACCGATCCCTGATTTCTAAACTTGCCGTCATTAACCGTTCCCTGATTTCTAAACTTGTCATCATTAACCGTTCCCTGATTTCAAAACTAGGCGTCATTAACCGATCCCTCATATCTAACCTTGTGTCATTAACCGATCCCTGATTTCTAAATTTGGCTTCATTAACCGATCCATGATTTCTAAACTTGGCATCATTAACCAATCCCTGATTTATAAACATGGTGTCCTTAACCATTCCCTGATTTCTAAACTTGGCGTCATTAACTTTTCCCTGATTTCTAAACTTGCCGTCATTAACCGCTCCCTGATATCTAAACTTGGTGTCATTAACCGTTCCCTGATTTCTAAACTTGGCATCATAAACCGATCCCTGATTTCTAAACTCGGTGTCATTAACCGATCCCTGATTTCTAAACTTGGCATCATTAACCATACCCTGATTTCTAAATTTGGCGTCATTAAACACTCCCTGATTTCTAAACTTGGCATCATTAACCATTCACTGATTTCTAAACTTGGTTTCATTAACCATTCCCTGTATTCTAAACTTGGCGTCATTAACCGTTCCCTGAATTCTAAACTTGGCATCATTATCCGTTCCCTGATTTCTAAACTTGTCATCATTAACCGTTCCCTGATTTCTAAACTTGGCGTCATTAACCGATCCCTCATTTCTAACCTTGTGTTATTAACCGATCCCTGATTTCTAAACTTGGCGTCATTATCCGGTCCCTGATTTCGAAACTTGGCGTCATTAACCAATCCCCGATTTATAAACTTGGCATCATTAACCGATCCCTGATTTCTAAACTTGGCATCATTAACCATTCCCTGATTTCTAAACATGGCATCATTAAACGCTCGCTGATTTCTAAAATCGGCGTCATTAACCGTTCCCTGATTTCTAAACTTGGTGTCATTAACTGTTCCTTGATTTCTAAACTTGGCGTCATTAACCGATCCCTTATTTCTAAACTTGACGTCATTAACCGATCCAAGATTTCTAAACTTGGCATCATTAACCGATCCCCGATTTATAAACTTGGCATCATTACACATTCCCTGGTTTCTAAACTTGGCATCATTAACCGATCCCTTATTTCTAAACTTGACGTCATTAACCGATCTCTGATTTCTAAAGTTGGCTTCATTCACCGGTCCCAGATTTCTAAACTTGCCGTCATTAACCGTTCCCTGATTTCTAAACTTGGCATTATTAACCGCTCCCTGATTTCTAAACTTGGCGTCATTAACCTTCCCTGATTTCTAAACTTAACGTCATTAACCGTTCCCTGATTTCTAAACTTGGCGTCATTAACCGTTCCCTGATTTCGAAACTTGGTGTCAGTCACCGATCCATGATTTCTAAACTTGGCGTCATGAACCATTCCCTGATTTCTAAACTTGGCGTCATTAACTGTTCCCTGATTTCTAAAGTTGGTCTCATTAACCGTTCCCTGATTTCTAATCTTGGCGTCATTAACCGATCACTGATTTCTAAACTTGGTGTCACTAACCGTTCACTGATTTCTAAAGTAGGTGTCAATAACCGATCCCTGATTTCTAAACTTGGCGTCAATAACCTTTCCCTGATTTCTAAACATGGTGTCATTAACCGATCCCCGATTTCTAAACTTGGCATCATTAACCGTTCGCTGATTTCTAAAGTTGGTGTCATTAACCGATCCCTGATTTCTAAACTTGGCGTCATTAACCGTTCCCTGATTTCTAAACTTGACGTCATTAACCGTTTCCTGATTTCTAAACTTGGCATCATTAACCGATCCCTGATTTCTAATCTTGGCGTCATTAACCGATCCCTGATTTCTAAACTTGGCGTCATTAACCGTTCCCTGATTTCTAAACTTGCCGTCATTAACTGCTCTATGATTTCTAAACTTGCTATCGTTAACCAAAACCCGATTTCTAAACTTGGCTTCAGTAACCATTCCCTGATTTCTAACCTTGCCGTCATTAACTGTTCCCTGATTTCTAAACTTGCCGTCATTAACTGTTCCCTGATTTCTAAACTTGCCGTCATTAACCGATCCCTGATTTCTAAACTTGGCGTCATTAACCGATCCCTGATTTCTAAATTTGCTTTCCTCAACCAATTCCTGATTTCTAAACTTGGCGTCATTAACCGGTCCCTGATTTCTAAACCTGGCGTCATTAACCATTCACTGATTTCTAAACTTGGCGTCATTAACCATTCCCTGCTTTCTAAACTTGGTGTCATTAACCGTTCGCTGATTTCTAAACTTGCCGTCATTAACCGATCCCTGATTTCTAAACTTGGCGTCATTAACTTTTCCCTGATTTCTAAACTTGGCGTCATTAACTGTTCCCTGATTTCTATAGTTGGTCTCATTAACCGTTCCCTGATTTCTAATCTTGGTGTCAGTAACTGATTCCTGATTTCTAAACTTGGTGTCATTAACCGAACCCTGATTTCTAAAGTTGGTGTCATAAACTTTTCCCTGATTTCTAATCTTGGCGTCATTAACAAATCCCTGATTTCTAAACTTGGTTTCACTAACCGTTCCCTGATTTCTAAAGTTGGTGTCATTAACCGATCCCTGATTTCTACTCTTGGCATCATTAACCCTTCCCTGATTTCTAAACTTGGCGTCATTAACTGATTCCTGATTTCTAAACTTGGTGTCATTAACCGATCCCTGATTTCTAAACTTGGTGTCATTAACTGTTCCCTGATTTCTAAACTTGGCGTCATTAACCGTTCCCGGATTTCTAAACTTGTCATCATTAACCGTTCCCTGATTTCTAAACTTGGTGCCATTAGCCGATCCCTCATATCTAACCTTGTGTCATTAACCGGTCCCTGATTTCTAAATTTGGCATCATTAACCGATCCATGATTTCTAAACTTGGCGTCATTAACCATTCCCTGATATCTAAACTTGGTGACATTAACCTTTCGCTGATTTCTAAACTTGGCGTCATTAACCGATCCCTGATTTCTAAACTTGGTGTCATTAACCTTTCCCTGATTTCTATACTTGGCATCATTAACCATCCCCTGATTTCTAAATTTGGCGTCATTAAGCACTCCCTGATTTCTAAACTTGGCGTCATTAACCATTCACTGATTTCTAAACTTTGTGCCAATAACCGTTCCCTGATTTCTAAACTTGGTGTCATTAACTGTTCCCTGTATTCTAAACTTGGCGTCATTAACCGTTCCCTGGTTTCTAAACTTGGCATCATTAACCGTTCCCTGATTTCCAAACTTGTCATCATTAACAGTTCCCTGATTTCTAAACTTGGCGTCATTAACCGATCCCTCATTTCTAACCTTGTGTCATTAACCGATCCCTGATTTCGAAAGTTGGTATCATTAACCATTCCCTGATTTCTAAACATGGCGTCATTAAACGCTTCCTGATTTCTAAACTTGGCGTCATTAACCATTCCCTGATTTCTAAACTTGGCGTCATTAACCTTTCCCATATATCTAAACTAGTTGTCATTAACCATTCCCTGATTTTTAGATTTGGCATCATTAACCGTTCCCTGTAATCTAAACTTGGTGTCATTAACCGATCCCTGATTTCTAAACTTGGCGTCATTAACCATTCCCTGATTTCTAAACTTGGCGTCATTAAACGCTCCCTGATTTCTAAACTTGGCGTCATTAACCATTCCCTGATTTCTAAACCTGGCGTCATTAACCGTTCCCTGATTTCTAAACTTGGTGACATTAACCATTCCCTGATTTCTAAACTTGGTGTCATTAACCGATCCCTGATTTCTAAACTTGCCGTCATTAACCGTTCCCTGATTTCTAAACTTGTCATCATTAACCGTTCCCTGATTTCAAAACTAGGCGTCATTAACCGATCCCTCATATCTAACCTTGTGTCATTAACCGATCCCTGATTTCTAAATTTGGCTTCATTAACCGATCCATGATTTCTAAACTTGGCATCATTAACCAATCCCTGATTTATAAACATGGTGTCCTTAACCATTCCCTGATTTCTAAACTTGGCGTCATTAACTTTTCCCTGATTTCTAAACTTGCCGTCATTAACCGCTCCCTGATATCTAAACTTGGTGTCATTAACCGTTCCCTGATTTCTAAACTTGGCATCATAAACCGATCCCTGATTTCTAAACTCGGTGTCATTAACCGATCCCTGATTTCTAAACTTGGCATCATTAACCATACCCTGATTTCTAAATTTGGCGTCATTAAACACTCCCTGATTTCTAAACTTGGCATCATTAACCATTCACTGATTTCTAAACTTGGTTTCATTAACCATTCCCTGTATTCTAAACTTGGCGTCATTAACCGTTCCCTGAATTCTAAACTTGGCATCATTATCCGTTCCCTGATTTCTAAACTTGTCATCATTAACCGTTCCCTGATTTCTAAACTTGGCGTCATTAACCGATCCCTCATTTCTAACCTTGTGTTATTAACCGATCCCTGATTTCTAAACTTGGCGTCATTATCCGGTCCCTGATTTCGAAACTTGGCGTCATTAACCAATCCCCGATTTATAAACTTGGCATCATTAACCGATCCCTGATTTCTAAACTTGGCATCATTAACCATTCCCTGATTTCTAAACATGGCATCATTAAACGCTCGCTGATTTCTAAAATCGGCGTCATTAACCGTTCCCTGATTTCTAAACTTGGTGTCATTAACTGTTCCTTGATTTCTAAACTTGGCGTCATTAACCGATCCCTTATTTCTAAACTTGACGTCATTAACCGATCCAAGATTTCTAAACTTGGCATCATTAACCGATCCCCGATTTATAAACTTGGCATCATTACACATTCCCTGGTTTCTAAACTTGGCATCATTAACCGATCCCTTATTTCTAAACTTGACGTCATTAACCGATCTCTGATTTCTAAAGTTGGCTTCATTCACCGGTCCCAGATTTCTAAACTTGCCGTCATTAACCGTTCCCTGATTTCTAAACTTGGCATTATTAACCGCTCCCTGATTTCTAAACTTGGCGTCATTAACCTTCCCTGATTTCTAAACTTAACGTCATTAACCGTTCCCTGATTTCTAAACTTGGCGTCATTAACCGTTCCCTGATTTCGAAACTTGGTGTCAGTCACCGATCCATGATTTCTAAACTTGGCGTCATGAACCATTCCCTGATTTCTAAACTTGGCGTCATTAACTGTTCCCTGATTTCTAAAGTTGGTCTCATTAACCGTTCCCTGATTTCTAATCTTGGCGTCATTAACCGATCACTGATTTCTAAACTTGGTGTCACTAACCGTTCACTGATTTCTAAAGTAGGTGTCAATAACCGATCCCTGATTTCTAAACTTGGCGTCAATAACCTTTCCCTGATTTCTAAACATGGTGTCATTAACCGATCCCCGATTTCTAAACTTGGCATCATTAACCGTTCGCTGATTTCTAAAGTTGGTGTCATTAACCGATCCCTGATTTCTAAACTTGGCGTCATTAACCGTTCCCTGATTTCTAAACTTGACGTCATTAACCGTTTCCTGATTTCTAAACTTGGCATCATTAACCGATCCCTGATTTCTAATCTTGGCGTCATTAACCGATCCCTGATTTCTAAACTTGGCGTCATTAACCGTTCCCTGATTTCTAAACTTGCCGTCATTAACTGCTCTATGATTTCTAAACTTGCTATCGTTAACCAAAACCCGATTTCTAAACTTGGCTTCAGTAACCATTCCCTGATTTCTAACCTTGCCGTCATTAACTGTTCCCTGATTTCTAAACTTGCCGTCATTAACTGTTCCCTGATTTCTAAACTTGCCGTCATTAACCGATCCCTGATTTCTAAACTTGGCGTCATTAACCGATCCCTGATTTCTAAATTTGCTTTCCTCAACCAATTCCTGATTTCTAAACTTGGCGTCATTAACCGGTCCCTGATTTCTAAACCTGGCGTCATTAACCATTCACTGATTTCTAAACTTGGCGTCATTAACCATTCCCTGCTTTCTAAACTTGGTGTCATTAACCGTTCGCTGATTTCTAAACTTGCCGTCATTAACCGATCCCTGATTTCTAAACTTGGCGTCATTAACTTTTCCCTGATTTCTAAACTTGGCGTCATTAACTGTTCCCTGATTTCTATAGTTGGTCTCATTAACCGTTCCCTGATTTCTAATCTTGGTGTCAGTAACTGATTCCTGATTTCTAAACTTGGTGTCATTAACCGAACCCTGATTTCTAAAGTTGGTGTCATAAACTTTTCCCTGATTTCTAATCTTGGCGTCATTAACAAATCCCTGATTTCTAAACTTGGTTTCACTAACCGTTCCCTGATTTCTAAAGTTGGTGTCATTAACCGATCCCTGATTTCTACTCTTGGCATCATTAACCCTTCCCTGATTTCTAAACTTGGCGTCATTAACTGATTCCTGATTTCTAAACTTGGTGTCATTAACCGATCCCTGATTTCTAAACTTGGTGTCATTAACTGTTCCCTGATTTCTAAACTTGGCGTCATTAACCGTTCCCGGATTTCTAAACTTGTCATCATTAACCGTTCCCTGATTTCTAAACTTGGTGCCATTAGCCGATCCCTCATATCTAACCTTGTGTCATTAACCGGTCCCTGATTTCTAAATTTGGCATCATTAACCGATCCATGATTTCTAAACTTGGCGTCATTAACCATTCCCTGATATCTAAACTTGGTGACATTAACCTTTCGCTGATTTCTAAACTTGGCGTCATTAACCGATCCCTGATTTCTAAACTTGGTGTCATTAACCTTTCCCTGATTTCTATACTTGGCATCATTAACCATCCCCTGATTTCTAAATTTGGCGTCATTAAGCACTCCCTGATTTCTAAACTTGGCGTCATTAACCATTCACTGATTTCTAAACTTTGTGCCAATAACCGTTCCCTGATTTCTAAACTTGGTGTCATTAACTGTTCCCTGTATTCTAAACTTGGCGTCATTAACCGTTCCCTGGTTTCTAAACTTGGCATCATTAACCGTTCCCTGATTTCCAAACTTGTCATCATTAACAGTTCCCTGATTTCTAAACTTGGCGTCATTAACCGATCCCTCATTTCTAACCTTGTGTCATTAACCGATCCCTGATTTCGAAAGTTGGTATCATTAACCATTCCCTGATTTCTAAACATGGCGTCATTAAACGCTTCCTGATTTCTAAACTTGGCGTCATTAACCATTCCCTGATTTCTAAACTTGGCGTCATTAACCTTTCCCATATATCTAAACTAGTTGTCATTAACCATTCCCTGATTTTTAGATTTGGCATCATTAACCGTTCCCTGTAATCTAAACTTGGTGTCATTAACCGATCCCTGATTTCTAAACTTGGCGTCATTAACCATTCCCTGATTTCTAAACTTGGCGTCATTAAACGCTCCCTGATTTCTAAACTTGGCGTCATTAACCATTCCCTGATTTCTAAACCTGGCGTCATTAACCGTTCCCTGATTTCTAAACTTGGTGACATTAACCATTCCCTGATTTCTAAACTTGGTGTCATTAACCGTTCCCTGATTTCTAAATTTGCCGTCATTAATCGTTCCCTGTATTCTAAACTTTGCGTCATTAACCGTTCCCTGATTTCTTAAATTGGCATCATTAACCGTTCCCTGATTTCTAAACTTGTCATCATTAACCGTTACCTGATTTCTAAATTTGGCGCCATTAACTGATCCCTCATTTCTAACCTTGTGTCATTAACCGATCCCTGATTTCTAAACTTGGCGTCATTAACCGATCCCTGATTTCTAAACTTGGCATCATTAACCGAACCCCGATTAATAAACTTTGCGTCATTAACCGATCCCTGATTTCTAAACTTGTCGTCATTAACCATTCCCTGATTTCAAAAGTTGGCGTCATTAAACGCTCGCTGATTTCTAAACTTGGCGTCATTAACCATTCCCTGATTTCTAAACTTGGCGTCATTAACCTTTCCCTGATTTCTAAACTTGGTGTCATTAACCGTTCCCTGATTTCTAAATTTGGCGTCATTAACTGTTCCCTGTATTCTAAACGTGGTGTCATTAACCGATCCCTGATTTCTAAACTTGGCGTCATTAACCAATCCCTGATTTCTAAATTGGCGTCATTAACCGATCCCTGAATTGTAAACTTGGCGTCATTAACTGATCCCTGATTTCTAAATTTGGCGTCATTAACAGTTCCCTGATTTCTCAACTTGGCGTCATTAACCGTTTCCTGATTTCGAAACTTGGCGTCATTAACCGATCCCTGATTTCTACACTTGGCATCATTAACCGATCCCCGATTTCTAAACTTGGCATCATTAACCGTTCCCTGATTTCTAAACTTCCCGTCATTACCCGATCCCTGATTTCTAAACTTGGCGTCCTTAACCTTTCCCTGATTTATAAACATGGTGTCCTTAACCATTCCCTGATTTCTAAACTTGGCGTCATTAACTTTTCCCTGATTTCTAAACTTGGAGTCATTAACCGTACCCCGATTTCTAAACTTGGCGTCATTAACCGTTCCCTGATTTCTAAACTTGCCGTCATTAACTGTTCCCTGATTTCTAAAGTTGGTCTCATTAACCTTTCCCTGATTTCTAATCTTGGTGTCATTAACCGATCCCTGATTTCTAAACTTGGTGTCACTAACCGTTCCCTGATTTCTAAAGTTGGTGTCATTAACCGATCCCTGATTTCTACTCTTGGCGTCTTTAACCCTTCCCTGATTTCTAAACTTGGCGTCATTAACCGATTCCTGATTTCTAAACTTGGTGTCATTAACCGATCCCTGATTTCTAAACTCGGCGTCATTAACCATTCCCTGATTTCTAAATATGGCGTCATTAACCGATCCCTGACTTCTTAACTTGGTGTCATTAACTGTTCCCTGATTTCTAAACTTGGCGTCATTAACCGATCCCTGATTTCTAAACTTGCCGTCATTAACCGTTCCCTGATTTCTAAACTTGTCATCATTAACCGTTCCCTGATTTCAAAACTAGGCGTCATTAACCGATCCCTCATATCTAACCTTGTGTCATTAACCGATCCCTGATTTCTAAATTTGGCTTCATTAACCGATCCATGATTTCTAAACTTGGCATCATTAACCAATCCCCGATTTATAAACATGGTGTCCTTAACCATTCCCTGATTTCTAAACTTGGCGTCATTAACTTTTCCCTGATTTCTAAACTTGCCGTCATTAACCGCTCACTGATATCTAAACTTGGTGTCATTAACCGTTCCCTGATTTCTAAACTTGGCATCATAAACCTATCCCTGATTTCTAAACTCGGTGTCATTAACCGATCCCTGATTTCTAAACTTGGCGTCATTAACCATACCCTGATTTCTAAATTTGGCGTCATTAAACACTCCCTGATTTCTAAACTTGGCGTCATTAACCATTCACTGATTTCTAAACTTGGCGTCATTAACCTTTCCCTGATTTCTAAACTTGGTGGCATTAACCATTCCCTGTATTCTAAACTTGGCGTCATTAACCGTTCCCTGAATTCTAAACTTGGCATCATTATCCGTTCCCTGATTTCTAAACTTGTCATCATTAACCGTTCCCTGATTTCTAAACTTGGCGTCATTAACCGATCCCTCATTTCTAACCTTGTGTTATTAACCGATCCCTGATTTCTAAACTTGGCGTCATTATCCGGTCCCTGATTTCGAAACTTGGCGTCATTAACCAATCCCCGATTTATAAACTTGGCATCATTAACCGATCCCTGATTTCTAAACTTGGCGTCATTAACCGTTCCCTGATTTCTAAACTTGGTGTCATTAACTGTTCCCTGATTTCTAAACTTGGCATCATTAACCGATCCCCGATTTATAAACTTGGCATCATTAAACATTCCCTGGTTTCTAAACTTGGCGTCATTAACCGATCCCTTATTTCTAAACTTGACGTCATTAACCGATCCAAGATTTCTAAACTTGGCATCATTAACCGATCCCCGATTTATAAACTTGGCATCATTAAACATTCCCTGGTTTCTAAACCTGGTGTCATTAACCGATCCCTGATTTATAAACATGGCATCATTAACCATTTCCTGATTTCTATACTTGGCGTCATTAACTTTTCCCTGATTTCTAAACTTGCCGTCATTAACCGCTCCCTGATATCTAAACTTGGCGTCATTAACCGTTCCCTGATTTCTAATCTTGGAGTCATTAACCGATCCCTGATTTCTAAACTTGGTGTCACTAACTGATCCCTAATTTCTAAAGTTGGTGTCATTAACCATTCCCTAATTCCTAAACTTGGCGTCATCAACCGTTCCCTGATTTCTAATCTTGGAGTCATTAACCGTACCCCGATTTCTAAACTTGGCGTCATTAACCAATCCCCGATTTATAAACTTGGCATCATTAACCGATCCCTGATTTCTAAACTTGGCATCATTAACCATTCCCTGATTTCTAAACATGGCATCATTAAACGCTCGCTGATTTCTAAAATCGGCGTCATTAACCGTTCCCTGATTTCTAAACTTGGTGTCATTAACTGTTCCTTGATTTCTAAACTTGGCGTCATTAACCGATCCCTTATTTCTAAACTTGACGTCATTAACCGATCCAAGATTTCTAAACTTGGCATCATTAACCGATCCCCGATTTATAAACTTGGCATCATTACACATTCCCTGGTTTCTAAACTTGGCATCATTAACCGATCCCTTATTTCTAAACTTGACGTCATTAACCGATCTCTGATTTCTAAAGTTGGCTTCATTCACCGGTCCCAGATTTCTAAACTTGCCGTCATTAACCGTTCCCTGATTTCTAAACTTGGCATTATTAACCGCTCCCTGATTTCTAAACTTGGCGTCATTAACCTTCCCTGATTTCTAAACTTAACGTCATTAACCGTTCCCTGATTTCTAAACTTGGCGTCATTAACCGTTCCCTGATTTCGAAACTTGGTGTCAGTCACCGATCCATGATTTCTAAACTTGGCGTCATGAACCATTCCCTGATTTCTAAACTTGGCGTCATTAACTGTTCCCTGATTTCTAAAGTTGGTCTCATTAACCGTTCCCTGATTTCTAATCTTGGCGTCATTAACCGATCACTGATTTCTAAACTTGGTGTCACTAACCGTTCACTGATTTCTAAAGTAGGTGTCAATAACCGATCCCTGATTTCTAAACTTGGCGTCAATAACCTTTCCCTGATTTCTAAACATGGTGTCATTAACCGATCCCCGATTTCTAAACTTGGCATCATTAACCGTTCGCTGATTTCTAAAATCGGCGTCATTAACCGTTCCCTGATTTCTAAACTTGGTGTCATTAACTGTTCCCTGATTTCTAAACTTGGCATCATTAACCGATCCCCGATTTATAAACTTGGCATCATTAAACATTCCCTGGTTTCTAAACTTGGCGTCATTAACCGATCCCTTATTTCTAAACTTGACGTCATTAACCGATCCAAGATTTCTAAACTTGGCATCATTAACCGATCCCCGATTTATAAACTTGGCATCATTAAACATTCCCTGGTTTCTAAACTTGGTGTCATTAACCGATCCCTGATTTATAAACATGGCATCATTAACCATTTCCTGATTTCTATACTTGGCGTCATTAACTTTTCCCTGATTTCTAAACTTGCCGTCATTAACCGCTCCCTGATATCTAAACTTGGCGTCATTAACCGTTCCCTGATTTCTAATCTTGGAGTCATTAACCGATCCCTGATTTCTAAACTTGGTGTCACTAACTGATCCCTAATTTCTAAAGTTGGTGTCATTAACCATTCCCTAATTCCTAAACTTGGCGTCATTAACCGTTCCCTGATTTCTAATCTTGGAGTCATTAACCGTACCCCGATTTCTAAACTTGGCGTCTTTAACCGTTCCCTGATTTCTAAACTTGGCGTCATTAACTGTTCCCTGATTTCTAAAGTTGGTCTCATTAACCGTTCCCTGATTTCTAATCTTGGCGTCATTAACCGATCCCTGATTTCTAAACTGGGTGTCACTAACCGTTCCCTGATTTCTAAAGTTGGTGTCATTAACCGATCCCTGATTTCTACTCTTGGCGTCTTTAACCCTTCCCTGATTTCTAAACTTGGTCTCATTAACCGATTCCTGATTTCTAAACTTGGTGTCATTAACCGATCCCTGATTTCTAAACTCGGCGTCATTAACCGTTCCCTGATTTCTAAACTTGCCGTCATTAACCGATCCCTGATTTCCAAACTTGGCGTCCTTAACCTTTCCCTGATTTCTAAACTTGGCGTCATTAACTGAACCCTGATTTCTAAAGTTGATCTCATTAACCGTTCCCTGATTTCTAAACTTGGAGTCATTAACCGTACCCCGATTTCTAAACTTGGCGTCATTAACCGTTCCCTGATTTCTAAACTTGCCGTCATTAACTGTTCCCTGATTTCTAAAGTTGGTCTCATTAACCTTTCCCTGATTTCTAATCTTGGTGTCATTAACCGATCCCTGATTTCTAAACTTGGTGTCACTAACCGTTCCCTGATTTCTAAAGTTGGTGTCATTAACCGATCCCTGATTTCTACTCTTGGCGTCTTTAACCCTTCCCTGATTTCTAAACTTGGCGTCATTAACCGATTCCTGATTTCTAAACTTGGTGTCATTAACCGATCCCTGATTTCTAAACTCGGCGTCATTAACCATTCCCTGATTTCTAAATATGGCGTCATTAACCGATCCCTGACTTCTTAACTTGGTGTCATTAACTGTTCCCTGATTTCTAAACTTGGCGTCATTAACCGATCCCTGATTTCTAAACTTGCCGTCATTAACCGTTCCCTGATTTCTAAACTTGTCATCATTAACCGTTCCCTGATTTCTAAACTAGGCGTCATTAACCGATCCCTCATATCTAACCTTGTTTCATTAACCGATCCCTGATTTCTAAATTTGGCTTCATTAACCGATCCATGATTTCTAAACTTGGCATCATTAACCAATCCCCGATTTATAAACATGGTGTCCTTAACCATTCCCTGATTTCTAAACTTGGCGTCATTAACTTTTCCCTGATTTCTAAACTTGCCGTCATTAACCGCTCCCTGATATCTAAACTTGGTGTCATTAACCGTTCCCTGATTTCTAAACTTGGCATCATAAACCGATCCCTGATTTCTAAACTCGGTGTCATTAACCGATCCCTGATTTCTAAACTTGGCGTCATTAACTGTTCCCTGATTTCTAAAGTTGGTCTCATTAACCTTTCCCTGATTTCTAATCTTGGTGTCATTAACCGATCCCTGATTTCTAAACTTGGTGTCACTAACCGTTCCCTGATTTCTAAAGTTGGTGTCATTAACCGATCCCTGATTTCTACTCTTGGCGTCTTTAACCCTTCCCTGATTTCTAAACTTGGCGTCATTAACCGATTCCTGATTTCTAAACTTGGTGTCATTAACCGATCCCTGATTTCTAAACTCGGCGTCATTAACCATTCCCTGATTTCTAAATATGGCGTCATTAACCGATCCCTGACTTCTTAACTTGGTGTCATTAACTGTTCCCTGATTTCTAAACTTGGCGTCATTAACCGATCCCTGATTTCTAAACTTGCCGTCATTAACCGTTCCCTGATTTCTAAACTTGTCATCATTAACCGTTCCCTGATTTCAAAACTAGGCGTCATTAACCGATCCCTCATATCTAACCTTGTGTCATTAACCGATCCCTGATTTCTAAATTTGGCTTCATTAACCGATCCATGATTTCTAAACTTGGCATCATTAACCAATCCCTGATTTATAAACATGGTGTCCTTAACCATTCCCTGATTTCTAAACTTGGCGTCATTAACTTTTCCCTGATTTCTAAACTTGCCGTCATTAACCGCTCCCTGATATCTAAACTTGGTGTCATTAACCGTTCCCTGATTTCTAAACTTGGCATCATAAACCGATCCCTGATTTCTAAACTCGGTGTCATTAACCGATCCCTGATTTCTAAACTTGGCATCATTAACCATACCCTGATTTCTAAATTTGGCGTCATTAAACACTCCCTGATTTCTAAACTTGGCATCATTAACCATTCACTGATTTCTAAACTTGGTGTCATTAACCATTCCCTGTATTCTAAACTTGGCGTCATTAACCGTTCCCTGAATTCTAAACTTGGCATCATTATCCGTTCCCTGATTTCTAAACTTGTCATCATTAACCGTTCCCTGATTTCTAAACTTGGCGTCATTAACCGATCCCTCATTTCTAACCTTGTGTTATTAACCGATCCCTGATTTCTAAACTTGGCGTCATTATCCGGTCCCTGATTTCGAAACTTGGCGTCATTAACCAATCCCCGATTTATAAACTTGGCATCATTAACCGATCCCTGATTTCTAAACTTGGCATCATTAACCATTCCCTGATTTCTAAACATGGCATCATTAAACGCTCGCTGATTTCTAAAATCGGCGTCATTAACCGTTCCCTGATTTCTAAACTTGGTGTCATTAACTGTTCCTTGATTTCTAAACTTGGCGTCATTAACCGATCCCTTATTTCTAAACTTGACGTCATTAACCGATCCAAGATTTCTAAACTTGGCATCATTAACCGATCCCCGATTTATAAACTTGGCATCATTACACATTCCCTGGTTTCTAAACTTGGCATCATTAACCGATCCCTTATTTCTAAACTTGACGTCATTAACCGATCTCTGATTTCTAAAGTTGGCTTCATTCACCGGTCCCAGATTTCTAAACTTGCCGTCATTAACCGTTCCCTGATTTCTAAACTTGGCATTATTAACCGCTCCCTGATTTCTAAACTTGGCGTCATTAACCTTCCCTGATTTCTAAACTTAACGTCATTAACCGTTCCCTGATTTCTAAACTTGGCGTCATTAACCGTTCCCTGATTTCGAAACTTGGTGTCAGTCACCGATCCATGATTTCTAAACTTGGCGTCATGAACCATTCCCTGATTTCTAAACTTGGCGTCATTAACTGTTCCCTGATTTCTAAAGTTGGTCTCATTAACCATTCCCTGATTTCTAATCTTGGCGTCATTAACCGATCACTGATTTCTAAACTTGGTGTCACTAACCGTTCACTGATTTCTAAAGTAGGTGTCAATAACCGATCCCTGATTTCTAAACTTGGCGTCAATAACCTTTCCCTGATTTCTAAACATGGTGTCATTAACCGATCCCCGATTTCTAAACTTGGCATCATTAACCGTTCGCTGATTTCTAAAGTTGGTGTCATTAACCGATCCCTGATTTCTAAACTTGGCGTCATTAACCGTTCCCTGATTTCTAAACTTGACGTCATTAACCGTTTCCTGATTTCTAAACTTGGCATCATTAACCGATCCCTGATTTCTAATCTTGGCGTCATTAACCGATCCCTGATTTCTAAACTTGGCGTCATTAACCGTTCCCTGATTTCTAAACTTGCCGTCATTAACTGCTCTATGATTTCTAAACTTGCTATCGTTAACCAAAACCCGATTTCTAAACTTGGCTTCAGCAACCATTCCCTGATTTCTAACCTTGCCGTCATTAACTGTTCACTGATTTCTAAACTTGCCGTCATTAACTGTTCCCTGATTTCTAAACTTGCCGTCATTAACCGATCCCTGATTTCTAAACTTGGCGTCATTAACCGATCCCTGATTTCTAAATTTGCTTTCCTTAACCAATTCCTGATTTCTAAACTTGGCGTCATTAACCGGTCCCTGATTTCTAAACCTGGCGTCATTAACCATTCACTGATTTCTAAACTTGGCGTCATTAACCATTCCCTGCTTTCTAAACTTGGTGTCATTAACCGTTCGCTGATTTCTAAACTTGCCGTCATTAACCGATCCCTGATTTCTAAACTTGGCGTCATTAACGTTTCCCTGATTTCTAAACTTGGCATCATTAACTGATCCCTGATTTCTAAAGTTGATCTCATTAACCGTTCCCTGATTTCTAATCTTGGAGTCATTAACCGATCCCTGATTTCTAAACTTGGTGTCACTAACTGTTCCCTGATTTCTAAAGTTGGTGTCATTAACCTTCCCTGATTTCTAAACTTGGAGTCATTAACCGTACCCCGATTTCTAAACTTGGCCTCATTAACTTTTCCCTGATTTCTAAACTTGGCGTCATTAACTGTTCCCTGATTTCTATAGTTGGTCTCATTAACCGTTCCCTGATTTCTAATCTTGGTGTCAGTAACTGATTCCTGATTTCTAAACTTGGTGTCATTAACCGAACCCTGATTTCTAAAGTTGGTGTCATAAACTTTTCCCTGATTTCTAATCTTGGCGTCATTAACAAATCCCTGATTTCTAAACTTGGTTTCACTAACCGTTCCCTGATTTCTAAAGTTGGTGTCATTAACCGATCCCTGATTTCTACTCTTGGCATCATTAACCCTTCCCTGATTTCTAAACTTGGCGTCATTAACTGATTCCTGATTTCTAAACTTGGTGTCATTAACCGATCCCTGATTTCTAAACTTGGTGTCATTAACTGTTCCCTGATTTCTAAACTTGGCGTCATTAACCGTTCCCGGATTTCTAAACTTGTCATTATTAACCGTTCCCTGATTTCTAAACTTGGCGCCATTAGCCGATCCCTCATATCTAACCTTGTGTCATTAACCGGTCCCTGATTTCTAAATTTGGCATCATTAACCGATCCATGATTTCTAAACTTGGCGTCATTAACCATTCCCTGATATCTAAACTTGGTGACATTAACCTTTTGCTGATTTCTAAACTTGCCGTCATTAACCGCTCCCTGATATCTAAACTTGGTGTCATTAACCGTTCCCTGATTTCTAAACTTGGCATCATAAACCGATCCCTGATTTCTAAACTCGGTGTCATTAACCGATCCCTGATTTCTAAACTTGGCGTCATTAACCATACCCTGATTTCTAAATTTGGCGTCATTAAACACTCCCTGATTTCTAAACTTGGCGTCATTAACCATTCACTGATTTCTAAACTTGGCGTCATTAACCTTTCCCTGATTTCTAAACTTGGTGGCATTAACCATTCCCTGTATTCTAAACTTGGCGTCATTAACCGTTCCCTGAATTCTAAACTTGGCATCATTATCCGTTCCCTGATTTCTAAACTTGTCATCATTAACCATTCCCTGATTTCTAAACTTGGCGTCATTAACCGATCCCTCATTTCTAACCTTGTGTTATTAACCGATCCCTGATTTCTAAACTTGGCGTCATTATCCGGTCCCTGATTTCGAAACTTGGCGTCATTAACCAATCCCCGATTTATAAACTTGGCATCATTAACCGATCCCTGATTTCTAAACTTGGCATCATTAACCATTCCCTGATTTCTAAACTTGGCGTCATTAAACGCTCCCTGATTTCTAAACTTGGCGTCATTAACCATTCCCTGATTTCTAAACCTGGCGTCATTAACCGTTCCCTGATTTCTAAACTTGGTGACATTAACCATTCCCTGATTTCTAAACTTGGTGTCATTAACCGTTCCCTGATTTCTAAATTTGCCGTCATTAATCGTTCCCTGTATTCTAAACTTTGCGTCATTAACCGTTCCCTGATTTCTTAAATTGGCATCATTAACCGTTCCCTGATTTCTAAACTTGTCATCATTAACCGTTACCTGATTTCTAAATTTGGCGCCATTAACTGATCCCTCATTTCTAACCTTGTGTCATTAACCGATCCCTGATTTCTAAACTTGGCGTCATTAACCGATCCCTGATTTCTAAACTTGGCATCATTAACCGAACCCCGATTTATAAACTTTGCGTCATTAACCGATCCCTGATTTCTAAACTTGTCGTCATTAACCATTCCCTGATTTCAAAAGTTGGCGTCATTAAACGCTCGCTGATTTCTAAACTTGGCGTCATTAACCATTCCCTGATTTCTAAACTTGGTGTCATTAACCTTTCCCTGATTTCTAAACTTGGTGTCATTAACCGTTCCCTGATTTCTAAATTTGGCGTCATTAACTGTTCCCTGTATTCTAAACGTGGTGTCATTAACCGATCCCTGATTTCCAAACTTGGCGTCATTAACCAATCCCTGATTTCTAAATTGGCGTCATTAACCGATCCCTGAATTGTAAACTTGGCGTCATTAACTGATCTCTGATTTCTAAATTTGGCGTCATTAACAGTTCCCTGATTTCTCAACTTGGCGTCATTAACCGTTTCCTGATTTCGAAACTTGGCGTCATTAACCGATCCCTGATTTCTACACTTGGCATCATTAACCGATTCCTGATTTCTAAACTTGGCGTCATTAACCGTTCCCTGATTTCTAAACTTGGCATCATTAACCGTTCCCCGATTTCTAAACTTGGCGTCATTAACCGTTCCCTGATTTCTAAACTTCCCGTCATTACCCGATCCCTGATTTCTAAACTTGGCGTCCTTAACCTTTCCCTGATTTATAAACATGGTGTCCTTAACCATTCCCTGATTTCTAAACTTGGCGTCATTAACTTTTCCCTGATTTCTAAACTTGGAGTCATTAACCGTACCCCGATTTCTAAACTTGGCGTCATTAACCGTTCCCTGATTTCTAAACTTGCCGTCATTAACTGTTCCCTGATTTCTAAAGTTGGTCTCATTAACCTTTCCCTGATTTCTAATCTTGGTGTCATTAACCGATCCCTGATTTCTAAACTTGGTGTCATTAACCGTTCCCTGATTTCTAAAGTTGGTGTCATTAACCGATCCCTGATTTCTACTCTTGGCGTCTTTAACCCTTCCCTGATTTCTAAACTTGGCGACATTAACCGATTCCTGATTTCTAAACTTGGTGTCATTAACCGATCCCTGATTTCTAAACTCGGCGTCATTAACCATTCCCTGATTTCTAAATATGGCGTCATTAACCGATCCCTGACTTCTTAACTTGGTGTCATTAACTGTTCCCTGATTTCTAAACTTGGCGTCATTAACCGATCCCTGATTTCTAAACTTGCCGTCATTAACCGTTCCCTGATTTCTAAACTTGTCATCATTAACCGTTCCCTGATTTCAAAACTAGGCGTCATTAACCGATCCCTCATATCTAACCTTGTGTCATTAACCGATCCCTGATTTCTAAATTTGGCTTCATTAACCGATCCATGATTTCTAAACTTGGCATCATTAACCAATCCCCGATTTATAAACATGGTGTCCTTAACCATTCCCTGATTTCTAAACTTGGCGTCATTAACTTTTCCCTGATTTCTAAACTTGCCGTCATTAACCGCTCCCTGATATCTAAACTTGGTGTCATTAACCGTTCCCTGATTTCTAAACTTGGCATCATAAACCGATCCCTGATTTCTAAACTCGGTGTCATTAACCGATCCCTGATTTCTAAACTTGGCGTCATTAACCATACCCTGATTTCTAAATTTGGCGTCATTAAACACTCCCTGATTTCTAAACTTGGCGTCATTAACCATTCACTGATTTCTAAACTTGGCGTCATTAACCTTTCCCTGATTTCTAAACTTGGTGGCATTAACCATTCCCTGTATTCTAAACTTGGCGTCATTAACCGTTCCCTGAATTCTAAACTTGGCATCATTATCCGTTCCCTGATTTCTAAACTTGTCATCATTAACCATTCCCTGATTTCTAAACTTGGCGTCATTAACCGATCCCTCATTTCTAACCTTGTGATATTAACCGATCCCTGATTTCTAAACTTGGCGTCATTATCCGGTCCCTGATTTCGAAACTTGGCGTCATTAACCAATCCCCGATTTATAAACTTGGCATCATTAACCGATCCCTGATTTCTAAACTTGGCATCATTAACCATTCCCTGATTTCTAAACATGGCATCATTAAACGCTCGCTGATTTCTAAAATCGGCGTCATTAACCGTTCCCTGATTTCTAAACTTGGTGTCATTAACTGTTCCCTGATTTCTAAACTTGGCATCTTTAACCGATCCCCGATTTATAAACTTGGCATCATTAAACATTCCCTGGTTTCTAAACTTGGCGTCATTAACCGATCCCTTATTTCTAAACTTGACGTCATTAACCGATCCAAGATTTCTAAACTTGGCTTCATTAACCGATCCCCGATTTATAAACTTGGCATCATTAAACATTCCCTGGTTTCTAAACCTGGTGTCATTAACCGATCCCTGATTTATAAACATGGCATCATTAACCATTTCCTGATTTCTATACTTGGCGTCATTAACTTTTCCCTGATTTCTAAACTTGCCGTCATTAACCGCTCCCTGATATCTAAACTTGGCGTCATTAACCGTTCCCTGATTTCTAATCTTGGAGTCATTAACCGATCCCTGATTTCTAAACTTGGTGTCACTAACTGATCCCTAATTTCTAAAGTTGGTGTCATTAACCATTCCCTAATTCCTAAACTTGGCGTCATCAACCGTTCCCTGATTTCTAATCTTGGAGTCATTAACCGTACCCCGATTTCTAAACTTGGCGTCTTTAACCGTTCCCTGATTTCTAAACTTGGCGTCATTAACTGTTCCCTGATTTCTAAAGTTGGTCTCATTAACCGTTCCCTGATTTCTAATCTTGGCGTCATTAACCGATCCCTGATTTCTAAACTGGGTGTCACTAACCGTTCCCTGATTTCTAAAGTTGGTGTCATTAACCGATCCCTGATTTCTACTCTTGGCGTCTTTAACCCTTCCCTGATTTCTAAACTTGGTGTCATTAACCGATTCCTGATTTCTAAACTTGGTGTCATTAACCGATCCCTGATTTCTAAACTCGGCATCATTAACCGTTCCCTGATTTCTAAACTTGCCGTCATTAACCGATCCCTGATTTCCAAACTTGGCGTCATTAACCTTTCCCTGATTTCTAAACTTGGCGTCATTAACTGAACCCTGATTTCTAAAGTTGATCTCATTAACCGTTCCCCGATTTCTAAACTTGGCGTCATTAACCGTTCCCTGATTTCTAAACTTGCCGTCATTAACTGTTCCCTGATTTCTAAAGTTGGTCTCATTAACCTTTCCCTGATTTCTAATCTTGGTGTCATTAACCGATCCCTGATTTCTAAACTTGGTGTCACTAACCGTTCCCTGATTTCTAAAGTTGGTGTCATTAACCGATCCCTGATTTCTACTCTTGGCGTCTTTAACCCTTCCCTGATTTCTAAACTTGGCGTCATTAACCGATTCCTGATTTCTAAACTTGGTGTCATTAACCGATCCCTGATTTCTAAACTCGGCGTCATTAACCATTCCCTGATTTCTAAATATGGCGTCATTAACCGATCCCTGACTTCTTAACTTGGTGTCATTAACTGTTCCCTGATTTCTAAACTTGGCGTCATTAACCGATCCCTGATTTCTAAACTTGCCGTCATTAACCGTTCCCTGATTTCTAAACTTGTCATCATTAACCGTTCCCTGATTTCAAAACTAGGCGTCATTAACCGATCCCTCATATCTAACCTTGTGTCATTAACCGATCCCTGATTTCTAAATTTGGCTTCATTAACCGATCCATGATTTCTAAACTTGGCATCATTAACCAATCCCCGATTTATAAACATGGTGTCCTTAACCATTCCCTGATTTCTAAACTTGGCGTCATTAACTTTTCCCTGATTTCTAAACTTGCCGTCATTAACCGCTCCCTGATATCTAAACTTGGTGTCATTAACCGTTCCCTGATTTCTAAACTTGGCATCATAAACCGATCCCTGATTTCTAAACTCGGTGTCATTAACCGATCCCTGATTTCTAAACTTGGCGTCATTAACTGTTCCCTGATTTCTAAAGTTGGTCTCATTAACCTTTCCCTGATTTCTAATCTTGGCGTCATTAACCGATCCCTGATTTCTAAACTTGGTGTCACTAACCGTTCCCTGATTTCTAAAGTTGGTGTCATTAACCGATCCCTGATTTCTACTCTTGGCGTCTTTAACCCTTCCCTGATTTCTAAACTTGGCGTCATTAACCGATTCCTGATTTCTAAACTTGGTGTCATTAACCGATCCCTGATTTCTAAACTCGGCGTCATTAACCATTCCCTGATTTCTAAATATGGCGTCATTAACCGATCCCTGACTTCTTAACTTGGTGTCATTAACTGTTCCCTGATTTCTAAACTTGGCATCATTAACCGATCCCTGATTTCTAAACTTGCCGTCATTAACCGTTCCCTGATTTCTAAACTTGTCATCATTAACCGTTCCCTGATTTCAAAACTAGGCGTCATTAACCGATCCCTCATATCTAACCTTGTGTCATTAACCGATCCCTGATTTCTAAATTTGGCTTCATTAACCGATCCATGATTTCCAAACTTGGCATCATTAACCAATCCCTGATTTATAAACATGGTGTCCTTAACCATTCCCTGATTTCTAAACTTGGCGTCATTAACTTTTCCCTGATTTCTAAACTTGCCGTCATTAACCGCTCCCTGATATCTAAACTTGGTGTCATTAACCGTTCCCTGATTTCTAAACTTGGCATCATAAACCGATCCCTGATTTCTAAACTCGGTGTCATTAACCGATCCCTGATTTCTAAACTTGGCATCATTAACCATACCCTGATTTCTAAATTTGGCGTCATTAAACACTCCCTGATTTCTAAACTTGGCGTCATTAACCATTCACTGATTTCTAAACTTGGCGTCATTAACCGTTCCCTGATTTCTAAACTTGGTGTCATTAACCATTCCCTGTATTCTAAACTTGGCGTCATTAACCGTTCCCTGAATTCTAAACTTGGCATCATTATCTGTTCCCTGATTTCTAAACTTGTCATCATTAACCGTTCCCTGATTTCTAAACTTGGCGTCATTAACCGATCCCTCATTTCTAACCTTGTGTTATTAACCGATCCCTGATTTCTAAACTTGGCGTCATTATCCGGTCCCTGATTTCGAAACTTGGCGTCATTAACCAATCCCCGATTTATAAACTTGGCATCATTAACCGATCCCTGATTTCTAAACTTGGCATCATTAACCATTCCCTGATTTCTAAACATGGCATCATTAAACGCTCGCTGATTTCTAAAATCGGCGTCATTAACCGTTCCCTGATTTCTAAACTTGGTGTCATTAACTGTTCCTTGATTTCTAAACTTGGCGTCATTAACCGATCCCTTATTTCTAAACTTGACGTCATTAACCGATCCAAGATTTCTAAACTTGGCATCATTAACCGATCCCCGATTTATAAACTTGGCAGCATTACACATTCCCTGGTTTCTAAACTTGGCATCATTAACCGATCCCTTATTTCTAAACTTGACGTCTTTAACCGATCCAAGATTTCTAAACTTGGCATCATTAACCGATCCCCGATTTATAAACTTGGCATCATTAAACATTCCCTGGTTTCTAAACTTGGTGTCATTAACCGATCCCTGATTTATAAACATGGCATCATTAACCATTTCCTGATTTCTATACTTGGCGTCATTAACTTTTCCCTGATTTCTAAACTTGCCGTCATTAACCGCTCCCTGATATCTAAACTTGGCGTCATTACCCGTTCCCTGATTTCTAAACTTGGTGTCATAAACCGATCCCTGATTTATAAACATGGCATCATTAACCATTTCCTGATTTCTATACTTGGCGTCATTAACTTTTCCCTGGTTTCTAAACTTGCCGTCATTAACCGCTCCCTGATATCTAAACTTGGCGTCATTAACCGTTCCCTGATTTCTAAACTTGGCGTCATTAACCGTTCCCTGATTTCTAAACTTGGCGTCATTAACCGATCCCTCATTTCTAACCTTGGCGTCATTAACCTATCCCCGATTTATAAACTTGGCGTCATTAAGCGAACCCTTATTTCTAAACTTGGCATCATTAACCATTCCCTGATTTCTAAACATGGCGTCATTAAACGCTCCCTGATTTCTAAACTTGGCGTCATTCACCGATCCCTGATTTCTAAACTTGGCGTCATTAACCAATCCAAGATTTCTAAACTTGGCATCATTAACCGATCCCCGATTTATAAACTTGGCGTCATTAAACATTCCCTGGTTTCTAAACTTGGTGTCATTAACTGATCCCCGATTTATAAACATGGCGTCATTAACCATTTCCTGATTTCTATACTTGGCGACATTAACTGTTCCCTGATTTCTAAACTTGCCGTCATTAACAGCTCCCTCATATCTAAACTTGGCGTCATTAACCATTCCCTGATTTCTAAACTTGGCGTCATTAACCATTCCCTGATTTCTAAACTTGGCATCATTAACCGTTCCCTGATTTCTAAACTTGGCGTCATTAACCGATACCTCATTTCTAACCTTGGCGTCATTAACCTATCCCCGATTTATTAACTTGGCGTCATTAAGCGAACCCTGATTTCTAAACTTGGCGTCATTAACCATTCCCTGATTTCTAAACATGGCGTCATTAAATGCTCCCTGATTTCTAAACTTGGCGTCATTAACCATTCCCTGATTTCTAAACTTGGTGTCATGAACCTTTCCCTGATTTCTAAACATGGTGTCATTAAACGCTCCCTGATTTCTAAATTTGGCGTCGTTAACCATTCCCTGTATTCTAAACGTGGTGTCATTAACCGATCCCTGATTTCTAAACTTGGCGTCATTAACCGATCCCTGATTTCTAATCTTGGCATCATTAACCAATCCCTGATGTCTAAACTTGACATCATTAAACGTTCCCTGATTTCTAAACTTGGAGTCATTAACCGTACCCCGATTTCTAAACTTGGCGTCATTAACCGTTCCCTGATTTCTAAACTTGCCGTCATTAACCGAACCCTGATTTCTAAATTTGGCATAATTAAATGTTCCCTGATTTCTAAAGTTGGTCTCATTAACCGTTCCCTGATTTCTAATCTTGGCGTCATTAACCGATCCCTGATTTCTAAACTTGCTGTCATTAACCGTTCCCTGATTTCTAAAGTTGGTGTCATTAACCGATCCCTGATTTCTAAACTCGGCATCATTAACCGTTCCCTGATTTCTAAACATGGCGTCATTAACCGATCCCTGATTTCTAAACTTGGCGCCATTAACCGTTCCCTGATTTGTAAAATTGGTGTCATTAACTGTTCCCTGATTTCTAAACTTGGCGTCATTAACCGATCCCTGATTTCTAAATTTGGCGTCATTAACCGATCCATGATTTCTAAACTTGGCATCATTAACCGATCCCTGATTTATAAACTTGGTGTCATTAACCGTTCCCTGATTTCTAAACTTGGCGTCATTAACCGATCCCTGATTTCTAAACTTGTTGTCATTAACCGATCCCTGATTTCTAAACTTGGCGTCATTAACCATTCCCTGATTTCTAAACTTGGCGTCTTTAACCATTCACTGATTTCTAAACTTGGCGTCATTAACCATTCACTGATTTCTAAACTTGGCGTCATTAACCGTTCCCTGATTTCTAAACTTGGTGTCATTAACTGTTGCCTGATTTCTAAATTTGGCATCATTAACCGTTCCCTGTATTCTAAACTTGGCATCATTAACCGTTCCCTGATTTCTAAACTTGTCATCATTAACCGTTCCCTGATTTCTAAACTTGGCGTCATTAACCGATCCCTCATTTCTAACCTTGCGTCATTAACCGATCCCTGATTTCTAAACTTGGCGTCATTAACCATTCTCTGATTTCACATATTTTTAACGTCATTAAACACTCCCTGATTTCTAAACATGGCGTCTTTAACCATTCACTGATTTCTAAACTTGGCATCATTAACCGTTCCCTGATTTCCAAACTTGGTGTCATTAACCGTTCCCTGAATACTAAATTTGGCGTCATTAACCGTTCCCTGTATTCTAAACTTGGTGTCATTATCCGTTCTCTGATTTCTAAACTTGGCGTCATTAACCAATCCCTGATTTCTAAACTTGGTGTCATTAACCATTCCCTGACTTCTAAACATGGCGTCATTAAACGCTACCTGATTTCTAAACTTGGCGGCATTAACCATTCCCTGATTTCTTAACTTGGCGTCATTAACCGTTCCCTGATTTCTAAACTTGGTGTCATTAACTGTTCCCTGATTTCTAAATTTGGCATTATTAACCGTTCCCTGGTTTCCAAACTTGGTGTCACTAACCGTTCCCTGATTTCTAAAGTTGGTGTCATTAACCGATCCCTGATATCTACTCTTGGCGTCATTAACCCTTCCCTGATTTCTAAACTTGGCGTCATTAACCGATTCCTGATTTCTAAACATGGCGTCATTAACCGATCCCTGATTTCTAAACTTGGTGTCATTAACTGTTCCCAGATTTCTAAACTTGGCGTCATTAACCGATCCCTGATTTCTAAACTTGCCGTCATTAACCGTTCCCTGATTTCTAAACTTGGCGTCATTAACCGATCCCTGATTTCTAAACATGGCGTCATTAACCAATCCCTGATTTCTAAACCTGGCGTCATTAACTGTTCCCTGATTTCTAAAGTTGGTCTCATTAACCGTTCCCTGATTTCTAATCTTGGCATCATTAACCGATCCCTGATTTCTAAACTTGGTGTCACTAACCGTTCCCTGATTTCTAAAGTTGGTGTCATTAACCGATCCCTGATATCTACTCTTGGTTTCATTAACCGATCCCTGATTTCTAAACTCGGCGTCATTAACCGTTCCCTGATTTCTAAACATGGCGTCATTAAGCGATCCCTGATTTCTAAACTTGGCGTCATTAACCGATCCCTCATTTCTAACCTTGTGTCATTAACCGATCCCTGATTTCTAAACTTGGCGTCATTAACCATTCTCTGATTTCACATATTTTTAACGTCATTAAACACTCCCTGATTTCTAAACATGGCGTCTTTAACCATTCACTGATTTCTAAACTTGGCATCATTAACCGTTCCCTGATTTCAAAACTTGGTGTCATTAACCATTCCCTGATTTCTAAATTTGGCGTCATTAACCGTTCCCTGTATTCTAAACTTGGCGTCATTACCCGTTCCCTGATTTCTAAACTTGGCGTCATTAACCAATCCCTGATTTCTAAACTTGGTGTCATTAACCATTCCCTGACTTCTAAACATGGCGTCATTAAACGCTACCTGATTTCTAAACTTGGCGGCATTAACCATTCCCTGAATTCTAAACTTGGCATCATTAACATTTCCCATATATCTAAACTAGGTGTCGTTAACCATTCCCTGATTTCTAAATTTGCCGTCATTAACCGTTCCCTGTGTTCTAAACTTGGCATCATTAACCATTCCCTGATTTCTAAAATTGGTATCATTAACCGTTCCCTGATTTCTAAACTTGGAGTCATTAACCGTACCCCGATTTCTAAACTTGGCTTCATTAACCGTTCCCTGATTTCTAAACTTGCCATCATTAACTGATCCCTGATTTCAATACTTGGCGTCATTAACTTTTCCCTGATTTCTAAACTTGGCGTCATTAACTGTTCCCTGATTTCTATAGTTGGTCTCATTAACCGTTCCCTGATTTCTAATCTTGGTGTCATTAACTGATTCCTGATTTCTAAACTTGGTGTCATTAACCGAACCCTGATTTCTAAAGTTGGTGTCATTAACTGTTCCCTGATTTCTAATCTTGGCGTCATTAACCAATCCCTGATTTCTAAACTTGGTGTCACTAACCGTTCCCTGATTTCTAAAGTTGGTGTCATTAACCGATCCCTGATTTCTACTCTTGGCATCATTAACCCTTCCCTGATTTCTAAACTTGGCGTCATTAACTGATTCCTGATTTCTAAACTTGGTGTCATTAACCGATCCCTGATTTCTAAACTTGGTGTCATTAACTGTTCCCTGATTTCTAAACTTGGCGTCATCAACCGTTCCCTGATTTCAAAACTTGTCATCATTAACCGTTCCCTGATTTCTAAACTTGGCGTCATTAACCGATCCCTCATATCTAACCTTGTGTCAGTAACCGATCCCTGATTTCTAAATTTGGCATCATTAACCGATCCATGATTTCTAAACTTGGCATAATTACCCAATCCCCGATTAATAAACTTGGCGTCATTAACCATTTCCTGATATCTAAACTTGGTGACATTAACCTTTCCCTGATTTCTAAACTTGGCGTCATTAACCGATCCCTGATTTCTAAACTTGGTGTCATTAACCTTTCCCTGATTTCTAAACTTGGCATCATTAACCATCCCCTGATTTCTAAATTTGGCGTCATTAAGCACTCCCTGATTTCTAAACTTGGCGTCATTAACCATTCACTGATTTCTAAACTTTGTGCCAATAACCGTTCCCTGATTTCTAAACTTGGTGTCATTAACCGTTCCCTGTATTCTAAACTTGGCGTCATTACCCGTTCCCTGATTTCTAAACTTGGCGTCATTAACCAATCCCTGATTTCTAAACTTGGTGTCATTAACCATTCCCTGACTTCTAAACATGGCGTCATTAAACGCTACCTGATTTCTAAACTTGGCGGCATTAACCATTCCCTGATTTCTAAACTTGGCATCATTAACATTTCCCATATATCTAAACTAGGTGTCATTAACCATTCCCTGATTTCTAAATTTGCCGTCATTAACCGTTCCCTGTGTTCTAAACTTGGCATCATTAACCATTCCCTGATTTCTAAAATTGGTATCATTAACCGTTCCCTGATTTCTAAACTTGGAGTCATTAACCGTACCCCGATTTCTAAACTTGGCTTCATTAACCGTTCCCTGATTTCTAAACTTGCCGTCATTAACTGATCCCTGATTTCAAGTCTTGGTGTCATTAACAGATTCCTGATTTCTAAACGTGGTGTCATTAACCGAACCCTGATTTCTAAAGTTGGTGTCATTAACTGTTCCCTGATTTCTATTCTTGGCGTCATTAACCAATCCCTGATTTCTAAACTTGGTGTCACTAACCGTTCCCTGATTTCTAAAGTTGGTGTCATTAACCGATCCCTGATTTCTAAACTTGGTGTCATTAACTGTTCCCTGATTTCTAAACTTGGCGTCATTAACCGTTCCCTGATTTCTAAACTTGTCACCATTAACCGCTCCCTGATTTCTAAACTTGGCGTCATTAACCGATCCCTCATATCTAACCTTGTGTCATTAACCGATCCCTGATTTCTAAATTTGGCATCATTAACCGATCCATGATTTCTAAACTTGGCATAATTACCCAATCCCCGATTAATAAACTTGGCGTCATTAACCATTTCCTGATATCTAAGCTTGGTAACATTAACCTTTCCCTGATTTCTAAACTTGGCGTCATTAACCGATCCCTGATTTCTAAACTTGGTGTCATTAACCTTTCCCTGATTTCTAAACTTGGCATCATTAACCATCCCCTGATTTCTAAATTTGGCGTCATTAAGCAATCCCTGATTTCTAAACTTGGCGTCATTAACCATTCACTGATTTCTAAACTTTGTGCCAATAACCGTTCCCTGATTTCTAAACTTGGTGTCATTAACCGTTCCCTGTATTCTAAACTGGGCGTCATTATCCGTTCCCTGGTTTCTAAACTTGGCATCATTAACCGTTCCCTGATTTCTAAACTTGTCATCATTAACCGATCCCTGATTTCTAAACTTGGCGTCATTAACCGATCCCTGATTTCTAAACTTGGCATCATTAACCGAAACCCGATTTATAAACTTGGCGTCATTAACCGATCCCTGATATCTAAACTTGGCGTCATTAACCCTTCCCTGATTTCTAAACTTGGCGTCATTAACCGATTCCTGATTTCTAAAGTTGGTGTCATTAACTGTTCCCTGATTTCTAATCTTGGCGTCATTAACCAATCCCTGATTTCTAAACTTGGTGTCACTAACCGTTCCCTGATTTCTAAAGTTGGTGTCATTAACCGATCCCTGATTTCTACTCTTGGCATCATTAACCCTTCCCTGATTTCTAAACTTGGCGTCATTAACTGATTCCTGATTTCTAAACTTGGTGTCATTAACCGATCCCTGATTTCTAAACTTGGTGTCATTAACTGTTCCCTGATTTCTAAACTTGGCGTCATTAACCATTCCCTGATTTCTAAACATGGCGTCATTAAATGCTCCCTGATTTCTAAACTTGGCGTCATTAACCATTCCCTGATTTCTAAACTTGGTGTCATTAACCTTTCCCTGATTTCTAAACATGGTGTCATTAAACGCTCCCTGATTTCTAAATTTGGCGTCGTTAACCATTCCCTGTATTCTAAACGTGTTGTCATTAACCGATCCCTGATTTCTAAACTTGGCGTCATTAACCGATCCCTGATTTCTAATCTTGGCATCATTAACCAATCCCTGATGTCTAAACTTGACATCATTAAACGTTCCCTGATTTCTAAACTTGGCGTCATTAACCGTTCCCTGATTTCTAAACTTGGCGTCATTAACCGATCCCTCATTTCTAACCTTGGCGTCATTAACCTATCCCCGATTTGTAAACTTGGCGTCATTAAGCTAACCCTTATTTCTAAACTTGGCGTCATTAACCATTCCCTGATTTCTAAACATGGCGTCATTAAACGCTCCCTGATTTCTAAACTTGGCGTCATTAACCATTCCCTGATTTCTAAACTTGGCATCATTAACCAATCCCTGATTTCTAAACTTGGTGTCACTAACCGTTCCCTGATTTCTAAAGTTGGTGTCATTAACCGATCCCTGATTTCTAAACTTGGTGTCATTAACTGTTCCCTGATTTCTAAACTTGGCGTCATTAACCGTTCCCTGATTTCTAAACTTGTCACCATTAACCGTTCCCTGATTTCTAAACTTGGCGTCATTAACCGATCCCTCATATCTAACCTTGTGTCATTAACCGATCCCTGATTTCTAAATTTGGCATCATTAACCGATCCATGATTTCTAAACTTGGCATAATTACCCAATCCCCGATTAATAAACTTGGCGTCATTAACCATTTCCTGATATCTAAGCTTGGTAACATTAACCTTTCCCTGATTTCTAAACTTGGCGTCATTAACCGATCCCTGATTTCTAAACTTGGTGTCATTAACCTTTCCCTGATTTCTAAACTTGGCATCATTAACCATCCCCTGATTTCTAAATTTGGCGTCATTAAGCAATCCCTGATTTCTAAACTTGGCGTCATTAACCATTCACTGATTTCTAAACTTTGTGCCAATAACCGTTCCCTGATTTCTAAACTTGGTGTCATTAACCGTTCCCTGTATTCTAAACTTGGCGTCATTAACCGTTCCCTGATTTCTAAACTTGGCGTCATTAACCGATCCCTCATTTCTAACCTTGGCGTCATTAACCTATCCCCGATTTGTAAACTTGGCGTCATTAAGCTAACCCTTATTTCTAAACTTGGCGTCATTAACCATTCCCTGATTTCTAAACATGGCGTCATTAAACGCTCCCTGATTTCTAAACTTGGCGTCATTAACCATTCCCTGATTTCTAAACTTGGCGTCATTAACCTTTCCCTGATTTCTAAACATGGCGTCATTAAAGGCTCCCTGCTTTCTAAATTTGGCGTCGTTAACCGTTCCCTGTATTCTAAACTTGGTGTCATTAACTGATCCCTGATTTCTAAACTTGGCGTCATTAACCGATCCCTGATTTCTAAACTTGGCGTCATTAACCAATCCAAGATTTCTAAACTTGGTGTCATTAACTGATTCCTGATTTCTAAACTTGGTGTCATTAACCGAACCCTGATTTCTAAAGTTGGTGTCATTAACTGTTCCCTGATTTCTAATCTTGGCGTCATTAACCAATCCCTGATTTCTAAACTTGGTGTCACTAACCGTTCCCTGATTTCTAAAGTTGGTGTCATTAACCGATCCCTGATTTCTACTCTTGGCATCATTAACCCTTCCCTGATTTCTAAACTTGGCGTCATTAACTGATTCCTGATTTCTAAACTTGGTGTCATTAACCGATCCCTGATTTCTAAACTTGGTGTCATTAACTGTTCCCTGATTTCTAAACTTGGCGTCATCAACCGTTCCCTGATTTCAAAACTTGTCATCATTAACCGTTCCCTGATTTCTAAACTTGGCGTCATTAACCGATCCCTCATATCTAACCTTGTGTCAGTAACCGATCCCTGATTTCTAAATTTGGCATCATTAACCGATCCATGATTTCTAAACTTGGCATAATTACCCAATCCCCGATTAATAAACTTGGCGTCATTAACCATTTCCTGATATCTAAACTTGGTGACATTAACCTTTCCCTAATTTCTAAACTTGGCGTCATTAACCGATCCCTGATTTCTAAACTTGGTGTCATTAACCTTTCCCTGATTTCTAAACTTGGCATCATTAACCATCCCCTGATTTCTAAATTTGGCGTCATTAAGCACTCCCTGATTTCTAAACTTGGCGTCATTAACCATTCACTGATTTCTAAACTTTGTGCCAATAACCGTTCCCTGATTTCTAAACTTGGTGTCATTAACCGTTCCCTGTATTCTAAACTTGGCGTCATTACCCGTTCCCTGATTTCTAAACTTGGCGTCATTAACCAATCCCTGATTTCTAAACTTGGTGTCATTAACCATTCCCTGACTTCTAAACATGGCGTCATTAAATGCTACCTGATTTCTAAACTTGGCGGCATTAACCATTCCCTGATTTCTAAACTTGGCATCATTAACATTTCCCATATATCTAAACTAGGTGTCATTAACCATTCCCTGATTTCTAAATTTGCCGTCATTAACCGTTCCCTGTGTTCTAAACTTGGCATCATTAACCATTCCCTGATTTCTAAAATTGGTATCATTAACCGTTCCCTGATTTCTAAACTTGGAGTCATTAACCGTACCCCGATTTCTAAACTTGGCTTCATTAACCGTTCCCTGATTTCTAAACTTGCCGTCATTAACTGATCCCTGATTTCAATACTTGGCGTCATTAACTTTTCCCTGATTTCTAAACTTGGCGTCATTAACTGTTCCCTGATTTCTATAGTTGGTCTCATTAACCGTTCCCTGATTTCTTGTCTTGGTGTCATTAACAGATTCCTGATTTCTAAACGTGGTGTCATTAACCGAACCCTGATTTCTAAAGTTGGTGTCATTAACTGTTCCCTGATTTCTAATCTTGGCGTCATTAACCAATCCCTGATTTCTAAACTTGGTGTCACTAACCGTTCCCTGATTTCTAAAGTTGGTGTCATTAACCGATCCCTGATTTCTAAACTTGGTGTCATTAACTGTTCCCTGATTTCTAAACTTGGCGTCATTAACCGTTCCCTGATTTCTAAACTTGTCACCATTAACCGTTCCCTGATTTCTAAACTTGGCGTCATTAACCGATCCCTCATATCTAACCTTGTGTCATTAACCGATCCCTGATTTCTAAATTTGGCATCATTAACCGATCCATGATTTCTAAACTTGGCATAATTACCCAATCCCCGATTAATAAACTTGGCGTCATTAACCATTTCCTGATATCTAAGCTTGGTAACATTAACCTTTCCCTGATTTCTAAACTTGGCGTCATTAACCGATCCCTGATTTCTAAACTTGGTGTCATTAACCTTTCCCTGATTTCTAAACTTGGCATCATTAACCATCCCCTGATTTCTAAATTTGGCGTCATTAAGCAATCCCTGATTTCTAAACTTGGCGTCATTAACCATTCACTGATTTCTAAACTTTGTGCCAATAACCGTTCCCTGATTTCTAAACTTGGTGTCATTAACCGTTCCCTGTATTCTAAACTTGGCGTCATTATCCGTTCCCTGGTTTCTAAACTTGGCATCATTAACCGTTCCCTGATTTCTAAACTTGTCATCATTAACCGATCCCTGATTTCTAAACTTGGCGTCATTAACCGATCCCTGATTTCTAAACTTGGCATCATTAACCGAACCCCGATTTATAAACTTGGCGTCATTAACCGATCCCTGATATCTAAACTTGGCGTCATTAACCCTTCCCTGATTTCTAAACTTGGCGTCATTAACCGATTCCTGATTTCTAAAGTTGGTGTCATTAACTGTTCCCTGATTTCTAATCTTGGCGTCATTAACCAATCCCTGATTTCTAAACTTGGTGTCACTAACCGTTCCCTGATTTCTAAAGTTGGTGTCATTAACCGATCCCTGATTTCTACTCTTGGCATCATTAACCCTTCCCTGATTTCTAAACTTGGCGTCATTAACTGATTCCTGATTTCTAAACTTGGTGTCATTAACCGATCCCTGATTTCTAAACTTGGTGTCATTAACTGTTCCCTGATTTCTAAACTTGGCATCATTAACCATTCCCTGATTTCTAAACATGGCGTCATTAAATGCTCCCTGATTTCTAAACTTGGCGTCATTAACCATTCCCTGATTTCTAAACTTGGTGTCATTAAACTTTCCCTGATTTCTAAACATGGTGTCATTAAACGCTCCCTGATTTCTAAATTTGGCGTCGTTAACCATTCCCTGTATTCTAAACGTGTTGTCATTAACCGATCCCTGATTTCTAAACTTGGCGTCATTAACCGATCCCTGATTTCTAATCTTGGCATCATTAACCAATCCCTGATGTCTAAACTTGACATCATTAAACGTTCCCTGATTTCTAAACTTGGCGTCATTAACCGTTCCCTGATTTCTAAACTTGGCGTCATTAACCGATCCCTCATTTCTAACCTTGGCGTCATTAAACTATCCCCGATTTGTAAACTTGGCGTCATTAAGCTAACCCTTATTTCTAAACTTGGCGTCATTAACCATTCCCTGATTTCTAAACATGGCGTCATTAAACGCTCCCTGATTTCTAAACTTGGCGTCATTAACCATTCCCTGATTTCTAAACTTGGCGTCATTAACCTTTCCCTGATTTCTAAACATGGCGTCATTAAAGGCTCCCTGCTTTCTAAATTTGGCGTCGTTAACCGTTCCCTGTATTCTAAACTTGGTGTCATTAACTGATCCCTGATTTCTAAACTTGGCGTCATTAACCGATCCCTGATTTCTAAACTTGGCGTCATTAACCAATCCAAGATTTCTAAACTTGGTGTCATTAACTGATCCCCGATTTATAAACTTGGCGTCATTAAACATTCCCTGGTTTCTAAACTTGGTGTCATTAACTGATCCCCGATTTATAAACATGGCGTCATTAACCATTTCCTGATTTCTATACTTGGCGACATTAACTTTTCCCTGATTTCTAAACTTGCCGTCATTAACAGCTCCCTCATATCTAAACTTGGCGTCATTAACCGTTCCCTGATTTCTAAACTTGGCGTCATTAACCATTCCCTGATTTCTAAACTTGGCGTCATTAACCGTTCCCTGATTTCTAAACTTGTCGTCATTAACCGATACCTCATTTCTAACCTTGGCGTCATTAACCTATCCCCGATTTATTAACTTGGCGTCATTAAGCGAACCCTGATTTCTAAACTTGGCGTCATTAACCATTCCCTGATTTCTAAACATGGCGTCATTAAATGCTCCCTGATTTCTAAACTTGGCGTCATTAACCATTCCCTGATTTCTAAACTTGGTGTCATTAACCTTTCCCTGATTTCTAAACATGGTGTCATTAAACGCTCCCTGATTTCTAAATTTGGCGTCGTTAACCATTCCCTGTATTCTAAACGTGGTGTCATTAACCGATCCCTGATTTCTAAACTTGGCGTCATTAACCATTCCCTGATTTCTAAAATTGGTATCATTAACCATTCCCTGATTTCTAAACTTGGAGTCATTAACCGTACCCCGATTTCTAAACTTGGCGTCATTAACCGTTCCCTGATTTCTAAACTTGCCGTCATTAACCGAACCCTGATTTCTAAATTTGGCATAATTAAATGTTCCCTGATTTCTAAAGTTGGTCTCATTAACCGTTCCCTGATTTCTAATCTTGGCGTCATTAACCGATCCCTGATTTCTAAACTTGGTGTCATTAACCATTCCCTGATTTCTAAAGTTGGTGTCATTAACCGATCCCTGATTTCTAAACTCGGCATCATTAACCGTTCCCTGATTTCTAAACATGGCGTCATTAACCGATCCCTGATTTCTAAACTTGGCGCCATTAACCGTTCCCTGATTTGTAAAATTGGTGTCATTAACTGTTCCCTGATTTCTAAACTTGGCGTCATTAACCGATCCCTGATTTCTAAATTTGGCGTCATTAACCGATCCATGATTTCTAAACTTGGCATCATTAACCGATCCCTGATTTATAAACTTGGTGTCATTAACCGTTCCCTGATTTCTAAACTTGGCGTCATTAACCGATCCCTGATTTCTAAACTTGTTGTCATTAACCGATCCCTGATTTCTAAACTTGGCGTCATTAACCATTCCCTGATTTCTAAACTTGGCGTCTTTAACCATTCACTGATTTCTAAACTTGGCGTCATTAACCATTCACTGATTTCTAAACTTGGCGTCATTAACCGTTCCCTGATTTCTAAACTTGGTGTCATTAACTGTTGCCTGATTTCTAAATTCGGCATCATTAACCGTTCCCTGTATTCTAAACTTGGCATCATTAACCGTTCCCTGATTTCTAAACTTGTCATCATTAACCGTTCCCTGATTTCTAAACTTGGCGTCATTAACCGATCCCTCATTTCTAACCTTTCGTCATTAACCGATCCCTGATTTCTAAACTTGGCGTCATAAACCATTCTCTGATTTCACATATTTTTAACGTCATTAAACACTCCCTGATTTCTAAACATGGCGTCTTTAACCATTCATTGATTTCTAAACTTGGCATCATTAACCGTTCCCTGATTTCCAAACTTGGTGTCATTAACCGTTCCCTGAATACTAAATTTGGCGTCATTAACCGTTCCCTGTATTCTAAACTTGGTGTCATTATCCGTTCTCTGATTTTTAAACTTGGCGTCATTAACCAATCCCTGATTTCTAAACTTGGTGTCATTAACCATTCCCTGACTTCTAAACATGGCGTCATTAAACGCTACCTGATTTCTAAACTTGGCGGCATTAACCATTCCCTGATTTCTTAACTTGGCGTCATTAACCGTTCCCTGATTTCTAAACTTGGTGTCATTAACTGTTCCCTGATTTCTAAATTTGGCATCATTAACCGTTCCCTGATTTCCAAACTTGGTGTCACTAACCGTTCCCTGATTTCTAAAGTTGGTGTCATTAACCGATCCCTGATATCTACTCTTGGCGTCATTAACCCTTCCCTGATTTCTAAACTTGGCGTCATTAACCGATTCCTGATTTCTAAACATGGCGTCATTAACCGATCCCTGATTTCTAAACTTGGTGTCATTAACTGTTCCCAGATTTCTAAACTTGGCGTCATTAACCGATCCCTGATTTCTAAACTTGCCGTCATTCACCGTTCCCTGATTTCTAAACTTGGCGTCATTAACCGATCCCTGATTTCTAAACATGGCGTCATTAACCAATCCCTGATTTCTAAACCTGGCGTCATTAACTGTTCCCTGATTTCTAAAGTTGGTCTCATTAACCGTTCCCTGATTTCTAATCTTGGCATCATTAACCGATCCCTGATTTCTAAACTTGGTGTCACTAACCGTTCCCTGATTTCTAAAGTTGGTGTCATTAACCGATCCCTGATATCTACTCTTGGTTTCATTAACCGATCCCTGATTTCTAAACTCGGCGTCATTAACCGTTCCCTGATTTCTAAACATGGCGTCATTAAGCGATCCCTGATTTCTAAACTTGGCGTCATTAACCGATCCCTCATTTCTAACCTTGTGTCATTAACCGATCCCTGATTTCTAAACTTGGCGTCATTAACCATTCTCTGATTTCACATATTTTTAACGTCATTAAACACTCCCTGATTTCTAAACATGGCGTCTTTAACCATTCAGTGATTTCTAAACTTGGCATCATTAACCGTTCCCTGATTTCAAAACTTGGTGTCATTAACCATTCCCTGATTTCTAAATTTGGCGTCATTAACCGTTCCCTGTATTCTAAACTTGGCGTCATTACCCGTTCCCTGATTTCTAAACTTGGCGTCATTAACCAATCCCTGATTTCTAAACTTGGTGTCATTAACCATTCCCTGACTTCTAAACATGGCGTCATTAAACGCTACCTGATTTCTAAATTTGGCGGCATTAACCATTCCCTGATTTCTAAACTTGGCATCATTAACATTTCCCATATATCTAAACTAGGTGTCGTTAACCATTCCCTGATTTCTAAATTTGCCGTCATTAACCGTTCCCTGTGTTCTAAACTTGGCATCATTAACCATTCCCTGATTTCTAAAATTGGTATCATTAACCGTTCCCTGATTTCTAAACTTGGAGTCATTAACCGTACCCCGATTTCTAAACTTGGCTTCATTAACCGTTCCCTGATTTCTAAACTTGCCATCATTAACTGATCCCTGATTTCAATACTTGGCGTCATTAACTTTTCCCTGATTTCTAAACTTGGCGTCATTAACTGTTCCCTGATTTCTATAGTTGGTCTCATTAACTGTTCCCTGATTTCTAATCTTGGTGTCATTAACTGATTCCTGATTTCTAAACTTGGTGTCATTAACCGAACCCTGATTTCTAAAGTTGGTGTCATTAACTGTTCCCTGATTTCTAATCTTGGCGTCATTAACCAATCCCTGATTTCTAAACTTGGTGTCACTAACCGTTCCCTGATTTCTAAAGTTGGTGTCATTAACCGATCCCTGATTTCTACTCTTGGCATCATTAACCCTTCCCTGATTTCTAAACTTGGCGTCATTAACTGATTCCTGATTTCTAAACTTGGTGTCATTAACCGATCCCTGATTTCTAAACTTGGTGTCATTAACTGTTCCCTGATTTCTAAACTTGGCGTCATCAACCGTTCCCTGATTTCTAAACTTGTCATCATTAACCGTTCCCTGATTTCTAAACTTGGCGTCATTAACCGATCCCTCATATCTAACCTTGTGTCATTAACCGATCCCTGATTTCTAAATTTGGCATCATTAACCGATCCATGATTTCTAAACTTGGCATAATTACCCAATCCCCGCTTAATAAACTTGGCGTCATTAACCATTTCCTGATATCTAAACTTGGTGACATTAACCTTTCCCTGATTTCTAAACTTGGCGTCATTAACCGATCCCTGATTTCTAAACTTGGTGTCATTAACCTTTCCCTGATTTCTAAACTTGGCATCATTAACCATCCCCTGATTTCTAAATTTGGCGTCATTAAGCAATCCCTGATTTCTAAACTTGGCGTCATTAACCATTCACTGATTTCTAAACTTTGTGCCAATAACCGTTCCCTGATTTCTAAACTTGGTGTCATTAACCGTTCCCTGTATTCTAAACTTGGCGTCATTATCCGTTCCCTGGTTTCTAAACTTGGCATCATTAACCGTTCCCTGATTTCTAAACTTGTCATCATTAACAGTTCCCTGATTTCTAAACTTGGCGTCATTAACCGATCCCTCATTTCTAACCTTGTGTCATTAACCGATCCCTGATTTCTAAACTTGGCGTCATTAACCGATCCCTGATTTGTAAACTTGGCATCATTAACCGATCCCTGATTTCTAAACTTGGTGTCATTAACTGTTCCCAGATTTCTAAACTTGGCGTCATTAACCGATCCCTGATTTCTAAATTTGCCGTCATTAACCGTTCCCTGATTTCTAAACTTGGCGTCATTAACTGATCCCTGATTTCTAAACATGGCGTCATTAACCAATCCCTGATTTCTAAACTTGGAGTCATTAACTTTTCCCTGATTTCTAAAGTTGGTCTCATTAACCGTTCCCTGATTTCTAATCTTGGCGTCATTAACCGATCCCTGATTTCTAAACTTGGTGTCACTAACCGTTCCCTGATTTCTAAAGTTTGTGTCATTAACCGATCCCTGATATCTACTCTTGGCGTCATTACCCGTTCCCTGATTTCTAAACCTGGCGTCATTAACCAATCCCTGATTTCTAAACTTGGTGTCATTAACCATTCCCTGACTTCTAAACATGGCGTCATTAAATGCTACCTGATTTCTAAACTTGGCGGCATTAACCATTCCCTGATTTCTAAACTTGGCATCATTAACTTTTCCCATATATCTAAACTAGGTGTCATTAACCATTCCCTGATTTCTAAATTTGCCGTCATTAACCGTTCCCTGTGTTCTAAACTTGGCATCATTAACCATTCCCTGATTTCTAAAATTGGTATCATTAAACGTTCCCCGATTTCTAAACTTGGCTTCATTAACCGTTCCCTGATTTCTAAACTTGCCGTCATTAACTGATCCCTGATTTCAATACTTGGCGTCATTAACTTTTCCCTGATTTCTAAACTTGGCGTCATTAACTGTTCCCTGATTTCTATAGTTGGTCTCATTAACCGTTCCCTGATTTCTAATCTTGGTGTCATTAACTGATTCCTGATTTCTAAACTTGGTGTCATTAACCGAACCCTGATTTCTAAAGTTGGTGTCATTAACTGTTCCCTGATTTCTAATCTTGGCGTCATTAACCAATCCCTGATTTCTAAACTTGGTGTCACTAACCGTTCCCTGATTTCTAAAGTTGGTGTCATTAACCGATCCCTGATTTCTACTCTTGGCATCATTAACCCTTCCCTGATTTCTAAACTTGGCGTCATTAACTGATTCCTGATTTCTAAACTTGGTGTCATTAACCGATCCCTGATTTCTAAACTTGGTGTCATTAACTGTTCCCTGATTTCTAAACTTGGCATCATTAACCGTTCCCTGATTTCTAAACTTGTCATCATTAACCGTTCCCTGATTTCTAAACTTGGCGTCATTAACCGATCCCTCATATCTAACCTTGTGTCATTAACCGATCCCTGATTTCTAAATTTGGCATCATTAACCGATCCATGATTTCTAAACTTGGCATAATTACCCAATCCCCGATTAATAAACTTGGCGTCATTAACCATTCCCTGATATCTAAACTTGGTGACATTAACCATTCCCTGATTTCTAAACTTGGTGTCATTAACCGATCCCTGATTTCTAAACTTGGTGTCATTAACCTTTCCCTGATTTCTAAACTTGGCATCATTAACCATCCCCTGATTTCTAAATTTGGCGTCATTAAGCACTCCCTGATTTCTAAACTTGGCGTCATTAACCATTCACTGATTTCTAAACTTTGTGCCAATAACCGTTCCCTGATTTCTAAACTTGGTGTCATTAACCGTTCCCTGTATTCTAAACTTGGCGTCATTATCCGTTCCCTGGTTTCTAAACTTGGCATCATTAACCGTTCCCTGATTTCTAAACTTGGCGTCATTATCCGTTCCCTGGTTTCTAAACTTGGCATCATTAACCGTTCCCTGATTTCTAAACTTGTCATCATTAACAGTTCCCTGATTTCTAAACTTGGCGTCATTAACCGATCCCTGATTTGTAAACTTGGCATCATTAACCGATCCCTGATTTCTAAACTTGGTGTCATTAACTGTTCCCAGATTTCTAAACTTGGCGTCATTAACCGATCCCTGATTTCTAAATTTGCCGTCATTAACCGTTCCCTGATTTCTAAACTTGGCGTCATTAACTGATCCCTGATTTCTAAACATGGCATCATTAACCAATCCCTGATTTCTAAACTTGGCGTCATTAACTGTTCCCTGATTTCTAAAGTTGGTCTCATTAACCGTTCCCTGATTTCTAATCTTGGCGTCATTAACCGATCCCTGATTTCTAAACTTGGTGTCACTAACCGTTCCCTGATTTCTAAAGTTTGTGTCATTAACCGATCCCTGATATCTACTCTTGGCGTCATTACCCGTTCCCTGATTTCTAAACCTGGCGTCATTAACCAATCCCTGATTTCTAAACTTGGTGTCATTAACCATTCCCTGACTTCTAAACATGGCGTCATTAAATGCTACCTGATTTCTAAACTTGGCGGCATTAACCATTCCCTGATTTCTAAACTTGGCATCATTAACATTTCCCATATATCTAAACTAGGTGTCATTAACCATTCCCTGATTTCTAAATTTGCCGTCATTAACCGTTCCCTGTGTTCTAAACTTGGCATCATTAACCATTCCCTGATTTCTAAAATTGGTATCATTAAACGTTCCCCGATTTCTAAACTTGGCTTCATTAACCGTTCCCTGATTTCTAAACTTGCCGTCATTAACTGATCCCTGATTTCAATACTTGGCGTCATTAACTTTTCCCTGATTTCTAAACTTGGCGTCATTAACTGTTCCCTGATTTCTATAGTTGGTCTCATTAACCGTTCCCTGATTTCTAATCTTGGTGTCATTAACTGATTCCTGATTTCTAAACTTGGTGTCATTAACCGAACCCTGATTTCTAAAGTTGGTGTCATTAACTGTTCCCTGATTTCTAATCTTGGCGTCATTAACCAATCCCTGATTTCTAAACTTGGTGTCACTAACCGTTCCCTGATTTCTAAAGTTGGTGTCATTAACCGATCCCTGATTTCTACTCTTGGCATCATTAACCCTTCCCTGATTTCTAAACTTGGCGCCATTAACTGATTCCTGATTTCTAAACTTGGTGTCATTAACCGATCCCTGATTTCTAAACTTGGTGTCATTAACTGTTCCCTGATTTCTAAACTTGGCATCATTAACCGTTCCCTGATTTCTAAACTTGTCATCATTAACCGTTCCCTGATTTCTAAACTTGGCGTCATTAACCGATCCCTCATATCTAACCTTGTGTCATTAACCGATCCCTGATTTCTAAATTTGGCATCATTAAACGATCCATGATTTCTAAACTTGGCATAATTACCCAATCCCCGATTAATAAACTTGGCGTCATTAACCATTCCCTGATATCTAAACTTGGTGACATTAACCATTCCCTGATTTCTAAACTTGGTGTCATTAACCGATCCCTGATTTCTAAACTTGGTGTCATTAACCTTTCCCTGATTTCTAAACTTGGCATCATTAACCATCCCCTGATTTCTAAATTTGGCGTCATTAAGCACTCCCTGATTTCTAAACTTGGCGTCATTAACCATTCACTGATTTCTAAACTTTGTGCCAATAACCGTTCCCTGATTTCTAAACTTGGTGCCGTTAACCGTTCCCTGTATTCTAAACTTGGCGTCATTATCCGTTTCCTGGTTTCTAAACTTGGCATCATTAACCGTTCCCTGATTTCTAAACTTGTCATCATTAACAGTTCCCTGATTTCTAAACTTGGCGTCATTAACCGATCCCTCATTTCTAACCTTGTGTCATTAACCGATCCCTGATTTCTAAACTTGGCGTCATTAACCGATCCCTGATTTCTAAACTTGGCATCATTAACCGAACCCCGATTTATAAACTTGGCGTCATTAACCGATCCCTGATATCTAAACTTGGCGTCATTAACTGTTCCCAGATTTCTAAACTTGGCGTCATTAACCGATCCCTGATTTCTAAACTTGCCGTCATTAACCGTTCCCTGATTTCTAAACTTGGCGTCATTAACTGATTCCTGATTTCTAAACATGGCGTCATTAACCGATCCCTGATTTCTAAACTTGGTGTCATTAACTGTTCCCAGATTTCTAAACTTGGCGTCATTAACCGATCCCTGATTTCTAAACTTGCCGTCATTAACCGTTCCCTGATTTCTAAACTTGGCGTCATTAACCGATCCCTGATTTCTAAACATGGCGTCATTAACCAATCCCTGATTTCGAAACTTGGCGTCATTAACTGTTCCCTGATTTCTAAAGTTGGTCTCATTAACCGTTCCCTGATTTCTAATCTTGGCGTCATTAACCGATCCCTGATTTCTAAACTTGGTGTCACTAACCGTTCCCTGATTTCTAAAGTTGGTGTCATTAACCGATCCCTGATATCTACTCTTGGTGTCATTAACCGATCCCTGATTTCTAAACTCGGCGTCATTAACCGTTCCCTGATTTCTAAACATGGCGTCATTACCCGTTCCCTGATTTCTAAACTTGGCGTCATTAACCAATCCCTGATTTCTAAACTTGGTGTCATTAACCATTCCCTGACTTCTAAACATGGCGTCATTAAACGCTACCTGATTTCAAAACTTGGCGGCATTAACCATTCCCTGATTTCTAAACTTGGCATCATTAACATTTCCCATATATCTAAACTAGGTGTCATTAACCATTCCCTGATTTCTAAATTTGCCGTCATTAACCGTTCCCTGTGTTCTAAACTTGGCATCATTAACCATTCCCTGATTTCTAAAATTGGTATCATTAACCGTTCCCTGATTTCTAAACTTGGAGTCATTAACCGTACCCCGATTTCTAAACTTGGCTTCATTAACCGTTCCCTGATTTCTAAACTTGCCATCATTAACTGATCCCTGATTTCAATACTTGGCGTCATTAACTTTTCCCTGATTTCTAAACTTGGTGTCATTAACCATTCCCTGACTTCTAAACATGGCGTCATTAAACGCTACCTGATTTCAAAACTTGGCGGCATTAACCATTCCCTGATTTCTAAACTTGGCATCATTAACATTTCCCATATATCTAAACTAGGTGTCATTAACCATTCCCTGATTTCTAAATTTGCCGTCATTAACCGTTCCCTGTGTTCTAAACTTGGCATCATTAACCATTCCCTGATTTCTAAAATTGGTATCATTAACCGTTCCCTGATTTCTAAAGTTGGAGTCATTAACCGTACCCCGATTTCTAAACTTGGCTTCATTAACCGTTCCCTGATTTCTAAACTTGCCATCATTAACTGATCCCTGATTTCAATACTTGGCGTCATTAACTTTTCCCTGATTTCTAAACTTGGCGTCATTAACTGTTCCCTGATTTCTATAGTTGGTCTCATTAACCATTCCCTGATTTCTAATCTTGGTGTCATTAACTGATTCCTGATTTCTAAACGTGGTGTCATTAACCGAACCCTGATTTCTAAAGTTGGTGTCATTAACTGTTCCCTGATTTCTAATCTTGGCGTCATTAACCAATCCCTGATTTCTAAACTTGGTGTCACTAACCGTTCCCTGATTTCTAAAGTTGGTGTCATTAACCGATCCCTGATTTCTACTCTTGGCATCATTAACCCTTCCCTGTTTTCTAAACTTGGCGTCATTAACTGATTCCTGATTTCTAAACTTGGTGTCATTAACCGATCCCTGATTTCTAAACTTGGTGTCATTAACTGTTCCCTGATTTCTAAACTTGGCGTCATTAACCGTTCCCTGATTTCTAAACTTGTCACCATTAACCGTTCCCTGATTTCTAAACTTGGCGTCATTAACCGATCCCTCATATCTAACCTTGTGTCATTAACCGATCCCTGATTTCTAAATTTGGCATCATTAACCGATCCATGATTTCTAAACTTGGCATAATTACCCAATCCCCGATGAATAAACTTGGCGTCATTAACCATTTCCTGATATCTAAACTTGGTGACATTAACCTTTCCCTGATTTCTAAACTTGGCGTCATTAACCGATCCCTGATTTCTAAACTTGGTGTCATTAACCTTTCCCTGATTTCTAAACTTGGCATCATTAACCATCCCCTGATTTCTAAATGTGGCGTCATTAAGCAATCCCTGATTTCTAAACTTGGCGTCATTAACCATTCACTGATTTCTAAACTTTGTGCCAATAACCGTTCCCTGATTTCTAAACTTGGTGTCATTAACCGTTCCCTGTATTCTAAACTTGGCGTCATTATCCGTTCCCTGGTTTCTAAACTTGGCATCATTAACCGTTCCCTGATTTCTAAACTTGGCATCATTAACAGTTCCCTGATTTCTAAACTTGGCGTCATTAACCGATCCCTCATTTCTAACCTTGTGTCATTAACCGATCCCTGATTTCTAAACTTGGCGTCATTAACCGATCCCTGATTTCTAAACTTGGCATCATTAACCGAACCCCGATTTATAAACTTGGCGTCATTAACCGATCCCTGATATCTAAACTTGGCGTCATTAACCCTTCCCTGATTTCTAAACTTGGCGTCATTAACCGATTCCTGATTTCTAAACATGGCGTCATTAACCGATCCCTGATTTCTAAACTTGGTGTCATTAACTGTTCCCAGATTTCTAAACTTGGCGTCATTAACCGATCCCTGATTTCTAAATTTGCCGTCATTAACCGTTCCCTGATTTCTAAACTTGGCGTCATTAACTGATCCCTGATTTCTAAACATGGCGTCATTAACCAATCCCTGATTTCTAAATTTGGCGTCATTAACTGTTCCCTGATTTCTAAAGTTGGTCTCATTAACCGTTCCCTGATTTCTAATCTTGGCGTCATTAACCGATCCCTGATTTCTAAACTTGGTGTCACTAACCGTTCCCTGATTTCTAAAGTTGGTGTCATTAACCGATCCCTGATATCTACTCTTGGCGTCATTACCCGTTCCCTGATTTCTAAACTTGGCGTCATTAACCAATCCCTGATTTCTAAACTTGGTGTCATTAACCATTCCCTGACTTCTAAACATGGCGTCATTAAATGCTACCTGATTTCTAAACTTGGCGGCATTAACCGTTCCCTGTATTCTAAACTTGGCGTCATTACCCGTTCCCTGATTTCTAAACTTGGCGTCATTAACCAATTCCTGATTTCTAAACTTGGTGTCATTAACCATTCCCTGACTTCTAAACATGGCGTCATTAAATGCTACCTGATTTCTAAACTTGGCGGCATTAACCGTTCCCTGTATTCTAAACTTGGCGTCATTACCCGTTCCCTGATTTCTAAACTTGGCGTCATTAACCAATCCCTGATTTCTAAACTTGGTGTCATTAACCATTCCCTGACTTCTAAACATGGCGTCATTAAACGCTACCTGATTTCAAAACTTGGCGGCATTAACCATTCCCTGGTTTCTAAACTTGGCATCATTAACATTTCCCATATATCTAAACTAGGTGTCATTAACCATTCCCTGATTTCTAAATTTGCCGTCATTAACCGTTCCCTGTGTTCTAAACTTGGCATCATTAACCATTCCCTGATTTCTAAAATTGGTATCATTAACCGTTCCCTGATTTCTAAACTTGGAGTCATTAACCGTACCGCGATTTCTAAACTTGGCTTCATTAACCGTTCCCTGATTTCTAAACTTGCCATCATTAACTGATCCCTGATTTCAATACTTGGCGTCATTAACTTTTCCCTGATTTCTAAACTTGGCGTCATTAACTGTTCCCTGATTTCTATAGTTGGTCTCATTAACCGTTCCCTGATTTCTAATCTTGGTGTCATTAACTGATTCCTGATTTCTAAACGTGGTGTCATTAACCGAACCCTGATTTCTAAAGTTGGTGTCATTAACTGTTCCCTGATTTCTAATCTTGGACTCATTAACCAATCCCTGATTTCTAAACTTGGTGTCACTAACCGTTCCCTGATTTCTAAAGTTGGTGTCATTAACCCATCCCTGATTTCTACTCTTGGCATCATTAACCCTTCCCTGATTTCTAAACTTGGCGTCATTAACTGATTCCTGATTTCTAAACTTGGTGTCATTAACCGATCCCTGATTTCTAAACTTGGTGTCATTAACTGTTCCCTGATTTCTAAACTTGGCGTCATTAACCGTTCCCTGATTTCTAAACTTGTCACCATTAACCGTTCCCTGATTTCTAAACTTGGCGTCATTAACCGATCCCTCATATCTAACCTTGTGTCATTAACCGATCCCTGATTTCTAAATTTGGCATCATTAACCGATCCATGATTTCTAAACTTGGCATAATTACCCAATCCCCGATTAATAAACTTGGCGTCATTAACCATTTCCTGATATCTAAACTTGGTGACATTAACCTTTCCCTGATTTCTAAACTTGGCGTCATTAACCGATCCCTGATTTCTAAACTTGGTGTCATTAACCTTTCCCTGATTTCTAAACTTGGCATCATTAACCATCCCCTGATTTCTAAATTTGGCGTCATTAAGCAATCCCTGATTTCTAAACTTGGCGTCATTAACCATTCACTGATTTCTAAACTTTGTGCCAATAACCGTTCCCTGATTTCTAAACTTGGTGTCATTAACCGTTCCCTGATTTCTAAACTTGGCGTCATTAACCGATCCCTCATTTCTAACCTTGTGTCATTAACCGATCCCTGATTTCTAAACTTGGCGTCATTAACCGATCCCTGATTTCTAAACTTGGCATCATTAACCGATCCCTGATTTCTAAACTTGGTGTCATTAACTGTTCCCAGATTTCTAAACTTGGCGTCATTAACCGATCCCTGATTTCTAAATTTGCCGTCATTAACCGTTCCCTGATTTCTAAACTTGGCGTCATTAACTGATCCCTGATTTCTAAACATGGCGTCATTAACCAATCCCTGATTTCTAAACTTGGCGTCATTAACCATTCACTGATTTCTAAACTTTGTGCCAATAACCGTTCCCTGATTTCTAAACTTGGTGTCATTAACCGTTCCCTGTATTCTAAACTTGGCGTCATTATCCGTTCCCTGGTTTCTAAACTTGGCATCATTAACCGTTCCCTGATTTCTAAACTTGTCATCATTAACAGTTCCCTGATTTCTAAACTTGGCGTCATTAACCGATCCCTCATTTCTAACCTTGTGTCATTAACCGATCCCTGATTTCTAAACTTGGCGTCATTAACCGATCCCTGATTTCTAAACTTGGCATCATTAACCGATCCCTGATTTCTAAACTTGGTGTCATTAACTGTTCCCAGATTTCTAAACTTGGCGTCATTAACCGATCCCTGATTTCTAAATTTGCCGTCATTAACCGTTCCCTGATTTCTAAACTTGGCGTCATTAACTGATCCCTGATTTCTAAACATGGCGTCATTAACCAATCCCTGATTTCTAAACTTGGCGTCATTAACTGTTCCCTGATTTCTAAAGTTGGTCTCATTAACCGTTCCCTGATTTCTAATCTTGGCGTCATTAACCGATCCCTGATTTCTAAACTTGGTGTCACTAACCGTTCCCTGATTTCTAAAGTTTGTGTCATTAACCGATCCCTGATATCTACTCTTGGCGTCATTACCCGTTCCCTGATTTCTAAACCTGGCGTCATTAACCAATCCCTGATTTCTAAACTTGGTGTCATTAACCATTCCCTGACTTCTAAACATGGCGTCATTAAATGCTACCTGATTTCTAAACTTGGCGGCATTAACCATTCCCTGATTTCTAAACTTGGCATCATTAACATTTCCCATATATCTAAACTAGGTGTCATTAACCATTCCCTGATTTCTAAATTTGCCATCATTAACCGTTCCCTGTGTTCTAAACTTGGCATCATTAACCATTCCCTGATTTCTAAAATTGGTATCATTAACCGTTCCCCGATTTCTAAACTTGGCTTCATTAACCGTTCCCTGATTTCTAAACTTGCCGTCATTAACTGATCCCTGATTTCAATACTTGGCGTCATTAACTTTTCCCTGATTTCTAAACTTGGCGTCATTAACTGTTCCCTGATTTCTATAGTTGGTCTCATTAACCGTTCCCTGATTTCTAATCTTGGTGTCATTAACTGATTCCTGATTTCTAAACTTGGTGTCATTAACCGAACCCTGATTTCTAAAGTTGGTGTCATTAACTGTTCCCTGATTTCTAATCTTGGCGTCATTAACCAATCCCTGATTTCTAAACTTGGTGTCACTAACCGTTCCCTGATTTCTAAAGTTGGTGTCATTAACCGATCCCTGATTTCTACTCTTGGCATCATTAACCCTTCCCTGATTTCTAAACTTGGCGTCATTAACTGATTCCTGATTTCTAAACTTGGTGTCATTAACCGATCCCTGATTTCTAAACTTGGTGTCATTAACTGTTCCCTGATTTCTAAACTTGGCATCATTAACCGTTCCCTGATTTCTAAACTTGTCATCATTAACCGTTCCCTGATTTCTAAACTTGGCGTCATTAACCGATCCCTCATATCTAACCTTGTGTCATTAACCGATCCCTGATTTCTAAGTTTGGCATCATTAACCGATCCATGATTTCTAAACTTGGCATAATTACCCAATCCCCGATTAATAAACTTGGCGTCATTAACCATTCCCTGATATCTAAACTTGGTGACATTAACCTTTCCCTGATTTCTAAACTTGGCGTCATTAACCGATCCCTGATTTCTAAACTTGGTGTCATTAACCTTTCCCTGATTTCTAAACTTGGCATCATTAACCATCCCCTGATTTCTAAATTTGGCGTCATTAAGCACTCCCTGATTTCTAAACTTGGCGTCATTAACCATTCACTGATTTCTAAACTTTGTGCCAATAACCGTTCCCTGATTTCTAAACTTGGTGCCGTTAACCGTTCCCTGTATTCTAAACTTGGCGTCATTATCCATTCCCTGGTTTCTAAACTTGGCATCATTAACCGTTCCCTGATTTCTAAACTTGTCATCATTAACAGTTCCCTGATTTCTAAACTTGGCGTCATTAACCGATCCCTCATTTCTAACCTTGTGTCATTAACCGATCCCTGATTTCTAAACTTGGCGTCATTAACCGATCCCTGATTTCTAAACTTGGCATCATTAACCGAACCCCGATTTATAAACTTGGCGTCATTAACCGATCCCTGATATCTAAACTTGGCGTCATTAACTGTTCCCAGATTTCTAAACTTGGCGTCATTAACCGATCCCTGATTTCTAAACTTGCCGTCATTAACCGTTCCCTGATTTCTAAACTTGGCGTCATTAACTGATTCCTGATTTCTAAACATGGCGTCATTAACCGATCCCTGATTTCTAAACTTGGTGTCATTAACTGTTCCCAGATTTCTAAACTTGGCGTCATTAACCGATCCCTGATTTCTAAACTTGCCGTCATTAACCGTTCCCTGATTTCTAAACTTGGCGTCATTAACCGATCCCTGATTTCTAAACATGGCGTCATTAACCAATCCCTGATTTCTAAACTTGGCGTCATTAACTGTTCCCTGATTTCTAAAGTTGGTCTCATTAACCGTTCCCTGATTTCTAATCTTGGCGTCATTAACCGATCCCTGATTTCTAAACTTGGTGTCACTAACCGTTCCCTGATTTCTAAAGTTGGTGTCATTAACCGATCCCTGATATCTACTCTTGGTGTCATTAACCGATCCCTGATTTCTAAACTCGGCGTCATTAACCGTTCCCTGATTTCTAAACATGGCGTCATTAACCGATCCCTGATTTCTAAACTTGGCGTCATTAACTGATCCCTCATTTCTAACCTTGTGTCATTAACCGATCCCTGATTTCTAAACTTGGCGTCATTAACCATTCTCTGATTTCACATATTTTTAACGTCATTAAACACTCCCTGATTTCTAAACATGGCGGCCTAGAAATTGAGTGCCCTTAGCGCCAATTTTGCGGCGCTAGAGGGCCTAGCGCTGCATTTGGCGCCGGCGCCGAAATTGCCTGGGGCCCTTACGCCGCGGTAGACCGGTAGCGCTGCGCCGGCACCGATGACGTCATCGGTGTGCGCAGCGTCCCGGTTGCCATGCCGACGGGCCCCAGCACCGAAATTCAGTTGCGGCCGCCTCGCCCGTGACAGCCGCAACTAAGACTCTGGCAACAGAGTCTTACGAGTCTTTGCGCCGGCGCATTAATTGCCCCGCGGCGGCCGGCCGCTTTCCCGCCGGCCGCCTGGCCGCAGCTCCCTCCCCGGACTTCCCCCCCCCCCACCCGGAACAGAAGCAAGCCCGGCACTTGTCCGAGGTGCCGGGCTCATTTTTTAAAAGATTTTCGCGGGCCGCGATCGGGTGCAGGCAGCTCCTCCTTAAGGGAAGGAGGAGGCCTGCACTTCCCGAGCCTGCCGCACCGCATCGGGTGCCGCAGCGCCGGAATTGCGGCGCGAAACGGCAGTTAGCGCCGATTTACCGCCGCAAAGACCCTTCAGTAGCGCCTGATTTCTAAACTTAGTGTCACGAACCGTTCCCTGATTTCTAAAGTTGGGGTCATTATCCGATCCCCGATTTCTCAACTTGGCGTCATTAACCGCTCCCTGATTTCAAAACTTGGCGTCATTAACCGTTCCCTGACTTCTAAACTTGGCGTCATTAACCGTTCCCTGGTTTCTAAACTTGCCGTCATTAGCCAATCCCTGATTTCTAAACTTGCCATCATTAACCGTTCCCTGATTTCTAAACTTGGCGTCATTAACCGTTCCCTGATTTCAAAACTTGGCGTCATTAACCGTTCCCTGACTTCTAAACTTGGCGTCATTAACCGTTCCCTGGTTTCTAAACTTGCCGTCATTAGCCGATCCCTGATTTCTAAACTTGCCGTCATTAACCGTTCCCTGATTTCTAAACTTGTCATCATTAACCGTTCCCTGATTTCTAAACTTGGCGTCATTAACCGATCCCTCATTTCTAACCTTTTGTCATTAACCGATCCCTGATTTCTAAATTTGGCATCATTAACCGTTCCCTGATTTCTAAACTTGTCATCATTAACCGTTCCCTGATTTCTAAACTTGGCGTCATTAACCGATCCCTCATTTCTAACCTTTTGTCATTAACCAATCCCTGATTTCTAAACTCGGCCTCATTAACCGATCCCCGATTTATAAACTTGGCCTCATTAACCATTCCCAGATTTCCAAACTTGGTGTCATTAACCGATCCCCGATTTCTCAACTTGGCGTCATTAACCGTTCGCTGATTTCTAAAGTTGGTGTCTTTAACCGATCCCTGATTTCTAAACTTGGCGTCATTAACCGTTCCTTGATTTCTAAACTTAGCGTCATTAACTGATCCCTGATTTCTAAACTTGGCGTCATTAACCGATCGCTGATTTCTAAACTTGGTGTCATTAACCAATCCCCGATTTCTAAACTTGGCGTCATTAACCGTTCCCTGATATCTATACTTGCCCTCATTAACCGCTCCATGATTTCTAAACTTGGCCTCATTAACCGTTCCCTGATTTCTAAACTTGCCGTCATTAGCCGATCCCTGATTTCTAAACTTGCCGTCATTAACCGTTCCCTGATTTCTAAACTTGGCGTCATTAACCTATCCCTGATTTCAAAACTTGGCGTCATTAACCGTTCCCTGACTTCTAAACTTGGCGTCATTAACCGTTCCCTGATTTCTATACTTGGCATCATTAACCGTTCCCTGACTTCTAAACTTGGCGTCATTAACCGTTCCCTGATTTCTAAACTTGTCATCATTAACCGTTCCCTGATTTCTAAACTTGGCGTCATTAACCGATCCCTCATTTCTAACCTTTTGTCATTAACCGATCCCTGATTTCTAAATTTGGCATCATTAACCAATCCCTGATTTCTAAACTTGGCCTCATTAACCGATCCCCGATTTATAAACTTGGCCTCATTAACCATTCCCAGATTTCCAAACTTGGTGTCATTAACCGATCCCCGATTTCTAAACTTGGCGTCATTAACCAATCCCTGATTTCTAAACTTGGCATCATTAACCGTTCCCTGATTTCTAAACTTGCCGTCATTAACCGCTCCCTGATATCTAAACTTGGTGTCATTAACCGTTCCCTGATTTCTAAATTTGGCGTCATTAACCGTTCCCTGTATTCTAAACTTGGCGTCATTAACCTTTCCCTGATTTCTAAACTTGGCATCATTAACCGTTCCATGATTTCTAAACTTGTCATCATTAACCGTTCCCTGATTTCCAAACTTGGCGTTAGTTACCGATCCCTCATGTCTAACCTTGTGTCATTAACCGATCCCTGATTTGTAAACTTGGCGTCATTAACCGATCCCCAATTTATAAACTTGGCATCATTAACCATTCCCTGTATTCTAAACTTGGCATCATTAACCGATCCCTGATTTCTAAACTTGGCATCATGAACCGATCCCTGATTTCTAAATTTGGCGTCATTAACCGATCCCTGATTTCTAAACTTGGCGTCATTAGCCGTTCCCTGATTTCTAAACTTGGCGTCATTAACCGCTCCCTGATTTCTAAACTTGGCATCATGTACCGTGCCCTGCTATCCAAACTTGGCGTCATTAACCGTTCCCTGATTTCTAAACGTGGTTTCATTAACCGATCCCTGATTTCTAAACTTGGCATCATTAACCGATCCCTGATATCTAAACCTGGCATCATTAACCGTTCCCTGATTTCTAAACTTGGCGCCATTAACTTTTCCCCGATTTCTAAACTGGGCGTCATTAACCGTTCCCTGATTTCTAAACTTGCCGTCATTAACCGTTCCCTGATTTCTAAACTTGGTGTCATTAACTGATCCCTGATTTCTAAAGTTGGCGTCATTAACCGATCCCTGATTTCTAAACTTGGTGTCACTAACCGTTCCCTGATTTCTAAAGTTGGTGTCAATAACCGATCCCTGATTTCTAAACTTGGCGTCATTAACCCTTCCCTGATTTCTAAACTTGGCGTCATTAACCGATCCCTGATTTCTAAACTTGGCCTCATTAACCGATCCCTGATTTCTAAATTTGGCATCATTAACCGATCCATGATTTCTAAACTTGGCATAATTACCCAATCCCCGATTAATAAACTTGGCGTCATTAACCATTTCCTGATATCTAAACTTGGTGACATTAACCTTTCCCTGATTTCTAAACTTGGCGTCATTTACCGATCCCTGATTTCTAAACTTGGTGTCATTAACCTTTCCCTGATTTCTAAACTTGGCATCATTAACCATCCCCTGATTTCTAAATTTGGCGTCATTAAGCAATCCCTGATTTCTAAACTTGGCGTCATTAACCATTCACTGATTTCTAAACTTTGTGCCAATAACCGTTCCCTGATTTCTAAACTTGGTGTCATTAACCGTTCCCTGTATTCTAAACTTGGCGTCATTATCCGTTCCCTGGTTTCTAAACTTGGCATCATTAACCGTTCCCTGATTTCTAAACTTGTCATCATTAACAGTTCCCTGATTTCTAAACTTGGCGTCATTAACCGATCCCTCATTTCTAACCTTGTGTCATTAACCGATCCCTGATTTCTAAACTTGGCGTCATTAACCGATCCCTGATTTCTAAACTTGGCATCATTAACCGATCCCTGATTTCTAAACTTGGTGTCATTAACTGTTCCCAGATTTCTAAACTTGGCGTCATTAACCGATCCCTGATTTCTAAATTTGCCGTCATTAACCGTTCCCTGATTTCTAAACTTGGCGTCATTAACTGATCCCTGATTTCTAAACATGGCGTCATTAACCAATCCCTGATTTCTAAACTTGGCGTCATTAACTGTTCCCTGATTTCTAAAGTTGGTCTCATTAACCGTTCCCTGATTTCTAATCTTGGCGTCATTAACCGATCCCTGATTTCTAAACTTGGTGTCACTAACCGTTCCCTGATTTCTAAAGTTTGTGTCATTAACCGATCCCTGATATCTACTCTTGGTGTCATTACCCGTTCCCTGATTTCTAAATCTGGCGTCATTAACCAATCCCTGATTTCTAAACTTGGTGTCATTAACCATTCCCTGACTTCTAAACATGGCGTCATTAAATGCTACCTGATTTCTAAACTTGGCGGCATTAACCATTCCCTGATTTCTAAACTTGGCATCATTAACATTTCCCATATATCTAAACTAGGTGTCAATAACCATTCCCTGATTTCTAAATTTGCCGTCATTAACCGTTCCCTGTGTTCTAAACTTGGCATCATTAACCATTCCCTGATTTCTAAAATTGGTATCATTAACCGTTCCCGGATTTCTAAACTTGGCTTCATTAACCGTTCCCTGATTTCTAAACTTGCCGTCATTAACTGATCCCTGATTTCAATACTTGGCGTCATTAACTTTTCCCTGATTTCTAAACTTGGCGTCATTAACTGTTCCCTGATTTCTATAGTTGGTCTCATTAACCGTTCCCTGATTTCTAATCTTGGTGTCATTAACTGATTCCTGATTTCTAAACTTGGTGTAATTAACCGTACCCTGATTTCTAAAGTTGGTGTCATTAACTGTTCCCTGATTTCTAATCTTGGTGTCATTAACCAATCCCTGATTTCTAAACTTGGTGTCACTAACCGTTCCCTGATTTCTAAAGTTGGTGTCATTAACCGATCCCTGATTTCTACTCTTGGCATCATTAACCCTTCCCTGATTTCTAAACTTGGCGTCATTAACCAATCCCTGATTTCTAAACTTGGTGTCATTAACCATTCCCTGACTTCTAAACATGGCGTCATTAAATGCTACCTGATTTCTAAACTTGGCGGCATTAACCATTCCCTGATTTCTAAACTTGGCATCATTAACATTTCCCATATATCTAAACTAGGTGTCAATAACCATTCCCTGATTTCTAAATTTGCCGTCATTAACCGTTCCCTGTGTTCTAAACTTGGCATCATTAACCATTCCCTGATTTCTAAAATTGGTATCATTAACCGTTCCCCGATTTCTAAACTTGGCTTCATTAACCGTTCCCTGATTTCTAAACTTGCCGTCATTAACTGATCCCTGATTTCAATACTTGGCGTCATTAACTTTTCCCTGATTTCTAAACTTGGCGTCATTAACTGTTCCCTGATTTCTATAGTTGGTCTCATTAACCGTTCCCTGATTTCTAATCTTGGTGTCATTAACTGATTCCTGATTTCTAAACTTGGTGTCATTAACCGAACCCTGATTTCTAAAGTTGGTGTCATTAACTGTTCCCTGATTTCTAATCTTGGTGTCATTAACCAATCCCTGATTTCTAAACTTGGTGTCACTAACCGTTCCCTGATTTCTAAAGTTGGTGTCATTAACCGATCCCTGATTTCTACTCTTGGCATCATTAACCCTTCCCTGATTTCTAAACTTGGCGTCATTAACTGATTCCTGATTTCTAAACTTGGTGTCATTAACCGATCCCTGATTTCTAAACTTGGTGTCATTAACTGTTCCCTGATTTCTAAACTTGGCATCATTAACCGTTCCCTGATTTCTAAACTTGTCATCATTAACTGTTCCCTGATTTCTAAACTTGGCGTCATTAACCGATCCCTCATATCTAACCTTGTGTCATTAACCGATCCCTGATTTCTAAATTTGGCATCATTAACCGATCCATGATTTCTAAACTTGGCATAATTACCCAATCCCCGATTAATAAACTTGGCGTCATTAACCATTCCCTGATATCTAAACTTGGTGACATTAACCTTTCCCTGATTTCTAAACTTGGCGTCATTAACCGATCCCTGATTTCTAAACTTGGTGTCATTAACCTTTCCCTGATTTCTAAACTTGGCATCATTAACCATCCCCTGATTTCTAAATTTGGCGTTATTTAGCACTCCCTGATTTCTAAACTTGGCGTCATTAACCATTCACTGATTTCTAAACTTTGTGCCAATAACCGTTCCCTGATTTCTAAACTTGGTGCCGTTAACCGTTCCCTGTATTCTAAACTTGGCGTCATTATCCGTTCCCTGGTTTCTAAACTTGGCATCATTAACCGTTCCCTGATTTCTAAACTTGTCATCATTAACAGTTCCCTGATTTCTAAACTTGGCGTCATTAACCGATCCCTCATTTCTAACCTTGTGTCATTAACCGATCCCTGATTTCTAAACTTGGCGTCATTAACCGATCCCTGATTTCTAAACTTGGCATCATTAACCGAACCCCGATTTATAAACTTGGCGTCATTAACCGATCCCTGATATCTAAACTTGGCGTCATTAACTGTTCCCAGATTTCTAAACTTGGCGTCATTAACCGATCCCTGATTTCTAAACTTGCCGTCATTAACCGTTCCCTGATTTCTAAACTTGGCGTCATTAACTGATTCCTGATTTCTAAACATGGCGTCATTAACCGATCCCTGATTTCTAAACTTGGTGTCATTAACTGTTCCCAGATTTCTAAACTTGGCGTCATTAACCGATCCCTGATTTCTAAACTTGCCGTCATTAACCGTTCCCTGATTTCTAAACTTGGCGTCATTAACCGATCCCTGATTTCTAAACATGGCGTCATTAACCAATCCCTGATTTCTAAACTTGGCGTCATTAACTGTTCCCTGATTTCTAAAGTTGGTCTCATTAACCGTTCCCTGATTTCTAATCTTGGCGTCATTAACCGATCCCTGATTTCTAAACTTGGTGTCACTAACCGTTCCCTGATTTCTAAAGTTGGTGTCATTAACCGATCCCTGATATCTACTCTTGGTGTCATTAACCGATCCCTGATTTCTAAACTCGGCGTCATTAACCGTTCCCTGATTTCTAAACATGGCGTCATTAACCGATCCCTGATTTCTAAACTTGGCGTCATTAACCGATCCCTCATTTCTAACCTTGTGTCATTAACCGATCCCTGATTTCTAAACTTGGCGTCATTAACCATTCTCTGATTTCACATATTTTTAACGTCATTAAACACTCCCTGATTTCTAAACATGGCGGCCTAGAAATTGAGTGCCCTTAGCGCCGATTTTGCGGCGCTAGAGGGCCTAGCGCTGCATTTGGCGCCGGCGCCGAAATTGCCTGGGGCCCTTACGCCGCGGTAGACCGGTAGCGCTGCGCCGGCACCGATGACGTCATCGGTGTGCGCAGCGTCCCGGTTGCCATGCCGACGGGCCCCAGCACCGAAATTCAGTTGCGGCCGCCTCGCCCGTGACAGCCGCAACTAAGACTCTGGCAACAGAGTCTTACGAGTCTTTGCGCCGGCGCATTAATTGCCCCGCGGCGGCCGGCCGCTTTCCCGCCGGCCGCCTGGCCGCAGCTCCCTCCCTGGACTTCCCCCCCCCCCACCCGGAACAGAAGCAAGCCCGGCACTTGTCCGAGGTGCCGGGCTCATTTTTTAAAAGATTTTCGCGGGCCGCGATCGAGTGCAGGCAGCTCCTCCTTAAGGGAAGGAGGAGGCCTGCACTTCTCGAGCCTGCCGCACCGCATCGGGTGCCGCAGCGCCGGAATTGCGGCGCGAAACGGCAGTTAGCGCCGATTTACCGCCGCAAAGACCCTTCAGTAGCGCCTGATTTCTAAACTTAGTGTCACGAACCGTTCCCTGATTTCTAAAGTTGGGGTCATTATCCGATCCCCGATTTCTCAACTTGGCGTCATTAACCGTTCCCTGATTTCAAAACTTGGCGTCATTAACCGTTCCCTGACTTCTAAACTTGGCGTCATTAACCGTTCCCTGGTTTCTAAACTTGCCGTCATTAGCCGATCCCTGATTTCTAAACTTGCCATCATTAACCGTTCCCTGATTTCTAAACTTGGCGTCATTAACCGTTCCCTGATTTCAAAACTTGGCGTCATTAACCGTTCCCTGACTTCTAAACTTGGCGTCATTAACCGTTCCCTGGTTTCTAAACTTGCCGTCATTAGCCGATCCCTGATTTCTAAACTTGCCGTCATTAACCGTTCCCTGATTTCTAAACTTGTCATCATTAACCGTTCCCTGATTTCTAAACTTGGCGTCATTAACCGATCCCTCATTTCTAACCTTTTGTCATTAACCGATCCCTGATTTCTAAATTTGGCATCATTAACCGTTCCCTGATTTCTAAACTTGTCATCATTAACCGTTCCCTGATTTCTAAACTTGGCGTCATTAACCGATCCCTCATTTCTAAACTTTTGTCATTAACCAATCCCTGATTTCTAAACTCGGCCTCATTAACCGATCCCCGATTTATAAACTTGGCCTCATTAACCATTCCCAGATTTCCAAACTTGGTGTCATTAACCGATCCCCGATTTCTCAACTTGGCGTCATTAACCGTTCGCTGATTTCTAAAGTTGGTGTCTTTAACCGATCCCTGATTTCTAAACTTGGCGTCATTAACCGTTCCTTGATTTCTAAACTTAGCGTCATTAACTGATCCCTGATTTCTAAACTTGGCGTCATTAACCGATCGCTGATTTCTAAACTTGGTGTCATTAACCAATCCCCGATTTCTAAACTTGGCGTCATTAACCGTTCCCTGATATCTATACTTGCCCTCATTAACCGCTCCATGATTTCTAAACTTGGCCTCATTAACCGTTCCCTGATTTCTAAACTTGCCGTCATTAGCCGATCCCTGATTTCTAAACTTGCCGTCATTAACCGTTCCCTGATTTCTAAACTTGGCGTCATTAACCTTTCCCTGATTTCAAAACTTGGCGTCATTAACCGTTCCCTGACTTCTAAACTTGGCGTCATTAACCGTTCCCTGATTTCTATACTTGGCATCATTAACCGTTCCCTGACTTCTAAACTTGGCGTCATTAACCGTTCCCTGATTTCTAAACTTGTCATCATTAACCGTTCCCTGATTTCTAAACTTGGCGTCATTAACCGATCCCTCATTTCTAACCTTTTGTCATTAACCGATCCCTGATTTCTAAATTTGGCATCATTAACCAATCCCTGATTTCTAAACTTGGCCTCATTAACCGATCCCCAATTTATAAACTTGGCCTCATTAACCATTCCCAGATTTCCAAACTTGGTGTCATTAACCGATCCCCGATTTCTAAACTTGGCGTCATTAACCAATCCCTGATTTCTAAACTTGGCATCATTAACCGTTCCCTGATTTCTAAACTTGCCGTCATTAACCGCTCCCTGATATCTAAACTTGGTGTCATTAACCGTTCCCTGATTTCTAAACTTGGCGTCATTAACCGATCCCTGATTTCTATACTTGGTGTCATTAACTGATCCCTGATTTCTAAACTTGGCATCATTAACCGTTCCCTGATTTCTAAACATGGCGTCATTAACCGTTCCCTGATTTCTAAAGTTGGTGTCATTAACCGTTGCCTGATTTCTAAATTTGGCGTCATTAACCGTTCCCTGTATTCTAAACTTGGCGTCATTAACCTTTCCCTGATTTCTAAACTTGGCATCATTAACCGTTCCATGATTTCTAAACTTGTCATCATTAACCGTTCCCTGATTTCCAAACTTGGCGTTAGTTACCGATCCCTCATGTCTAACCTTGTGTCATTAACCGATCCCTGATTTGTAAACTTGGCGTCATTAACCGATCCCCAATTTATAAACTTGGCATCATTAACCATTCCCTGTATTCTAAACTTGGCATCATTAACCGATCCCTGATTTCTAAACTTGGCATCATGAACCGATCCCTGATTTCTAAATTTGGCGTCATTAACCGATCCCTGATTTCTAAACTTGGCGTCATTAGCCATTCCCTGATTTCTAAACTTGGCGTCATTAACCGCTCCCTGATTTCTAAACTTGGCATCATGTACCGTGCCCTGCTATCCAAACTTGGCGTCATTAACCGTTCCCTGATTTCTAAACGTGGTTTCATTAACCGATCCCTGATTTCTAAACTTGGCATCATTAACCGATCCCTGATATCTAAACCTGGCATCATTAACCGTTCCCTGATTTCTAAACTTGGCGCCATTAACTTTTCCCCGATTTCTAAACTGGGCATCATTAACCGTTCCCTGATTTCTAAACTTGCCGTCATTAACCGTTCCCTGATTTCTAAACTTGGTGTCATTAACTGATCCCTGATTTCTAAAGTTGGCGTCATTAACCGATCCCTGATTTCTAAACTTGGTGTCACTAACCGTTCCCTGATTTCTAAAGTTGGTGTCAATAACCGATCCCTGATTTCTAAACTTGGCGTCATTAACCCTTCCCTGATTTCTAAACTTGGCGTCATTAACCGATCCCTGATTTCTAAACTTGGCCTCATTAACCTTTCCCTGATTTCTAAACTTGCCGTCATTAGCCGATCCCTGATTTCTAAACTTGCCGTCATTAACCGTTCACTGATTTCTAAACTTGGCGTCATTAACCGTTCCCTGATTTCAAAACTTGGCGTCATTATCCGTTCCCTGACTTCTAAACTTGGCGTCATTAACCGTTCCCTGGTTTCTAAACTTGGCATCATTAACCGTTCCCTGATTTCTAAACTTGGCATCATTAACCGTTCCCTGATTTCTAAACTTGGCATCATTAACCGTTCCCTGATTTCTAAACTTGCCGTCATTAACCGATCCCAGATTTCTATACTTGGCGTCATTAACCTTTCCCTGATTTCTAAACTTGGCATCATTAACCGTTCCCTGATTTCTAAAGTTGGTGTCATTAACCGATCCCTGATTTCTAAACTTGGTGTCATTAACCGTTCCCTGATTTCTAATCTTGTCGTCATTAACCGATCCCTGATTTTTAAATTTGGTGTCACTAACCGTTCGCTGATTTCTAAAGTTGGTGTCAATATCCGTTCCCGGATTTCTAAACTTGGCAACATTAAACTTTCCCTGATTTCTAAACTTGGCGTCATTAACCGATCCCTGATTTCAAAACTTGGTGTCACTAAGCGATCCCTGATTTCTAAGGTTGGTGTCATTAACCAATCCCCGATTTCTAAACTTGGCGTCATTAACCGATCCCTGATTTCTAAACTTGGCGTCATTAACCGATCCACGATTTATAAGCTTGGCGTCAATAACCGATCCCTGATTACTAAACTTGGCGTCATTAACCATTCCCTGATTTCTAAACATGGCGTCATTAAACGCTCCCTGATTTCTAAACTTGGCATCATTAACCATTCCCTGATTTCTAAACTTGGCGTCATCAATCTTTCAATTATTTCTAAACTAGGTGTCATTAACCATTCCCTGATTTCTAAATTTGGCATCATTAACCGTTCCCTGTATTCTAAACTTGGTGTCATTAACCGATCCCTGATTTCTAAACTTGGCGTCATTAACCGTTCCCTGTATTCTAAACTTGGTGTCATTAACCGATCCCTGATTTCTAAACTTGGCGTCATTAACCGATCACTGATTTCTAAACTTGGCATCATTAACCGATCCCTGATATCTAAACTTGGTGTCATTAACCACTCCCTGATTTCTAAACTTAGCGCCATTAACCGTTCCCTGATTTCTAAACTTGGTGTCATTCACTGTTCCCTGATTTCTAAACTTGGCGTCAGTAACCATTCCCTGATTTCTAAACTTGGTGTCATTAACCGATCGCTGATTTCTAAACTTGGCGTCATTAACCGGTCCCTGATTTCTAAACTTGGCGTCATTAACCGATCCCTGATTTCTAAACTTGGCGTCATTAACCTTTCCCTGATTTCTAAACTTGGCCTCATTAACCGTTCCCTGATTTCTAAACTTGCCGTCATTAGCCGATCCCTGATTTCTAAACTTGCCGTCATTAACCGTTCCCTGATTTCTAAACTTGGCGTCATTAACCGTTCCCTGATTTCTAAACTTGGCGTCATTAACCGATCCCTGATTTCTAAACTTGGCATCATTAACCGTTCCCTGATTTCTAAACTTGTCATCATTAACCGTTCCCTGATTTCTAGACTTGGCGTCATTAACCGATCCCTCATTTCTAACCTTTTGTCATTAACCGATCCCTGATTTCTAAATTTGGCATCATTAACCAATCCCTGATTTCTAAACTTGGCCTCATTAACCGATCCCCGATTTATAAACTTGGTGTCATTAACCGATCCCCGATTTCTAAACTTGCCGTCATTAACCGCTCCCTGATATCTAAACTTGGTGTCATTAACCGTTCCCTGATTTCTAAACTTGGCGTCATTAACCGATCCCTGATTTCTATACTTGGTGTCATTAACTGATCCCTGATTTCTAAACTTGGCATCATTAACCATTCCCTGATTTCTAAACTTGGCGTCATTAACCGTTCCCTGATTTCTAAAGTTGGTGTCATTAACCGTTGTCTGATTTCTAAATTTGGCATCATTAACCGTTCCCTGTATTCTAAACTTGGCGTCATTAACCTTTCCCTGATTTCTAAACTTGGCATCATTAACCGTACCCTGATTTCTAAACTTGTCATCATTAACCGTTCCCTGATTTCCAAACTTGGCGTCATTTACCGATCCCTCATTTCTAACCTTGTGTCATTAACCAATCCCTGATTTCTAAAGTTGGTGTCATTAACCGTTGCCTGATTTCTAAATTTGGCGTCATTAACCGTTCCCTGTATTCTAAACTTGGCGTCATTAACCTTTCCCTGATTTCTAAACTTGGCATCATCAACCGTACCCTGATTTCTAAACTTGTCATCATTAACCGTTCCCTGATTTCTAAACTTGGCATCATTAACCGTACCCTCATTTCTAAACTTGTCATCATTAACCGTTCCCTGATTTCCAAACTTGGCGTCATTTACCGATCCCTCATGTCTAACCTTGTGTCATTAACCGATCCCTGATTTGTAAACTTGGCATCATTAACCGATCCCTGATTTCTAATCTTGGCGTCATTAACCGATCCCCGATTTATAAACTTGGCATCATTAACCATTCCCTGTATTCTAAACTTGGCGTCATTAACCGATCCCTGACTTCTAAACTTGGCATCATGAACCGATCCCTGATTTCTAAATTTGGCGTCATTAACCGATCCCTGATTTCTAAACTTGGCGTCATTAACCGGTCCCTGATTTCTAAACTTGCCGTCATTAACCGCTCCCTGATTTCTAAACTTGGCATCATTTACCGTGCCCTGCTTTCCAAACTTGGCCTCATTAACCGTTCCCTGATTTCTAAATAACAACAGAAAATGCTGGAAAAACTCAGCAAGTCAGGCAACATCCGTGGAGAGAAATTTGAGTTGACGTTTCGGGTTTGACCCTTCTTCAAAACTGGAGAGAAAAGGAACTAGATCGAAGGCAGGGCTGCGATCGGACAAAAGAATAAAAGAACCAAAAGAAGTAAAAGAGATTAGAAGCTAGACGAGATGGTAATAGGCTGGGATTAGGTGTAAAGTGTACTGGCAGGGCAAAAGATAGCTGCCAGGTGTGAGAGAGAAACAAAAGGAAAGGGGGGGGGGAAAGGAAAGGAGTGGAAAAATATAAGTGAAAATGAAATAGGGGCTGAGGTTATGATCTGAAATTGTTGAACTCGATATTGAGACCGGAAGGCTGCAGAGTGCCTAATCGGAAGATGAGGTGCTGTTCCTCGAGTTTACGTTGAGCTTCCGTGGAACAGTACAAGAGGCCAAGGACGGTGAGGTCCGAGTGGGAATGGAGCGGTGAATTGAAATGACAGGCGACCGGAAGCTCGGGGTCACCCTTACGGACTGAACGGAGGTGTTCCGCAAAGCGGTCACCCAATCTGCGTTTGGTCTCCCCAATGTAGAGGAGACCGCATCGTGAGCAGCGAATACAGTATACTAGATTGCGAGAAGTACAAGTAAATCGCTGTTTCACCTGGAAGGGGTGTTTGGGGCCCTGGACAGTGGGGAGGGGGGAGGGAGAGGGGCAGGTGTTACATCTCCTCCGCTTGCATGGGAAAGTGCCAGGCGAAGGGGAAGGGCTGTTTGGGGTGATAGAGGAGTGGACTAGGGTGTCTCGGAGAGAGCGGTCCCTGCGGAATGCTGAAAGGGGAGGGGAGGGGAAGATACGTTTGGTGGTCCCCACCTGATTTCTAAACGTGGTTTCATTAACCGATCCCTGATTTCTAAACTTGGCATCGTTAACCGATCCCTGATATCTAAACTTGGCATCATTAACCGTTCCCTGATTTCTAAACTTGGCGCCATTAACTGTTCCCCGATTTCTAAACTTGGCGTCATTAACCGTTCCCTGATTTCTAAACTTGCCGTCATTAACCGTTCCCTGATTTCTAAACTTGGTGTCATTAACCGATCCCTGATTTCTAAAGTTGGCGTCTTTAACCGATCCCTGATTTCTAAACTTGGTGTCACTAACCGTTCCCTGATTTCTAAAGTTGGTGTCAATAACCGATCCCTGATTTCTAAACTTGGCGTCATTAACCCTTCCCTGATTTCTAAATTTGGCATCATTAACCGATCACTGATTTCTAAACTTGGCGTCATTAACCATTCCCTGATTTCTAAACTTGGCGTCATTAACTATTCCCCGATTTCTAAACTTGGCGTCATTAACCGTTCCCTGATTTCTAAACTTGCCGTCATTCACTGTTCCCTGATTTCTAAACTTGGCGTCAGTAACCATTCCCTGATTTCTAAACTTGGTGTCATTAACCGATCGCTGATTTCTAAACTTGGCATCATTAACCGATCCCTGATTTCTAAACTTGGCGTCATTAACCGATCCCTGATTTCTAAACTTGGCGTCATTAACCTTTCCCTGATTTCTAAACTTGGCATCATTAACCGTTCCCTGATTTCTAATCTTAGCATCATTAACCGATCCCTGATTTCTAAACTTGGTTTCACTAACCGTTCCCTGATTTCTAAAGTATGTGTCATTAACCGATCCCTGATTTCTAAACATGGCATCATTAACCCTTCCCTGAGTTCTAAACTTGGCGTCATTAACCGATCCCTGATTTCTAAACTTGGTGTCGCGAACCGTTCCCTGATTTCTAAAGTTGGTGTCATTATCCGATCCCCGATTTCTCAACTTGGCGTCATTAACCGTTCCCTGATTTCTAAAGTTGGTGTCTTTAACCGATCCCTGATTTCTAAACTTGGCGTCATTAACCGTTCCTTGATTTCTAAACTTGGCGTCATTAACCGATCCCTGATTTCTAAACTTGGCGTCATTAACCGATCGCTGATTTCTAAACTTGGTGTCATTAACCAATCCCTGATTTCTAAACTTGGCGTCATTAACCGTTCCCTGATTTCTATACATGCCGTCATTAACCGCTCCATGATTTCTAAACTTGGCCTCATTAACCGTTCCCTGATTTCTAAACTTGCCGCCATTAGCCGATCCCTGATTTCTAAACTTGCCGTCATTAACCGTTCCCTGATTTCTAAACTTGGCGTCATTAACCGTTCCCTGATTTCTAAACTTGGCGTCATTAACCGATCCCTGATTTCTAAACTTGGCATCATTTACCGTTTCCTGATTTCTAAACTTGTCATCATTAACCGTTCCCTGATTTCTAGACTTGGCGTCATTAATCGATCCCTCATTTCTAATCTTTTGTCATTAACCGATCCCTGATTTCTAAATTTGGCATCATTAACCAATCCCTGATTTCTAAACTTGGCCTCATTAACCGATCCCCGATTTATAAACTTGGCCTCATTAACCATTCCCAGGTTTCCAAACTTGGTGTCATTAACCGATCCCCGATTTCTAAACTTGACGTCATTAACCAATCCCTGATTTCTAAACTTGGCATCATTAACCGTTCCCTGATTTCTAAACTTGCCGTCATTAACCGCTCCCTGATATCTAAACTTGGTGCCATTAACCGTTCCCTGATTTCTAAACTTGGCGTCATTAACCGATCCCTGATTTCTATACTTGGTGTCATTAACTGATCCCTGATTTCTAAACTTGGCATCATTAACCATTCCCTGATTTCTAAACTTGGCGTCATTAACCGTTCCCTGATTTCTAAAGTTGGTGTCATTAACCGTTGTCTGATTTCTAAATTTGGCGTCATTAACCGTTCCCTGTATTCTAAACTTGGCGTCATTAACCTTTCCCTGATTTCTAAACTTGGCATCATTAACCGTACCCTGATTTCTAAACTTGTCATCATTAACCGTTCCCTGATTTCCAAACTTGGCGTCATTTACCGATCCCTCATTTCTAACCTTGTGTCATTAACCGATCCCTGATTTCTAAAGTTGGTGTCATTAACCGTTGCCTGATTTCTAAATTTGGCGTCATTAACCGTTCCCTGTGTTCTAAACTTGGCGTCATTAACCTTTCCCTGATTTCTAAACTTGTCATCATTAACCGTTCCCTGATTTCTAAACTTGGCATCATTAACCGAACCCTGATTTCTAAACTTGTCATCATTAACCGTTCCCTGATTTCCAAACTTGGCGTCATTTACCGATCCCTCATGTCTAACCTTGTGTCATTAACCGATCCCTGATTTGTAAACTTGGCGTCATTAACCGATCCCTGATTTCTAATCTTGGCGTCATTAACCGATCCCCGATTTATAAACTTGGCATCATTAACCATTCCCTGTATTCTAAACTTGGCGTCATTAACCGATCCCTGACTTCTAAACTTGGCATCATGAACCGATTCCTGATTTCTAAATTTGGCGTCATTAACCGATCCCTGATTTCTAAACTTGGCGTCATTAACCGGTACCTGATTTCTAAACTTGCCGTCATTAGCCGTTCCCTGATTTCTAAACTTGGCGTCATTAACCGCTCCCTGATTTTAAACTTGGCATCATTTACCGTGCCCTGCTTTCCAAACTTGGCGTCATTAACTGTTCCCTGATTTCTAAACGTGGTTTCATTAACCGATCCCTGATTTCTAAACTTGGCATCGTTAACCGATCCCTGATATCTAAACTTGGCATCATTAACCGTTCCCTGATTTCTAAACTTGGCGCCATTAACTGTTCCCCGATTTCTAAACTTGGCGTCATTAACCGTTCCCTGATTTCTAAACTTGCCGTCATTAACCGTTCCCTGATTTCTAAACTTGGTGTCATAAACCGATCCCTGATTTCTAAAGTTGGCGTCATTAACCGATCCCTGATTTCTAAACTTGGTGTCACTAACCGTTCCCTGATTTCTAAAGTTGGTGTCAATAACCGATCCCTGATTTCTAAACTTGGCGTCATTAACCATTCCCTGATTTCTAAACTTGGCGTCATTAACTATTCCCCGATTTCTAAATTTGGCATAATTAACCGTTCCCTGATTTCTAAACTTGCCGTCATTAACCGATCCCAGATTTCTAAACTTGGCGTCATTAACCTTTCCCTGATTTCTAAACTTGGCATCATTAACCGTTCCCTGATTTCTAAAGTTGGTGTCATTAACCGATCCCTGATTTCTAAACTTGGTGTCATTAACCGTTCCCTGATTTCTAATCTTGGCGTCATTAACCGATCCCTGATTTCTAAATTTGGCATCATTAACCAATCCCTGATTTCTAAACTTGGCCTCATTAACCGATCCCCGATTTATAAACTTGGCCTCATTAACCATTCCCAGGTTTCCAAACTTGGTGTCATTAACCGATCCCCGATTTCTAAACTTGACGTCATTAACCAATCCCTGATTTCTAAACTTGGCATCATTAACCGTTCCCTGATTTCTAAACTTGCCGTCATTAACCGCTCCCTGATATCTAAACTTGGTGCCATTAACCGATCCCTGATTTCTAAACTTGGCGTCATTAACCGATCCCTGATTTCTATACTTGGTGTCATTAACTGATCCCTGATTTCTAAACTTGGCATCATTAACCATTCCCTGATTTCTAAACTTGGCGTCATTAACCGTTCCCTGATTTCTAAAGTTGGTGTCATTAACCGTTGTCTGATTTCTAAATTTGGCGTCATAAACCGTTCCCTGTATTCTAAACTTGGCGTCATTAACCTTTCCCTGATTTCTAAACTTGGCATCATTAACCGTACCCTGATTTCTAAACTTGTCATCATTAACCGTTCCCTGATTTCCAAACTTGGCGTCATTTACCGATCCCTCATTTCTAACCTTGTGTCATTAACCGATCCCTGATTTCTAAAGTTGGTGTCATTAACCGTTGCCTGATTTCTAAATTTGGCGTTATTAACCGTTCCCTGTATTCTAAACTTGGCGTCATTAACCTTTCCCTGATTTCTAAACTTGGCATCATTAACCGTACCCTGATTTCTAAACTTGTCATCATTAACCGTTCCCTGATTTCTAAACTTGGCATCATTAACCGAACCCTGATTTCTAAACTTGTCATCATTAACCGTTCCCTGATTTCCAAACTTGGCGTCATTAACCATTCCCTGTATTCTAAACTTGCCGTCATTAACCGATCCCTGACTTCTAAACTTGGCATCATGAACCGATTCCTGATTTCTAAATTTGGCGTCATTAACCGATCCCTGATTTCTAAACTTGGCGTCATTAACCGATCCCTGATTTCTAAACTTGGTGTCACTAATCGTTCCCTGATTTCTAAAGTTGGTGTCATTAACCGATCCCTGATTTCTAAACATGGTGTCATGAACCGTTCCCTGATTTCTAATCTTGGCGTCATTAACCGATCCCTGATTTCTAAACTTGGTGTCACTAACCGTTCCCTGATTTCTAAAGTTGGTGTCAATAACCGATCCCTGATTTCTAAACTTGGCATCATTAACCTTTCCCTGATTTCTAAACTTGGCGTCATTAACCTGTCCCTGATTTCAAAACTTGGTGTCACTAAGCGATCCCTGATTTCTAAAGTTGGTGTCACTAACCGATCCCTTATTTCGAAACTTGGCTTCATTAACCGTTCCCTGACTTCTAAACTTGGCGTCATTAACCGTTCCCTGATTTCTAAACTTGGCGTCATTAACCGATCCCTGATTTCTAAATTGGCGTCATTAACCGATTCCTGATTTCAAAACTTGGCATCATTAACCGATCCCTGATTTCTAAACTTGGTGTCATTAACCATTCCCTGATTTCTAAACATGCCGTCATTAACCGCTCCATGATTTCTAAACTTGCTGTCATTAACCGATACCTGGTTTCTAAACTTGGCGTCAGTAACCATTCCCTGATTTCTAAGCTTGCCGTCATTAACCGTTACCTGATTTCTAAACTTGCCGTCATTAACCGTTCCCTGATTTCTAAACTTGCCGTCATTAACCATTCCCTGATTTCTAAACTTGCCGTCATTATCCATTCCCTGATTTCTAAACTTGGCGTCATTAACCAATCCCTGATTTCTAAACTTGGCATCGTTAACCTTTCCCTGATTTCTAAACTTGCCGTCATTAACCGCTCCCTGATACCTAAACGTGGTGTCATTAACCGTTCCTTGATTTCTAAACTTGGCGTCATTAACCGATCCCTGATTTCTATACTTGGTGTCATTAACCATTCCCTGATTTCTAAACTTGTCGTCATTAACCGTTCCCTGATTTCTAAAGTTGGTGTCATTAACCGTTGCCTGATTTCTAAATTTGGCGTCATTAACCGTTCACTGTATTCTAAACTTGGCGTCATTAACCTTTCCCTGATTTCTAAAGTTGGCATCATTAACCGTACCCTGACTTCTAAACTTGTCATCATTAACCGTTCCCTGATTTCCAAACTTGGCGTCATTTACCGATCCCTCATTTCTAACCTTGTATCATTAACCGATCCCTGATTTCTAAAGTTGGTGTCATTAACCTTTGCCAGATTTCTAAATTTGGCGTCATTAACCGTTCCCTGTATTCTAAACTTGGCGTCATTAACCTTTCCCTGATTTCTAAACTTGGCATCATTAACCGTACCCTGATTTCTAAACTTGTCATCATTAACCGTTCCCTGATTTCCAAACTTGGCGTCATTTACCGATCCCTCATGTCTAACCTTGTGTCATTAACCGATCCCTGGTTTGTAAACTTGGCGTCATTAACCGATCCCTGATTTCTAATCTTGGCGTCATTAACCGATCCCCGATTTATAAACTTGGCATCATTAACCATTCCCTGTATTCTAAACTTGGCGTCATTAACCGATCCCTGACTTCTAAACTTGGCATCATGAACCGATCCCTGATTTCTAAATTTGGCGTCATTAACCGATCCCTGATTTCTAAACTTGGCGTCATTAACCGGTCCCTGATTTCTAAACTTGCCGTCATTAGCCGTTCCCTGATTTCTAAACTTTGCGTCATTAACCGCTCCCTGATTTCTAAACTTGGCATCATTTACCGTGCCCTGCTTTCCAAATTTGGCGTCATTAACCGTTCCCTGATTTCTAAACGTGGTTTCATTAACCGATCCCTGATTTCTAAACTTGGCATCATTAACCGATCCCTGATATCTAAACTTGGCATCATTAACCGTTCCCTGATTTCTAAACTTGGCGCCATTAACTGTTCCCCGATTTCTAAACTTGGCGTCATTAACCGTTCCCTGATTTCTAAACTTGCCGTCATTAACCGTTCCCTGATTTCTAAACTTGGTGTCATTAACCGATCCCTGATTTCTAAAGTTGGCTTCATTAACCGATCCCTGATTTCTAAACTTGGTGTCACTAACCGTTCCCTGATTTCTAAAGTTGGTGTCAATAACCGATCCCTGATTTCTAAACTTGGCGTCATTAACCCTTCCCTGATTTCTAAATTTGGCGTCATTAACCGATCCCTGATTTCTAAACTTGGCGTCATTAACCATTCCCTGATTTCTAAACTTGGCGTCATTAACTATTACCCAATTTCTAAACTTGGCGGCATTAACCGTTCCCTGATTTCTAAACTTGCCTTCATTAACCGATCCCAGATTTCTAAACTTGGCGTCATTATCCTTTCCCTGATTTCTAAACTTGGCATCATTAACCGTTCCCTGATTTCTAAAGTTGATGTCATTCACCGATCCCTGATTTCTAAACTTGGTGTCATTAACCGTTCCCTGATTTCTAATCTTGGCGTCATTAAACGATCCCTGATTTCTAAACTTGGTGTCACTAACCGTTCCCTTATTTCTAAAGTTGGTGTCAATAACCGATCCCTGATTTCTAAACTTGGCATCATTAACCTTTCCCTGATTTCTAAACTTGGCATCATTAACCGATCCCTGATTTCAAAACTTGGTGTCACTAAGCGATCCCTGATTTCTAAGGTTGGTGTCATAAACCAATCCCCGATTTCTAAACTTGGCGTCATTAACCGTTCCCTGATTTCTAAAGTTGGTGTCTTTAACCGATCCCTTATTTCGAAACTTGGCGTCATTAACCGTTCCGTGACTTCTAAACTTGGCGTCATTAACCGTTCCCTGATTTCTAAACTTGGCGTCATTAACCGATTCCTGATTTCAAAACTTGGCGTCATTAAACGATCCCTGATTTCTAAACTTGGCGTCATTAACCGTTCCCTGATTTCTAAACATGCCGTCATTAACCGCTCCATGATTTCTAAACTTGCTGTCATTAACCGATACCTGGTTTCTAAACTCGGCGTCAGTAACCATTCCCTGATTTCTAAGCTTGCCGTCATTAACCGTTACCTGATTTCTAAACTTGCTGTCATTAACCGTTCCCTGATTTCTAAACTTGCCGTCATTAACGATTCCCTGATTTCTAAACTTGCCGTTATTAACCATTCCCTGATCTCTAAACTCGGCCTCATTAACCGACCCCTGATTTCTAAACTTGCCGTCATTAACCATTCCCTGATTTCTAATCTTGGCGTCATTAACCGATCCCTGATTTATTAACATGGTGTCATTAACCGCTCCCTGGTTTCTAAACTTGGCGTCATTAACCGTTCCCTGATTTCTAAACTTGCCGTCATTAACCGCTCCCTGATTTCTAAACTTGCCGTCATTAACCGTTCCCGGATTTCTAAACTCGGCGTCATTAACGGCTCCCTGACATCTATACTTGGCATCATTAACCATTCCCTGATTTATAAACTTGCCGTCATTAACCGTTCCCTGATTTCTAAACTTGCCCTCATTAACCGTTCCCTGATTTCTAAACTTGGCGCCATTAACCGTTTCCTTAATGATAAACTTGTCGTCATTAACCGATCCCCTATTTCCAGGGGCCGAACCGTGAGAGGTAGAAGCAGGCCCCGGGTGTTGGAGCGTGGAGCTGGTGACGGTGAGGAGGAGGCCGCGGCGATTGGAGCATTCACATCCTGACGATGTGGTCTGTGAGTCGGGCGGAGGCAGCGCAGCGCAACGAGCAGCAGCAGCAGACTCAACGACACTCTGCAGCACGTTGGCCGGCAGCTCCATGGCGGGTAACTTGCAGTCCGGCTGGGAGGAGGGGAGCCGGTCATGGTGGCCAGAGCGGGAGAAGCAGGCCACCACACGTGGAGCCGGCAACAGTGAGGAGGAGGCCGTGGTGACGAGGAGGATGGAGCGGCTGTGGGACATCGTGCTCCCACTGCCACGGTAAGCCATTGTATTGACTCTGAACGCGGCGCTGTATGTATAGCTGATGCGTCCCTACGGGGAACAAGCATTCCATTGTACTTGTACTTGTACTGGTTACATATGGCAAATAAAGCTGAACTGAACTGAACTGAACTGATTTCTAAACTTGGTGTCATTAACCGTTCCCTGATTTCTAAACTTGCCATCATAAACCTTTCCCTGATTTCTAAACTTGGCGTCATAAACCGTTCCCTGATTTCTAAACTTGGCATCATTAACCATTCCCTGATTTCTAAACTTGGCGTCATAAACCGTTCCCTGATTTCTTAACTTGGCGTCATAAACCGTTCCCTGATTTCAAAACTTGCCGCCATAAACCTTTCCCTGATTTCTAAACTTGGCGTCATTAACAGTTCCCTGATTTCAAAACTTGCCGTCATAAACTGTTCCCTGATTTCTAAACTTGGCGTCATTAACCGATCCCTGATTTCTAAACTTGGCGTCATTAACCGTTCCCTGATTTCTAAACTTGCCGTCATTAACTGATCCCTTAATTCTAAACTTGGCATCATTAACCGATCCCTGATTTCTAAACTTGGCGTCATTAACCGTTCCCTGATTTCTAAACTTGGCGTCATTAACCAACCCCTGACTTCTAAACTTGGCGTCATTAACCGTTCCCTGATTTTGAAACTTGGTGTCATTAACCGTTCCCTGATTTCTAAACTTGGCGTCATTAACCGATCCCCGATTCTAAACTTGGCGTCATAAACCGTTCCCCGATTTCTAAACTTTCCGTCCTTAACCGATCCGTGATTTCGAAACTTGGCATCATTAACTGCTCCCCGATTTCTAAACTTTCCGTCCTTAACCAATCCGTGATTTCGGAACTTGGCATCATTAACTGCTCCCTGATTTCTAAACTTTCCGTCCTTAACCGATCTCTGATTTCTTAAATTGCCATCTTTAACCATTCCCTATAATACTAAACTTGGCATCATGAACCGTTCCCTGATTTCTAAACTTGGCATCATTAACCGATCCTTGATTTCTAACCTTGTGTCATTAATCGATCACTGATTTCTAAACTTGCCGTCATTAACCACTCCCTGATTTCTAAGCTTGGCGTCATTAACCGCTCCCTGATTTCTAAACTTGGTTTCATTAACCAATCCCTGATTTCTAAACTTGGCATCATTAACCGTTCCCTGATTTGTAAACTTGCCGTCATTAACCGTTCCCTGATTTCAAAACTTGGCGTCATTAACCTTTCCCTGATTTCTAAACTTGCCATCATTAACCGATCCCTGATTTACAAACTTAGCATCATTAACTGTTCTGGACCGATGGACTATTTTATGTGTGCAAATAGCACCCTCTGGTGGTGGTTATTGTGTTAGCAGTGTGTTTGTATGAAGCAGAGGTCATTTAACCTTTGTTCCTTTCTTCCTGTGTGAGGTCATTTAACCTTTGTTCCTTTCTTCCTGTGTGAGGTCATTTGACCTTCGTACCTTTCTTCCTGTGTAACACAGGAAGTAGAATTCCAGGAAAAACCTGGCAGTAATGGAGGATTCCATAAGGGTTTCACAATCCAATGTAATCTGATTTCATATGTTAGGCCAAGCGCAATATCTGTGAGTATCTTTGTTTCTTAGCATAATAGCAACGTTGTCAGAGTAGTATTTTGATAACACTATGTTTAAACAAGGTTAATATTTGATAGTTATAGAAGTTAGTCCAAATGTTAGTTAGTTATACAATTAATCTATTCTACTGTTGTAAATATGTTTATATCTTATGTAATATCGAATGTATAGTACTCAGTTTATGTACAAAACATACTTTATCTTTGTTTACAGTTTCACAAATTTGTTCAAGTAAAGGCTTCAAACAGCAAACGGCTTCATGAAGAATTATTTTGAATAAGTGTTTAACTTGCTGGATAACTAGATAGGAGCACATCTAGCGCGGCCAGTACATTAACCATTCCCCGATTTCAAAATATGGCATCATTAACCATTCCCCGATTTCAAAACTTGGCATCATTAACTGTTCCCTGTTTTCCAAACTTGGCGTCTTTAACCATTCCCTATAATTCTAAACTTGGCGTCATTAACCAATCACTGATTTCTAAACTTGCCATCATTAACCATTCCCCGATTTCTAAACTCGGTGTCATTAACCATTCCCGGATTTCTAAACTTGGCGTCATTAACGGATACGTGATTTCTAAATTTGGCATCATTAATGGATCCCTGATTTCTAAACTTGGCGTCATTACCCATTTCCTTAATTCTAAACTTGGCGTCATTAACGGATCCCTGATTTCTAAACTTGGCGTCATTAACCGTTCCCTGATTTCTAAACTTGGCGTATTTCACAGTTCCCCGATTTATAAACTTGGTGTCATTAACCGATTCCTGATTTCTAAACTTGGCGTATCTAACAGTTCCCCGATTTATAAACTTGGTGTCATTATCCGATCCCTGATTTCTAAACTTGCCGTCATTAACCGTTCCCTGGTTGCTCAACTTGGCGCCATTAACTGATCCCTGACTTCTAAACTTGGCGTCATTAACCGTTCCCTTAATTCTAAACTTGGCGTCATTAACCGTACCCTGATTTCTAAACTTGGCGCCATTAACCATTCCCTGATTTCTAAACTTGGCGTCATTAACCGATCCCTGATTTCTAAACTTGGCGTCATTAACCGTTCCCTGATTTCTAAACTTGGCGTCTTTAACTGTTCCCTGATTTCTAAACTTGGCATCATTAACCGTTCCCTGATTGCTCAACTTGGCGTCATTAACTGATCCCTGACTTCTAAACTTGGCGTCATTAACCGTTCCCTGATTTCTAAACTTGGCGTCATTAACCGTTCCCTGATTGCTCAACTTCGCGTCATTAACTGATCCCTGACTTCTAAACTTGGCGTCATTAACCGTTCCCTTAATTCTAAACTTGGCGTCATTAACCGTACCCTGATTTCTAAACTTGGCGCCATTAACCATTCCCTGATTTCTAAACTTGGCATCATTAACCGATCCCTGATTTCTAAACTTGGCGTCATTAACCGTTCCCTGATTTCTAAACTTGGCATCTTTAACTGTTCCCTGATTTCTAAACTTGGCATCATTAACCGAGCCCTGATTTCTAAACATGGCTTCTTTAACCGATCCCTGATTTCTAAACGTGGCGTCATTAACCGTTCCTTGATTTCTAAACTTGGCACCATTAGCCATTCTCTGATTTATAAACTTGGTGTCATTAACCATTTCCTGATTTCTAAACTTGGCGTCATTAACCGTTCCCTGATTGCTAAACTTGGCAGCATTAACTGTTCCCTGATTTCTAAACTTGGCGTCATTAACCGTTCCCTTATCTATAAACTTGGTGTCATTTACCATTTCCTGATTTCTAAACTTGGCGTCATTAACCACTTCCTGATATCTAAACTTGGCGTCATTAACTGATCCTTCATTTCTAAACTTGGCATCTTTAATCACTCCCTGATTTCTAAACTTGCCGTCATTAACCATTTCCTGATTTCTAAACTTGTCGTCATTAACCATTCCCTGATTTCTAAACTTGGCGTCATTAACCATTCCCTTATTTATAAACTTGGTGTCATTAACCGTTTCCTGATTTCTAAACTTGGCATCTTTAACCGCTCCCTGATTTCTAAACTTGCCGTCATTAACCATTTCCTGATTTCTAAACTTGCCGTGCTTAACCGATCCCTGATCTCTAAACTTGGCGTCATTAACCGATCCCTGATTTCCATACTTGCCATCATTAACCATTCCCTGATTAATAAACTTGGTGTCATTAACCATTCCCTGATTTCTAAACCTGCCGTCATTAACCGTTCCCTGATTTCTAAACTTGCCGGCATTAACCGATCGCTGATTTCTAAACTTGCTGTCATTAAGCGATCCCTTAACTCCAAACTTGCTGTCCTTAACCTTTCCCTGATTTCTAAACTTCATGTCATTAACCGTTCCCCGATTTCTAAACTTGCCGTCATTAACCGCTCCCTGATTTCTAAGCTTGGCGTCATTAACCGCACCATGATTTCTAAACTTGGCATCATTAACCACTCCCTGATTTCTAAACTTGGTGTCTTTAACCGATCCCTGATTTCTAAACTTGGCATCATTAACCGTTCCCTTATTTATAAACTTGGTGTCATTAACCATTTCCAAATTTCTAAACCTGCCGTCATTAACCGCTCCCTGATTTCTAAACTTGCCTTCATTAACCGCTCCCTGATTTCTAAATTTGGCGTCATTAACCGCACCATGATTTCTAAACCTGGCGTCATTAACCGCTCCCTGATTTCTAAACTTGCCGTCATTAACCGCTCCCTGATTTCTAAGCTTGGCGTCATTAACCGCACCATGATTTCTAAACCTGGCATCATTAACCACTCCCTGATTTCTAAACTTGGTGTCTTTAACCGATCCCTGATTTCTAAACTTGGCGTCATTAACCGTTCCCTTAATTCCAAACTTGGCGCCATTAACCATTCCCTGATTTCTAAACTTGGTGTCATTAACCATTTCCTGATTTCTAAACTTGGCGTCATTAACCATTTCCTGATTTCTAAACTTGGCGTCATTAACCATTCCCTGATTTCTAAACTTGGCGTCATTAAACATTCCCTTATTTATAAACTTGGTGTCATTAACCGTTTCCTGATTTCTAAACTTGGCATCTTTAACCGCTCCCTGATTTCTAAACATGCCGTCATTAACCATTTCCTGATTTCTAAACTTGCCGTCATTAACCGATCCCTGATCTCTAAACTTGGTGTCATTAACCGATCCCTGATTTCTAAACTTGCCGTCATTAACCATTCCCTGATTTATAAACTTGGTATCATTAACCATTCCCTGATTTCTAAACCTGCCATCATTAACCGTTCCCTGATTTCTAAACTTGCCGGCATTAACCGATCGCTGATTTCTAAACCTGCCGTCATTAACCGATCCCTTAACTCCAAACTTGCCGTCCTTAACCTTTCCCTGATTTCTAAACTTGATGTCATTAACCATTCCCCGATTTCTAAACTTGGCATCATTAACCAATCCATGATTTCTAAACTTGGCATCTTTAACCGCTCCCTGATTTCAAAACTTAGCGTCATTAACCACTCCCTGATTTCTAAACTTGGCGTCTTTAACCGATCCCTGATTTCTAAACTTGGCGTCATTAACCATTCCCTGATTTCTAAACTTGCCATCATTAACCGTTCCCGGATTTCTAAGCTTGCCGTCATTAACCGCTCCCTGATTTCTAAACTTGGCATCACTAACCGCACCATGATTTCTAAGCCTGGCGTCATTAACCGCTCCCTGATTTCTAAACTTGCCGTCATTAACCGCTCCCTGATTTCTAAACTTGGCATCATTAACCGCACCGTGATTTCTAAACCTGGCGTCATTAACCACTCCCTGATTTCTAAACTTGACGTCTTCAACCACTCCCTGATTTCTAAACTTGGCGTCTTTAACCGATCCCTGATTTCTAAACTTGGCGTCTTTAACCGATCCCTGATTTCTAAACTTGCCGTCATTTACCGATCGCTGATTTCTAAACTTGGTGTCATTAACCGATCGCTGATTTCTTAAATTGGCGTCATTAACTGTTCCCCGATTTCTAAACTTGGCGTCATTAACCGTTCCCTGATTTCTAAACTTGGCGTCATTAACCGTTCCCTGATTTCTAAACTTGGCATCATTAACCGTTCCCTGATTTCTAAACTTGCCATCATTAACCAATCCCTGATTTATAAACTTCGTGTCATTAACCATTCCCCGATTTCCAAACTTGGCGTCATTATCCGTTCCCCGATTTCTCAACTTGGCATCATTAACCAATCCCTGATTTATAAACTTAGTGTCATTAACCATTCCCTGATTTCTAAACATGGCGTCATTAACCGTTCCCCGATTTCTAAACTTGTCATCATTAACCAATCCCTGATTTATAAACTTAGTGTCATTAACCATTCCCTGATTTCTAAACTTGGCGTCATTAACCGTTCCCCGATTTCTAAACTTGGTGGCTTTAACCATTCCCTGATTTCTAAAATTGCCGTCATTAACAGTTCCCTGTTTTACAAACTTGGCGACATTAACCGCTCCCTGATTTCAAAACTTGGCTTCATTAACCGTTCCCTGATTTCTAAACTTGGCGTCGTTTAGCGTTCCATGATTTATTAACTTGCCATCATTGACCGATCCCTGATTTCCAAACTTGCCATCTTTAACCGTTCCCCGATTTCTAAACTTGACGACATTAACTGCTCCCTGATTTATAAACTTGGTGTCATTATCCATTTCCTGATTTATAAACTTAGTGTCATTAACCATTCCCTGAGTTCTAAACTTGCCGTCATCAACCAATCCCTGATTTCTAAGCTTGGTGTCATTAACCATTCCCTGATTTCTAAACTTACTGTCATTAACCAATCTCTGATTTCTAAACTTACTGTCATTAACCATTCCCTGAGTTCTAAACTTGCCGTCATCAACCAATCACTGATTTCTAAACTTGGCGTCATTAACCGATCCCTGATTTCTAAACTTGGCGTCATTATCCGGTCCCTTAATTCTAAAGTTGCCATTTTTAACCACTCCCCGATTTCGAAACTTGGTGTCATTAACCGATCCCTGATTTCCAAACTTGGAGTCTTCAACTGTTCCCTTAATTCTAAACTTGCCGTCTTTAACCATTCCCTGATTGCTAAAATTGGCGTCATTGACCGTTCCCTGATTAATAAACTTGGCGTCATTAACCGTTCCCCGATTTCTAAACTTGGCGCCATTAACCGATCCCTGATTTCTAAACTAGCCGTCATTAACCGAACCCTGATTTCTAAACTAGCCGTCTTTAACCATTCCCTTAATTCTAAACTTGGCGTCATTAACCGTTCCCTGGTTTATAAAGTTGGCGTCATTAACCATTCTCCGATTTCTAAACTTGGCGTCATTAACCGTTCCCCGATTTCTAAACTTGGTGTCATTAACCGTTCCCTGATTTCTAACCTTGGTGTCATTAACCGTTCCCTGATTTCTAACCTTGGTGTCATTAACCGTTCCCTGATTTCTAAACTTGGCGTCATTAACTGTTCCCTGATTTCTAAACTTGGCGCCATTAACCGCTCCCTGATTTCTAAAGTTGCCGTTTTTAACCACTCCCTGATTTCTAAACTCGGCGTCATTAACCGATCCGTGATTTCCAAATTTGGCGTCTTTAACTGTTCCCTTAATTCTAAACATGCCGCCTTTAACCATTCCCTGATTTCCAAAATTGGCGTCATTAACCGTTCCCTGATTAATAAACTTGGCGTCATTAACCGTTCCCCGATTTCTAAACTTGGCGCCATTAACCGATCCCTGATTTCTAAACTAGCCGTCATTAACCGAACCCTGATTTCTAAACTAGCCATCTTTAACCATTCCCTTAATTCTAATCTAGGTGTCATTAACCATTCCCTGATTTATAAACTTGGCGTCATTAGCCAATCCCCGAATTCTAAACTTGGCATCATTATCCGTTCCCTTAATTCTAAGCTTGCCGTTTTTCACCACTCCCCAATTTCTAAACTTGCCGTCATTAACCGTTCCCTGATTTCTAAATTTGGCGTCATTAACCGTTCCCTGATTAATAAACTTGGCGTCATTAACCGTTCCCCGATTTCTAAACTTGGCGCCATTAACCGATCCCTGATTTCTAAACTAGCCGTCATTAACCGAACCCTGATTTCTAAACTAGCCGTCATTAACCGAACCCTGATTTCTAAACTAGCCGTCTTTAACCATTCCCTTAATTATAAACTTGGCGTCATTAACCGTTCCCTGATTTATAAACTTGGCGTCATTAACTGTTCCCTGATTTCTAAACTTGGCGTCATTAACCGTTCCCTGATTTCTAAACTTGGCGTCATTAACCGTCCCCTGATTTCTAAACTTGGCGTCATTAACCGTTCCCTGATTTATAAACTTGGCGTCATTAACCGTCCCCTGATTTATAAACTTGGCGTCATTAACCGTTCCCCAATTTCTAAACTTTGCATCATTAACCGTTCCCCGATTTCTAAACTTGGCGTCATTAACCATTCCCTGATTTCTAAACTTGGTGTCATTAACCGATCCCCGATTTCTAAACTTGGCGTCATTAACCGATCCCTGATTTCCAAACTTGGCGTCATTAACCGATCCCTGATTTCCAAACTTGGCGTCTTTAACTGTTCCCATAATTCTAAACTTGCCATCTTTAACCATTCCCTGATTTCTAAAATTGGCGTCATTAACCGTTCACTGATTTCTAAACTAGCTGTCTTTAACCATTCCCTTAATTCTAAACTTGGCGTCATTAACCGTTCCCTGATTTATAAACTTGGCGTCATTAACTGTTCCCCGATTTCTAAACTTGTCGTCATTAACCGTTACCCAATTTCTAAACTTGTCGTCATTAACTGTTCCCCGATTTCTAAACTTGGCGTCATTAACCGTTCCCCGAATTCTAAACTTGGTGTCATTAACCGTTCCCTAATTTCTAAACTTGCTGTCATTAACCGATCCCTCATTTCTAAACTAGCCGTCTTTAACCATTCCCTTAATTCTAAACTTGGCGTCATTAACCGATCCCCGATTTCTAAACTTGGCGTCATTATCCGTTCCCTTAATTCTAAAATTGCCGTTTTTAACCACTCCCCGATTTCTAAACTTGGCGTCATTAACCGATCCCTGATTTCCAAACTTGGCGTCTTTAACTGTCCCCTTAATTCTAAACATGCCGTCTTTAACGATTCCCTGATTTCTAAAATTGGCGTCATTAACCGATCCCTGATTTCTAAACTTGCCGTCATTAACCGTTCCCTGATTTCTAAACTTGGCGTCATTAACCAATCCCTGATTTCTAAACTTGGTGTCATTTACCAATCCCTGATTTATAAACTTGGCGTCATTAACCAATCCCTGATTTCTAAACTTGGCATCATTAACCGTTCCCTGATTTCTAAACTTGCCGTCATTAACCGATCCCTGATTTATAAACTTGGCGTCTTTAACCATTCCCCGATTTCTAAACTTGCTGTCATTAACCGTTCCCTGATTTCTAAACTTGGCGTCATTAACTGATCCCTGATTAATAAACTTGGCGTCATTAACCATTCCCTGATTTCTAAACTTGGCGTCATTAACTGTTCCCTGATTTCTAAACTTGCCGTCATTAACCGTTAGTAGATGCATTGCTAGTCATCTTCCAGAACTCGATAGACTCTGGAACAGTACCCATGGATTGGAGGTTAGCTAATGTTACCCCACTATTCAAAAAAGGTGGCAGAGAAAAAGTGAGGAATTATAGACTGGTAAGCCTGACATCGGTAGTGGGGAAAATGCTAGAGTCCATTATAAAAGATGTAATAGCAGAGCACTTGGAAAACAGTGACAGGATCGAACAAAGTCAACATGGATTTACAAAAGGTAAATCATGCTTGACTAATCTACTGGAATTTTTTGAGGATGTAACTGGTAAAATAGATAAGGGAGAACCAGTGGATGTGGTGTATTTGGACTTTCAGAAGGCTTTCGATAAGGTCCCGCATAAGAGATTAGCGTGCAAAATTAAGGCACATGGGATTGGGGGCAAGGTATTGACTTGGATAGAGAACTGGTTGGCGGACAGAAAGCAAAGAGCTGGAATAAACGGGTCATTTTCCGAGTGGCAGGCAGTGACTAGTAGGGTACCGCAAGGATCGGTCCTAGGCCCCCAGCTATTCACAATATATATTAATGCTCTGGACAAGGGAATTGGATGTAATATCTCCAAATTTGCAGACGACACAAAGCTGGGTGGGAGGGTATGCTGTGAGGAGGATGTCATGAAACTCCAGTATGATTTGGACAGGTTAGGTGATTGGGCAGAAACATGGCAAATGCACTATAATGTGGATAAATGTGAGGTTATCCACTTTGGTGGCAAAAACAGGAAGGCAGATTATTATTTGAATGGCAATAGATTGGGAGAAGGGGAAGTGCAAAGAGACCTGGGTGTTCTTGTGCACCAGTCGCTGAAGGTAAGCATGCAGGTGCAGCAGGCGGTTAAGAAGGCAAATGGAATGTTGGCCTTCGTAGCAAGAGGGTTCGAGTACAGGAACAAGGATGTCTTGCTGCAGTTGTACAGGGCCTTGGTGAGACCGCACCTTGAATATTGTGTGCAGTTTTGGTCGCCTTATCTGAGGAAGGATGTTCTTGCCATGGAAGGAGTGCAGCGAAGATTCACCAGGCTGATACCTGGGATGGCAGGAATGACGTATGAGGAGAGATTGGGACGATTGGGCTTATACTCACTGGAGTTTAGAAGATTGAGAGGGGATCTCATCGAAACCTATAAAATTCTGTCAGGCCTGGACAGACTAGATGCTGGAAGGATGTTCCCGATGGTCGGGGAGTCCAGAACCAGGGGTCATAGTCTAAGGATAAGGGGTAGGCCATTTAGGACTGAGATGAGGAGGAATTTCTTCACCCAGAGAGTGGTGAACCTGTGGAATTCTCTGCCACAGAGGGTGCTGGAGGTCAATTCATTCAATATATTCAAGAAAGAGTTGGATATATTTCTTAAGGCTAAAGGGATCAAGGGATATGGGGAGAAGGCAGGGACAGGGTACTGAATTTGGATGATCAACCATGATCTCATTGAATGGCGGAGCGGGCTCGAAGGGCCGAATGGCCTACTCCTGCTCCTATCTTCTATGTTTCTATGTTCCCTGATTTCTAAACTTGGCGTCTGATGTAAGAAAAAGGAGTCTCACACATTAAGTAACTTTAAAGTAAGCTTTAAGCAACTTATAATCACACTATATACAAGAGAGGTCTTCACAATGCCTCTGGTAGAAGCCCCTTACAATACTGAGAAGTTCACTATTTATACCAGTCCAACAGGAAGTGACATATGACAGGAAGTGATGTATGTACAAAGTTCACAGTTCATAGTTCACAGTTCACAGTTCACAGGAAGTGATGCACATAACTTCCCGGAAGTTATTATTATTATCACATTCTTCCCTCCTGCAGGATTAGAAGGCTGTGGTCTTCCTTTTGTTCCACAGCCGCCGAACGAGGAAGAGTCGCACCCGTTTGGGTTCCCGTCGTAGAGGGTCGCTGGTCCGCTTACATGCAGTTGGCCATTGGTCAGAGCCTGTGTGGCCTGGATTACCCTGTGAAGGGTCGGGGAGATCATGGCTTCGTGTACGAGCCCCAATAGTGTCAAAGTCGGTCTGCCTCTGTTCAGAGGGAGGTGCAGAGCTGGTCTGTGGCGGATCAGTACTTTCGTGCGCGGTACTGGGAGGGTCGCAACTTTGAGTACGGGGTTCTACCGGCACCAAGCTAGTTGGTGTCCGATCAGGATCTTGGAGAGGGGTACCTGATAGATTCCAAGAGTTTCCTGGTGAAATACCATCAGCCGATGTCCCACTAGGTCCTGGCGGGCAGGGAGCCAGATCCCGTAATGATACGGTAGATTCTCGGCCGTCGGGATATCGTATGTTTGCATAGGTGGGGTTGGCATCGGTTAGTTCGACCTCGTCTACGAGGGGTTCATTTTTAGACGTCCGAACGTATCTTCGGAGTAGTACTGGTCCAGGAGTAGTTAGCCATGACGGGAGTGATGTCCCATGAGATGAGCGATGCTGGAATCCAAAGAACCGCTCATGAGGTGTAGTATTTGTGGCTGTAGAAAGAAGGGACCGTATCGAGTGCAATGCATCCGGAAGCACTGCTTCCCATTGCTGGTCTGGTAGGCCCCGAGATCTTAAAGCAAGATGTACGGAATTCCAGATGATACCGTTATACCTCTCTACCTGCCCATTTCCGATGGGATGGTAAGGCATTGTTTTGCTTGTAGCAATTCCCCGTTCTGAGAGGTAGTCCTTGAGTTCCCTTGACATAAAGGATGGACCCCGATCTGAGTGAATATAAGCCGGCATGCCACAGAGAGAAAATACCTGCTCAAGGCAGCAGATTACTGTGGACGCCAGCATATTGGAGCAGGGGAAGGCAAACGGAAAACGTGAATATTCATCAATCATGGTGAGCAAATATGTGGTCCGAGTTAAAGAGGGCACTGGGCCCTTAAAATCGATGCTAAGTCATTGCATCGGTTGGGTTGCATGTATGAGTATACCATCTGAGGGGCGGAAGAACTGAGGTTTTAATTCCACACAAAGCTGGCATTCTGAGCATATTTTCTTTACATCTCCAGTAGAAAAAGGGAGATCCCGTGATCGTACGAAATGTAGCATGCGCGTAACGCCAGGATGACACAATCCATTATGGACATCTATGAGAGTAGAGGACGACATAGTGGAGCAGAATGCCCGTGTGAGGGTGTTCGGGGCCACATTCTCCTTGCCAGGTCGATAGTGAATGGTATAACCAAAAGAGGCCAGTTCCATTCTCCAAAGTTGTATTTTATTATTCTTAATTTTGGTTCGTTTCCGATTATCGAGCATGAAGGCGACTGATCACTGGTCCGTAATTAATGTAAAGTGCTGGCGAGCTAGAAAATGGTTCCACTTCCGTACTGCCTCTATGATGGCTGTGGCTTCCTTCTCAACTGGAGGATAATGTAGCTCGGCACCTTGTAAGGTCCTGGACATAAATGCTACAGGACGACCTTCCTGATTTAGAGTAGCCGAGATCGCCACCTCCGAGGCATCACATTTGACTATGAAAGGGAGATTCTCATCGATGGAGTGAAGAGCCGCTCTCTCCAACTGTTTTTTGAGAAGGTTAAAGGCTGCAACAGCCGCCGATTCCAATGGAAATGATCTCGCATGCAGCAAGGGTTGGATTTTGTCTGAAAAATGAGGAATCCATTTAGCGTAGTATGCAAACAGACCGAGAGCCCGACGTAAAGAAGCCGGATTCTTAGGTGACGGGAGCTCTTGGAGCGGGCGAAGTCTTTCTGGGTCTGGCTTAATGATACCATTGCCTACGCAGTAGCCAAGGATGTTGATGGTCGGTTGCGACTCAACAGATTTGGATTCATTCAGGGTTAAATTACGGCGATGGAGGGCATCCCGAAATTTTTGGAGGTTGGCGTCGTGTTCCTGTTGATTGTGACCTGCAATGGTAATGTTATCAAGATAGGGAAAAGTGTCCCTTAGGTTTTCCTGCTTAACCAGGCCATCCATTGCCCGTTGGAAGACAGCCACTCCATTAGTAACCCCGAATGGGAGGCGACAAAATTGGTACAGCCGTCCATTAGCCTCAAAGGCCGTGTACTGCTTATCTGAGACCTTCAAGGGTACCTGATGATAGGCACTTTTTAAATCGTAAGTTGAGAACACTTTGTATTCAGCCAGTTTATTAACCATATCATCAATGCGTGGCAATGGGTAGGCGTCCAAGTCGGCATATTGATTGATGGTTTGCGAATAATCAATGCATAGTCGCTGTTTGTGAGGTTTTAGAGGGTTCTTGACAATGACGACTTGAGCCCGCCAGGGCGACGAACATGGTTCGATGATATCCTCTGCTAGAAGTCGAGAGATTTCAGCCTCAATAAAAGATTGGTCTTCCTGATTAAAGCGCCGCGATTTCGTTATTATTGGTTTGCATCGAGGCGGAATACTGGCAAATAATAAGGGTTCATCAAGTGAAGCTGCTGACAATGCACAAAACGGTAATTTAGACGGTATATTAGAAATAGTAAGTCCGGGTTTGGATCCACCGAACTCAATGGTGAGTTTCTTATGCTGTTTTTGGAAGTCCAGCCCTAAGAGGAGATCACTACATAAGTCCTTGAGCACCGAAAGTCGGGTGGAGGGATACATACGACCATGAAGTGTCATATCAACAACACAAAAGCCGAAGATTCTGGTATTAAGTGATGACTGAGCCATCGCAATTGCCTGGTCCGATGGGAAGACATGTAGTTTCAATTTCGCAACAATCTGTTCTTTAATGAAACTATCAGTACTTCCTGAGTCAATTAAGGCATCTAAGGTATGCCCTTTAATTGAAACTTTTGTAGCTGCATGAAACAGGTTCTGTGGGCAAGCAGCTGTAATTGGTGTCGTTGCACAGAGAGTGGCCAAAACTCTCGGTGTGCTTCTTCGGGAGAGAGCTCGAGAGGAAGCTTGATAGGTCCTAGCTGGAGCATCTTGATAGGCCCTAATTGGGGCAGTTCGGTAGGCCTTAGCTGGATTGGCCCTCGTAGAGGCCCTTGATAGGCAAACTTTAGCAAAGTGTCCTTTTTTTTTGCAATGACTGCAGAACGCATTGCCGGCAGGGCAGAGTTTCCTAGGGTGAAAAGCATCACCACAAAAGAAGCATTTCTTCCTAGATGGTCAAGAGGCTGCTAAAGTGGGGTCATCCTCCTCTTCTTCATCAGAATTATCAGGATTAGATTCCTCCATGATAGGGTTCACCCGAGACCACTTGGATTGTCTGGTTGCAGTTACAGCAGCAGATCAAGATCTGGGCAGCTGATAGAGGTCTGCATTTCTCTTTGCCAAATCCAGAGAACAAGCTAGGTCAAAAGCTTTTTGTAGCTCAAGTGTTTTACTTTCTAGTAGACGCTGGCGTATAAATGGAGAGGCAATCCCGCAGATGAAAGCATCGCGAATCATTTCTTCGCGGTACAGCTCAGCTGAGGCTGCCTGAAAGTTACAATCTATGCTGAGCCTGCGAAGTCCTTGAAGGAATTCGTTAATCGATTCCCCTGGCCCTTGTCGGACTGTGGCCAGTAGATGTCTAGCATAGACCTCATTTGGAGTCTTGGCATACAGTTTTTTAAGCGCCCGAATCACCTCATCGTAATTATCCCATTCATCAACATATTCAAACACTGTTGGAGTCACATAGTTGGTAAGTATCCTCAGTTTAGTAGGAGCATCCGCGTTACATTCATCAAAGAAATTCTCAAAAGTATGGTACCAATGCTTCCATACCCTGCCAGCTGCTGGTGTGTTTGGGTCCAAGTCCAGACGAGTAGGTTTAAGGATCTTTTCCATGATGGGTGGTTCCCTGGATCCTTAACTCCGAGTTTGTCCGAAGGTCTAGTATTTGTGAGTGTAAATACTAAGTTGCTTAAATTGATGTAAGAAAAAGGAGTCTCACACATTAAGTAACTTTAAAGTAAGCTTTAAGCAACTTATAATCACACTATATACAAGAGAGGTCTTCACCATGCCTCTGGTAGAAACCCCTTACAATACTGAGGAGTTCACTATTTATACCAGTCCAACAGGAAGTGACATATGACAGGAAGTGATGTATGTACAAAGTTCACAGTTCATAGTTCACAGTTCACAGGAAGTGATGCACATAACTTTCCGGAAGTTATTATTATCACAGCGTCAGTAACCGTTCCCTGATTTATAAACTTGGCGTCATTAACCGTTCCCTGATTTATAAACTTGGCGTCATTAACCGTTCCCTGATTTCTAAACTTGGCGTCATTAACCGATCGCTGATTTCTAAACTTGCCGTCATTAACCGATCCCTGATTTCTAAACTTGCCGGCATTAACTGTTCCCTGATTTCTAAACTTGGCGTCTTTAACCGATCCCTTAATTCTAAACGTGGCATATTTAACCATTCCCTTAATTCTAAACTTGGCATATTTAACCGTTCCCTTAATTCTAAACTTGGCGTCATTAACCATTCCCTTAATTCTAAATTTGGCATCTTTAACCACTCCCTGATTTCTAAACTTGCCGTCATTAACCATTCCCTTTATTCTAAACTTTGTGTCATTAACTGTTCCCTGATTTCTAAACTTGGTGTCATTAACCGCTCCCTGATTTCCAAACTTGGCGTCATTAACCGATCTCGGATTTCCAAACTTGCCTTCATTGACCGCTGCTTGATTTCCAAAATTAGCCTCGCCTAACCTTTCCTTCTAGCTCGACAGCATCCAGGACAAAGCAGCCCGCTTGATTGGCACCCCATCCACCACCTTAAACATCCGCTCCCTCCACCACTGGCGGACCGTGGCTGCAGTGTGTACCATCTACAAGATGCACTGCAGCAACTCGCCAAGGCTTCTTCGACAGCACCTCCCAAACCCGCGACCTCTTCCACCTAGAAAGACAAGGGCAGCAGGCGCGTGGGAGCACCACCACCTCCAAGTTCCCCTCCAAGTCACACACCGTCCTGACTTGGAATTATATCGGCCGATCCTTCATCATCGCTGGGTCAAAATGAGCTGGGTCAAAATAAGTGAGTGGGCAGTAAGGTGGCAGATGGAGTATAATGTAGGGAAATGTGAGGTTATTCACTTTGGTAGGAAGAATAGAAAAACAGAATATTTTCTTAATGGTGAGAAACTTTCAAATGTTGGTGTTCAGAGAGATTTAGGTGTCCTCGTGCAAGAAACACAGGAAGCTAGCATGCAGGTACAGCAAGCAATAAGGAAGGCAAATGGCATGTTGGCCTTTATTGCAAGGGGGTTGGAGTATAAGAGTGAGGAAGTCTTGCTCCAATTGTACAGGGCCTTGGTGAGACCACACCTGGAGTACTGGGCACAGTTTTGATCTCAATGGCCCGGTAATTCCTGTCACAACGTGTGAGTACGGACGGGGCACTCACGCGTGTGCCAGGAGGAATTGCCGGTTTTCAGCATGCACAGCGCATGCGCTGAAAACCGGCATTTGCTGTCCTCTGCCCCAAGGGGTTAAGAGGCTGAATGCATGCGTGGTATCGGGCAGCGCGTGCGACTTGGATTTCCTGTATTTTTACAGATTTGCGCGTGTGTAAAGGCCTCCGGTTTTTACGCATTGAGAAACCACACGTAAGTATTTAGTTTTACAGGTAAGTGGTCTTTTAGTACAATTTAGAAAAAAAATTTCCACAGTTTTATTATTTTTAAAGAATCTACAGTAAGGTAAGTTTAGTTTTAGACCCTATTTTTTAAAAATTTATTTTGTTCAAAAATTTGATTAATTGTTTAAAATAGTTTTTTTAAAGTTATTCCTAGTTAATTTAATTATTGGGATGTTTTTTTTAAATTTTATTTAAAGTTTAAGTAGTGTTGTGGGGTGCTGTACTTTTCATGAGTTTGACAGTCTTTACTATCAAACTTATGAATGAAGTTTCCCCTCCCCTGATTGGCTGAACAGTGCTCACCTGATCCCAGCCGGCACATCGCACTAACTACGCCGCTGGGTCAGGTGAGCACAGCGCGCCGAGATCAGAACCTGGCCACTGACAGGAAATCCACTGCGGGCCAGGTTTCAGATGTCGGCGCGCAGGGTAAGTGCACATCGGGGGCTTGCACGCGCGGCAAGCCCCCGACACCAAGTTCTGGGCCCTTATCTAAGGAAGGATATTCTTGCCTTGGAGGCGGTGCAACAAAAGTTCACTAGATTGATTCCTGGGATGAGGGGGCTGTCCTATGAGGAGAGATTGTGTAGAATGGGCCGATACTCTCTGGAGTTCTGAAGAATGAGAGGTGATCTCATTGAAACATACAAGATTCTGAAGGGGGATTGACAGGGTAGACGCTGAGAGGTTGTTTCCTCTGGCTGGAGTGTCTAGAACTAGGGGGCACGGTCTCAGGATAAGGGGTCGGCCATTTAAGACTGAGATGAGGAGGAATTTCTTCACTGAGAGAGTTCTGAGTCTTTGGAATTCTCTGCCCCAGAGGGCTGTGAATGCTGAGTCTTTGAGTATATTCAAGGCTGAGATCGATAGATTTTTGGACTCTAGCGGAATCAAGGGATATGGAGATTGGGCGGGAAAGTGGAGTTGAGGTCGATGATCAGCCATGATCTTATTGAATGGTGGAGCAGGCTCGAGGGGCCGTATGGCCTACTCCTGCTCCTAATGTTTTTATGTTCTTAAAATCCTGGAACACGCTCCCTAACAACAACGACTTGTATTTATATAGCGATTTTACCATAGTAGAACATCTCAAGACACTTCACAGGAGCGTAATTTGACAAAATTTTGCTGAGCACCGGCCATCGAGATTTGGCACAGACTTTGCTGTTTGCAGCCTCTGGGTGGGTGCGGCGGGGGGGGGGGGGGGGGTCGGAGCGGGGAGAGAGATGCGGGTTTGGGGTTAATTCCAGGCTTTGACGCCTTATGCTAAGCCGAAATGCAGGACTTAGGGAGAGAGGCATGCTGGGAGGTGGGCCCCCCTCGCAAGCCATCTCCCTGATTTCCAAACTTGGCATCATTAACCATTCCCCGATTTCTCAACTTGGCGTCATTAACCTTTCCCCGATTTCTAAATTGCCGTCATTAACCGTTACCTGATTTCAAAACTTGACGTCATTAACCTTTCCTCAATTTCTAAATTGCCGTCATTAACCGTTACCTGATTTCAAAACTTGGCGTCTTTAACCGTTACCTGATTTCAAAACTTGCCGTCTTTAACCGATCCCTGAATTCCAAACTTGCCAACTTTAACCGTTCCCTGATTTCAAAACTTGGCGTCTTTAACTGTTCCCTGATTTCTAAACTTGGCGTCTTTAACCGTTCCCTGATTTCTAAACTTGGCGTCTTTAACCGTTCCCTGATTTCTAAACTTGCCAACTTTAACCGTTCCCTGATTTCAAAACTTGGCGTCTTTAACCGTTCCCTGATTTCTAAACTTGCCAACTTTAACCGATCCCTGATTTCTAAACTCGGTGTCAATTACCGTTCCCTGATTTCTAAACTTGACGTCATTAACCGATCCCTTAATTCTAAACTTGCCATCTTTAACCGTTCCCTATAATTCTAAACTTGGCGTCATTAACCGATCCCTGATTTCTAAACTTGGCGTCATTAACTTTTCCCTGAATTCTAAACTTGCCTTCATTGGCCGCTGCTTGATTTCCAAAATTAGCCCTGCCTAACCTCTCCTTCTAGCTCGACGCCATCCAGGACAAAGCAGCCTGCTTCATTGGCACCCCATCCACCACCTTAAACATCCGCTCCCACCACCACGGGTGTACCGTGACAACGTTCAGGCTTGGGCTGACAAGTGCCAGGTAACTTTCGCACCACAGAAGTGCCAAGCAATGTCTATCGCCAACAAGCGAGAGTCTAACCACCGGCCCTTGACATTCAATGGCATTACTGTAGTGTATGTACTTGCAGAAGGAACTATATTCTGCAGCCCCTGTATACTGCAGTACCAGTAGTGACCACCCCTGTATATAAGCCTGTGTAGTAACTTTTGCATAGTAGTTCCAGGTTGTCTCCACTCAGTAAAGACCTGCTATAACCAACTCCTGCAGTCCATGTCTCAATTACACACGGACATAATACTGGCGACGAGCAGATCCGAACTTACCTACAGTCTGCACCTCCTCATGGGGATCCATCCCTGAAGCGAAGTTATCAGAGGTCGAGGCCAGAAGAAAGAAAAAAAAAATCAAACGAACAGCAGAAACGGGCGTCGACCGTGGGCATCCGCCTTTGATTCATCGGAGTTGAAGATTTGCAGGAGAGGCTGTCGAGAGCGGGGCTTGGTTATCCTGTCGATGGTGTTTCAACTAATTAGGCTGGTGGCAGGTAGTACACTGATCCTTCCTGGGCTGCGGCGGTCTAGAGCTCGATCGGGTGGCTTTTCAACGGGGCCGAGCAGCGTTGTCGGGAAGAGGAGAGAGAGAGAGGGTGGAGCATAAAGGGCGCGGCCGGTGCTATGAAGCCGGGCAGCGTACAGACCCGAGAAGAGGGAGGCAAGTGTCCCACAGGGTTGCTCCAACGACGGGGAAATAATAAAAAAATTAGAAGCGCAGAAAGCCGCGAGGAGCTGCAGTTTGCTACGGGAACCGCGGAGAGCGGCGTTAGCAGCAGCGCGGGGGGAAGTGCGCGAAGACCATAGGGCGTCGCCATCAAGGCATAAAACGCCAGCAACAGCGCTAGCAGCAGCGCAGAAGGCAAAAAGCGCGGGAGGCACCATCTTAATCCAGCGGGGAAGAAGGCAAAGCGCGGGAGGCGCCATTTTGTAAATCGGGGAAGAAGGCAAAGCGCGGGAGGCGCCATCTTAGATTTCCAAGATGCCGAAGACTGGCAATATCACTGCATTCGATAATGCAATAGAAGACTGGACCACGTATGTGGAAAGAGTCGAGGTATATTGAGAGGCAAACGAAGTAGCCGATGAGAAAAAGGCATCGGTACTACTAAACTTAATGGGCGCAAGAACGTACGGCCTATTGCGGAACCTGAATACTCCAGCCAAACCGAAGGTGAAGAGTTTTAATGAAATTGTTGATATCCTACAGGAACACCTAAATCCTACACCGCTGCTGATAACAGAAAGATTTAAATTCCACAAGAGAAATCAGCATAAAGATGAGAGCAATGCTGATTACCTTACGGAACTATGCAAGCTATCAAAGCACTGCCAGTTCGGAGCAGGACTGGCAGATACCCTACGGGACAAATTTGTCTGTGGACTCCTGAGTGAAGGAACCCAGAAGAGGTTACTCTCAGAGAAAGAGCTGACGCTAGATAAGGCTTTCAGCGTGGCAGTATCGTACGAAGCAGCAGCAAGGGGAGCTGTGGAAATACAGCAAAAGCCACAGGAATACGGCACCCACGAAATGACACGGGGATTTGAAAAATGTTATCACTGTGGCAGAACAACCCATGACCAGAAGGACTGCTGGTCCAAGGACAAAATATGCAGGCAATGCGGAAAGATGGGACACATTGCATGAGTTTGCAGGTCTGGGAAGAAGACTAACGACAACAAAAAGGCTACTAAGGAACAGTACAGGAAAGTACAAAAGATGACGGACAGTAGTTCCGAAGACCAGATGAGCGATAGTGAATCCGGGAACAAGAGACTAAGCTGTCTCAAACTTCACAACGTAATCGCAAAAGAGGATCACCGAACCATTTGGGTCACCCTCACGATAGCAGGGTCCCAAGTCAAAATGGAATTGGATACAGGATCAGCTCTGACCGTCATGAATCGGCGAGACTATGAGCGGCTATTCTCACACATACCCTTGAAAGAGACATCCATTGTCTTGAAGACGTATACGGGGCAAAAAGTATACCCCAGAGGAAAAATAAGGGTGCCTGTCGAATACAACGGCAAGGAAATACAGAAATTGTATCTGTACATACTGCAAGATGGTGGACCACCGTTATTGGGACGTGAATGGATCAGAAAGATAAGTTTAGACTGGCACTCCATTCAGGCACTGACGGTGGCTGGTAAAAAGCATGACGACATCACTCCTGGACGATTGTCAACAATCTTAGCTAACGCCAAAGAGGTATTTCAACAAGAACTGGGAACTCTTAAAGGCGTAACCGCCTCGATAAAAATAGAAGAGAATGCAATTCCCAAGTTTTTCAAAGCAAGACCGGTACCATATGCAATTCGCCCAGCTGTCGAGGCAGAGCTGGAGAATCTGGAGCATGCAGGTGTGTTATCTAAGGTAGACTGGAGCGAGTGGGCGACACCCATCGTTCCTGTCATGAAGAAAACGCTAAACAATAAGTCTGAGGAGCCAAGGAAGGTTCGCATCTGTGGGGACTTCAAGGTGACGGTGTAAGGAATGACCCAGACTCTGCCTCACCTCGCCACCAGAGGGCGCCATGAACTCTCTTAATTGTGTCCTTCTTTATTCATTATTGTATTCACCTGTGCATTGTTAGATGCCTACTATTTAAGTGGTGTTCACTTTATGTTCTTTGCTCAGTCTTGAGTTGCACTGCCTGCAGATACCTTGTGCTGGTCTGCTTGCCTGTATTTTGTACTGTTGTTATTTTGTTTATGTCAAGTAAAGTCTACCTTTATTTTGCAACCTTACCTCTGCCTCAGTTTGCCTTACTGCAGTTGGGTCCACCGAGTTCCGGTCCTTACAGCAAGACTGAGCCAAAACATGGACCCAGCAGAGAAGGACCAATGGCCAAGACAAGTTTCTGAACAGCTACAACTTATTTTGAATGAACTGCAGTGTCTCGCCACGGCAGTCTTCCGAAACCAGAATCTGCTGGAGGGCCTCGTCATCACTTTCCATCAGAGCCAGAAACAGAGTCAGGTGATCCAAGCCGCTCCTGCACCGTTACCCGCTCCTACGGTTTCGCCTTCTCCTCTGAGAGAACCCCGATTACCTGCACCCGAGCGCTACGACGGTAACCCAGGAGGATGTCGAGGTTTCCTAATCCAGTGTTCCCTGGTTTTCCAACTGCAGGGTTCATTATTTCCCAGTGACTGTTCCCGAGTGGCCTACATCATTTCGCTACTTACCGGCAAGGCGCTTACCTGGGCTACAGCCGTCTGGGAACAGCAAACGCCGGCATGTTCAAACTACCAACTTTTCTCGGAAGAAATGAGAAGGGTTTTTGATCACCCTGTCAGTGGGAGAGAAGCATCTAACAGACTACTTCGGCTTTGCCAGGGGGTTCGTAGTGTTGCGGACTACGCTATTGAGTTTCGCACTCTCGCTGCTGAAAGCCAATGGAATTCAGAGGCGCTCATCACCACCTTTCGCCACGGTCTCACGGATGAGATCAAGGATGAACTGGCTTCCAGGGATCCGGTGAGTGATTTGGAGTCTCTTTTTGATATCTCCGTTCGTGTGGATAATCGGCTCCGTGAGAGGCGAAGAGAACGCCACTCCTTTTTCACTCCGTTTCCAAAGACCAGAGCTTCTCCTGCTTCGAAGCCATCTGAGAACCTCCGAGCCATCCCGAGTCCATCTTTGACCGACCCAGAGGAGCCCATGCAGGTGGGAGTAACCCGCCTCTCGCAGCCCGAACATGATCGCCGAATGAGAGAGGGATCTTGTCTCTGTTGTGGGAAAGCTGGCCACTTCCGCTCTTCCTGTCCAGATTTGGTGGGAAAAGCCAGGGCTCATCCAGGACGGAGGGACCTGAGATGAGCATAACCATCCCTTCCGACCCCACTGTTTCTAGGGTTTTGCTGGCATCCTCCCTTTTCTGGGACAATCAACAATATGATCTTAAGGCCATGGTGGATTCGGGGTCTGATGGTAACTTCATAGATCTGGGGTTAGCTAAACAGCTCAAGATTCCCCTGACCCATCCTGATCACCCCCTCACTGTTGTTGCCCTGGATGGAAGACCCCTGGGTTCTGGAACCGTTCACCATCATACTGCCCCTCTGTGTTTGGGCGTGGAAGGACAACATTTGGGACCATCCAATTCTCCCTTATCCACTCTTCCCAGTTTCCATTAATTCTGGGTTACCCTTGGTTGGCCTGTCATAATCCTCACTTAGATTGGGCCACCGGCCGGCTTACGGAATGGGGCTCCGCCTGCCATACTACCTCTCTTCGCGCCAAGTCTCCTTCCCAGCCCCAGGAGTTCCCATCACGCTCTGAATTGTCCCAAGTGCCACCCGAGTATAAGGATCTAAAAGAGGTCTTCAGTAAGGTTCGAGCCACATCACTTCCCCCTCATAGGCCATATGACTGTGCCGTTGACCTCCTGCCTGGGACATGCCCACCTAGGGGTAGGATCTTTTCCCTTTCTGCTCCTGAGACCGCCGCCATGGAGGAGTACATCCGTGACGCCCTTGCCGCTGGCTTCATCCATCCGTCCACTTCTCCTGCTGGTGCCGGTTTTTTCTTCGTGAGTAAGAAAGATGGAGGTCTCCGTCCCTGCATCGACTACCGTGGCCTTAACCGGATTACTATTAAGAACCGTTATCCTCTTCCACTCATGTCGACGGCCTTCGAGCTACTTCAGGGAGCCACGGTCTTCACTAAATTGGACCTCCGCAACGCCTACAACCTCATCCGCGTCCGCGAAGGGGACGAGTGGAAGACGGCATTCAACACACCCACTGGGCACTATGAGTACCTGGTTATGCCCTTTGGATTAACCAACGCCCCTGCTGTGTTCCAGGCACTCATCAACGACGTTCTCCGAGACATGCTGAATCGCTTTGTTTTTGTCTACCTGGATGACATTCTCATTTTCTCCAAAACTCTTCACGATCATGTCCAGCATGTAAGACAAGTCCTGCAACTTTTGTTTAACAACCTCTTGTTTGTCAAGGCGGAGAAGTGTGAATTTCACGTTTCCACAGTTTCATTTCTGGGCTTCATCATCTCCAGCGGCAACATCCAAATGGAAATAACAACAGAAAATGCTGGAAAAACTCAGCAAGTCAGGCAACATCCGTGGAGAGAAATTTGAGTTGACGTTTCGGGTTTGACCCTTCTTCAAAAGGTTTTGAAGAAGGGTCAAACCCGAAACGTCAACTCAAATTTCTCTCCACGGATGTTGCCTGACTTGCTGAGTTTTTCCAGCATTTTCTGTTGTTATTTCGGATTTCCAACATCTGCAGTATTTTGCTATCGAACATCCAAATGGACCCTGGCAAGACCCAAGCTGTCCGAGATTGGCCACCACCCACCTCTCTCAAACAGGTGCAACGTTTCTTGGGATTTGCTAACTTCTATCGGAGGTTCATCAGAAACTTCGGCACCATTGCTGCCCCTCTTAACGCCCTCACCAGGATCGCCTCTACCCGGTTCAGTTGGTCCGCTGAGGCTGCGCAAGCTTTCGAGGATCTCAAGCGGCGCTTCACGTCTGCTCCTGTCCTCGTTATTCCGGATCCCTCACTCCCCTTCATTGTCGAGGTGGATGCCTCGGATATAGGGGTGGGCGCCGTTTTATCCCAACGGTCTAACGACAACAAACTGCACCCTTGCGCCTTTTTCTCTCGCCGACTCACTCCCGCTGAACGAAACTACGATATTGGGAACAGGGAATTACTGGCAGTTAAGTTGGCACTGGAGGAGTGGAGACATTGGTTGGAGGGGTCTAAACACCCGTTCATTGTCTGGACTGACCATAAGAATTTGGCCTATATCCAGGAGGCCAAACGACTTAACTCCCGTCAAGCTCGCTGGGCACTGTTTTTTAATCATTTTGACTTTGTCCTATCATATCGTCCAGGTTCCAAGAATCTCAAGCCTGATGCTCTCTCCAGGCAATTTGATCCACCCGAGCGGGAGAGACAACCTGAACCTATTGTTTCTACTTCCCGAATTGTAGCACCGGTTTGCTGGGGAATCGAGACGCTGGTCAGAAAGGCGCAACAGAGGGAGGCAGACCCTGGCAACGGCCCACCTGGTCGCCTTTTTGTCCCCAACACGACTTGCTCACAAGTCCTGCAGTGGGGGCATTCATCGCGACTCACCGGTCATCCAGGCGCATCCAGGACGCTGGAGTTTCTTCGTAGAAGGTTCTGGTGGCCCACCATGGAGAAGGACGTAAAGGCGTTCGTGGCAGCTTGTGCCATTTGTGCACGAAACAAGAACCCTCGATCTCGCCCCCAGGGTTTGCTGCATCCTCTCCCCATTCCCACTCGCCCCTGGTCACACCTCTCGGTGGATTTCATCACAGGCCTTCCACCATCTCAAGGCAACACGGTCATTCTGGTCATCGTAGATCGCTTCTCCAAAGCCTGTCGTTTTCTGCCCTTGCCCAAGCTTCCCTCAGCCCAAGAGACAGCCGAGCTCATGGTCCAGCATGTTTTCAGGTTATTCGGTTTGCCCCTTGACATCGTTTCTGACCGTGGTCCACAATTCGCCTCCCGGTTTTGGAAAGCCTTCTACAAGCTCATTGGAGCTACTGTCAGTCTTTCCTCGGGTTTCCACCCTCAGTCGAACGGTCAAACTGAATGGATCAACCAAGACCTGGAGACGACCCTGAGGTGTCTCGTGTCCGCTAACCCTGCGATCTGGAGTTGTCACATCGTCTGGGCTGAGTACGCGCACAACACGTTGCGCTGCTCCCCCACAGGACTGTCGCCGTTCGAGTGCCAGTTCGGTTCTCAGCCTCCACTGTTCCAGGAGCAGGAGCTCGAGGTGGGGGTTCCGTCCGTGGAGAAGTTTGTCCAGCGTTGTCGGCGGACCTGGAGGAGAGCGCGGCTGGCCTTGCAACGAGCTTCTCGACAACGGCAGGTCCAGGCCAACAAGCGGCGCAGACCGGCCCCTTCATTCCATCCTGGTCAGAGGGTCTGGCTTTCTACGCAGGATCTCCCGCTGCGAGTGGAGTCCCGCAAGCTGGCGCCTCGTTTCATCGGCCCCTTCATGGTGTTGAGAAAGGTCAATCCGGTGTCCTACCGTCTCCAGCTACCCCGCTCCATGCGGATTCATCCTACCTTCCATGTCTCCCAGCTTCGGCCAGTGGCCAGCAGTTCCCTGGCGCCTGCCACGAGGCCTCCTCCTGCTCCCCGCATCATCGACGGCCAGCCTGCTTACACGGTCCGTCGCCTGATGGACTCTCGCCGGGTTCGCGGGGGCCTCCAGTTCCTGGTGGACTGGGAGGGATATGGTCCGGAGGAACGCTCTTGGGTACGAGACATCCTGGATCGCGATTTAGTACGGAATTTTTTTCGTCGTCACCATGGACCTTCTGGGGGAACGTCAGGGGCCGTTCCTAGGGGGGGGTCCTGTAAGGAATGACCCAGACTCTGCCTCGCCTCGCCACCAGAGGGCTGCATGAACTCTCTTAATTGTGTCCTTCTTTATTCATTATTGTATTCACCTGTGCATTGTTAGATGCCTACTATTTAAGTGGTGTTCACTTTATGTTCTTTGCTCAGTCTTGAGTTGCACTGCCTGGAGATACCTTGTGCTGGTCTGCTTGCCTGTATTTTGTACTGTTGTTATTTTGTTTATGTCAAGTAAAGTCTACCTTTATTTTGCAACCTTACCTCTGCCTCAGTTTGCCTTACTGCAGTTGGGTCCACCGAGTTCCGGTCCTTACAGACGGTGAACCCAGTCCTTCACAGAGTACAATATCCTCTTCCGAGGATAGAAGATATTTTCGCCTCACTATCTGGAGGGAAGCGTTTTACAAAAATTGACCTAGCACAAGCATATTTGCAGATGGAGGTTGAAGAATCCTTTAGGAAGTATCTCACGATAAACACTCACAAAGTCTTTACCAGTATAATCGACTGGTATTCGGAGTAGCATCAGCTCCGGCGATATGGCAAAGAGCGATGGAACAAGTCCTGCAAGGGATTCCGGGGACTCAGTGTTACTGGACGACATCCTAGTGACAGGTGAAAATAACAGTGAACACCTTGCCAACCTAGAGCAGGTGCTCACTAGACTAAGCGAACATGGACTACGAGCCAATCGCCCCAAGTGCGAGGTTTTTTAAGAAACAGATATCGTATTGTGGCCATGTGATTGATGAAGAGGGGTTACATAAGTCCCCTGACAAAATTGAAGCGGTAGTTAAGGCTCCAGCACCTGAAAATGTGTCGCAACTGAGGTCATTCCTCGGATTGGTGAATTATTACCATAAGGTTTTGCCGAATTTGTCCACAATTCTGCACCCACTGAGCGCCCTACTACAAACCGGAGTAGCATGGAAATGGAGCGATGAATGTAAGCGGGCCTTTCAGAAGAGTAAGGACCTCATCACTTCAAGGGAAGTATTGGCTCACTACAACCCATCACTACCGATAAGACTGGCGTGTGATGCGTCTCCCTACGGCATTGGAGCGGTACTGTCACATAAATTCCTTGATGGTTCAGAGAGGCCGATAGCTTTTGCGTCACGCTCGTTAACTTCAGCCGAGCGTAACTACGCCCAGATTGACAGAGAGGCCCTCAGCCTGGTGGGGGGGGGTGAAGAAGTTCAATCACTACCTGCACGGTCAGAAATTTGCTCTACTAACTGATCATCAACCTCTTGTCTCCATTCTCAACCCTCAGAAGGGCATACCGATAATGACAGCACAACGGCTACAGAGGTGGTCCCAATTCCTAGGGGCACACCAATATGACATCGAGTACAAAGGAACTAAACAGCATGGGAATGCTGATGGATTGTCGCGCCTACCGTTGCCAACGGTGGAAGAAGCACCTGCAGTGGATCCTGTGGAGATATTCCACTCGACCATAGTCGAATGTCTCCCTGTGATGAATGCAAACATAGAAAAGGAAACACGAAATGACCCAACACTCTCCTGGGTCTATGATTTAACGGTGAAGGGATGGCCAGCACATGGCGAACCACTGCTGCCAGCATTCTCGCCGAGAAGAGAACAGCTGTCAGTGTGCAGAGGAACCTTGATGTGTGGATCCAGAGTAGTAATTCCACCCAAATTGAAGGATAGAGTGCTCAATGAGCTTCATGAGGGTCATCTGGGAGGGGTAAAAATGAAGAACTTAGCCAGAGCATTTGTGTGATGGCCGGGAATCAATAGAGAAATCGAAGAGATGACCAAGAGCTGTACAGGATGTCAGAAGGTCCAAAACGCCCCACCACAAGCCCCTCTACATCCTTGGGAGTGGCCCTCATCTCCATGGCAAAGGGTGCACATTGATTTTGCTGGTCCATTTATGGACTCGATGTTTTTAATTGCGGTGGATGCACATTCAAAGTGGCCAGAGGTAATAAAAATGTCCTCAACCACCACAGAAAAAACTATCACAGTCTTACGAACCATATTCGCCAGAAATGGGTTGCCTGAACAGATTTGCTCCGACAATGGACCACAGTTTGTGTCTGAAGAGTTCCGGAGGTTCTTAAAGAACAATGGTGTTAAACATTACACATCCGCCCCATATCATCCAGCCACCAATGGATTGGCTGAGAGGTTCGCTCAAACATTCAAGAAGGCTATCAAGGCAATGTGTAATGAAGACATACCCCTACAACACAAGGTGGATAACTTCTTGTTTGCCTACCGGAATGCGACACATGCGGTTACCAACCAAACTCCAGCCATGATGTTCTTCAATCGAAGACTACGATGCCGCTTGGATTTGGTTAAGCCAAACATCAGAAGAGATGTGGAGAACAGGCAGTTTCAGAATATGAATGAAAGGCCGACCAGGAGTTTTAAGATAGGTCAACCAGTTTTGGCCCGGGACTACCGCACAGAGAAATGGCAGCCAGGAACGATCTGTACACGGCAAGGACCTCTAATGTATACCGTGGACGTTGGAGAGAGCATTGTAAGACGCCATGCTGACCAGATTCTAGAGTCACTGGAAAACGTCAATTCCACACAACGATCCGATACACCTGGTGATGAAACCAAAGTACCAATTGCATCTACCTCAGAATCAGTGACATTGGAAGCAGACGAGCCAAACAACGACGTTGATCCCGAATCAACTTTGCCAGAAGAACCTGATACCCCAAAGAGGCGTTATCCAGACAGAATCAGGAAGCCTCCTCAAAGACTGAACTTATAATTGCTTAACTTCAACTAATGTATCTAGCAACTGTAATTGTAAATATGTTATTTAATTATTAATAGAATGTTATGTACTGTTTAGCTAAAAGGGGAGGAATTGTAGTGTATGTACTTGCAGAAGGAACTATATTCTGCAGCCCCTGTATACTGCAGTACCAGTAGTGACCACCCCTGTATATAAGCCTGTGTAGTAACTTTTGCATAGTAGTTCCAGGTTGTCTCCACTCAGTAAAGACCTGTTATAACCAACTCCTGCAGTCCGTGTCTCAATTACACACGGACATAATAATTACCATCGCCGAATCCCCTACCATCAACATCCTGGGGGTCACCATTGACCAGAAACTTAACTGGACCAGCCACATAAATACTGTGGCAACAAGAGCAGGCCAGAGGCTGGGTATTCTGCGGCGAGTGTCTCACCTCCTGACTCCCCAAAGCCTTTCCACCATCTACAAGGCACAAGTCAGGAGTGTGATGGAATACTCTCCACTTGCCTGGATGAGTGCAGCTCCAACAACACTCAAGAAGCTCGACACCATCCAGGACAAAGCAGCCCGCTTGATTGGCACCCCATCCACCACCTTAAACATTCACTCCCTCCACCACCGGCGCACCGTGGCTGCAGTGTGTACCATCTACAAGATGCACTGCAGCAACTTGCCAAGGCTTCTTCGGCAGCACCTCCCAAACCTGCGACCTCTTCCACCTAGAAGGACAAGGGCAGCAGGTGCATGGGAACACCATCACCTCCAAGTTCCCCTCCAAGTCACACACCATCTTGACTTGGAAATATATCGGTCATTCCTTCATCGTCGCTGGGTCAAAATGAGCTGGGTCAAAATAAGTGAGTGGGCAGTAACTTGGCAGATGGGGTATAATGCAAAGAAATGTGAGGTTATTCACTTTGGTAGGAAGAATAGAAAAACAGAATATTTCTTAAATGGTGAGAAACTTTCAAATGTTGGTGTTCAGAGTGATTTGGGTGTCCTCGTGCAAGAAACACAGAAAGTTAGTGGGACTTTCCCACTGACTCCCACAGCTACCTGGACTACACTTCCTCCCACCCCGCTTCCTGTAAGGACTCTATTCCATTCTCCCAGTTTCTCCGCCTCCGCCGTATCTGCTCCGACGACGCCACCTTCCACACCAGTGCTTCCGACATGTCTTCCTTTTTCCGCAACCGAGGATTCCCCTCTACTGTGGTTGACACGGCCCTCGACCGTGTCAGTTCCATCTCCCGCACTTCTGCCATCACCCCTGCCCCTCCCTCCCGGAACCACGATAGGGTTCCCCTTGCCCTCACCTTTCACCCCACCAGCCTCCACATTCAATGGATCATCCTCCGGCATTTCCGCTACCTCCATAGTGATCCCACCACCAAACGTATCTTCCCCTCCCCTCCCCTTTCAGCATTCCGCAGGGACCGCTCTCTCCGAGACACCCTAGTCCACTCCTCTATCACCCCAAACAGCCCTTCCTCTTCGCCTGGCACCTTCCCGTGCAAGCGGAGGAGATGTAACACCTGCCCCTATACCTCCCCCCTTCCCACTGTCCAGGGCCCCAAACACCCCTTCCAGGTGAAACAGCGATTTACTTGTACTTCTCGCAATCTAGCATACTGTATTCGCTGCTCACGATGCGGTCTCCTCTACATTGGGGAGACCAAACGCAGATTGGGTAACCGCTTTGCGGAACACCTCCGTTCAGTCCGTAAGGGTAACCCCGAGCTTCCGGTCGCCTGTCATTTTAATTCACCGCTCCATTCCCACTCGGACCTCACCGTCCTTGGCCTCTTGTATTGTTCCACGGAAGCTCAACGTAAACTCGAGGAACAGCACCTCATCTTCCGATTAGGCAGTCTGCAGCCTTCCGGACTCAATATCGAGTTCAACAATTTCAGATCATAAGCTCGGCCCCCATTTCATTTTCTCTTGTAATTGTTCCACTCCTTTCCCCCCCCCGCCTTTTCCTTTTGTTTCTCTCTCACACCTGGCAGCTATCTTTTGCCCTGCCAGTACACTTTACACCTAATCTCAGCCTATTACCATCTCGTCTAGCTTCTAATCTCTTTTACTTCTTTTGTTTCTTTTATTCTTTTGTCCGATCGCAGCCCTGCCTTCGATCTAGTTTCTTTTCTTTCCAGTTTTGAAGAAGGGTCCAACCCGAAACGTCAACTCAAATTTCTCTCCACGGATGTTGCCTGACCTGCTGAGCTTTTCCAGCATTTTCTGTTGTTATTACAGAAAGTTAGCATGTTCTTATGCTTGTAAAGTCCTGGAACACCCTCCCTAACAACAACAACTTTTATTTATATAGCGATTTTACCGTAGTAGAACGTCTCAAGACACTTCACAAGAGCGTTATTTGATAAAACTTGGCGCTATTAACCATTCCCTGATTTCTAAACTTGGCATCATTAACTGCTCCCTGATTTCTAAACTTGGCATCATTAACCATTCCCTGATTTCTAAACTTGCCGTCATTAACCGTTCCCTGATTTCTAAACTTGGCGTCATTAACCGCTCCCTGATTTCCAAACTTGGTGTCATTAACCGCTCCCTGATTTCTAAACTTGCCGTCATTAACCGCTCCCTGATTTCTAAACTTGCCGTCATTAACCATTTCCTGATTTCTAAACTTGCCGTCATTAACCGTTCCCTGATTTCTAAACTTGGTGTCATTAACCATTCCCTGATTTCTAAACTTGCCGTCATTACCCATTTCCTGATTTCTAAACTTGGCGTTATTAACCGCTCCCTGATTTCTAAACTTGCCGTCATTACCCATTTCCTGATTTCTAAACTTGGCGTCATTAACCGTTCCCTGATTTCTAAACTTGGCGTCATTAACCGATCCCTGATTTCTAAACTTGGCGTCATTAACTGCTCCTCGCTTTCTAAGCTTGGCGTCATTAACCGTTCCTCGATTTCTAAGCTTGGCGTCATTAACCGTTCCTTGATTTCAAAACTTGGTGTCATTAACCATTCCCTGATTTCCAAACTTGCCATCTTTAACCATTCACTGATTTCTAATCTTGGCGTCATTAAACGATCCCTGATTGCTAAACTTGCCGTCATTAACCATTCCCTGATTACTAAACTTGCCGTCATTAACCATTCCCTGATTTCTAAACTTGGCGTCATTAACCATTCCCTGATTTCTAAACTTGCCGTCATTAACCATTCCCTGATTTCTACACTTGCCCTCATTAACCATTCCCTGATTTCCAAACTTGGCGTCATTAACCGTTCCCTGATTTCTAAACTTGCCGTCATTAACCATTCCCTGATTTATAAACTTGGTGCTATTAACCTTTCCCTGATTTTGAAACTTGGCGTCATTAACCATTCCCTGATTTGCAAATTGGCATCATTAACTGCACCCTGATTTCCAAGCTTGGCGTCATTAACCGCTCCCTGTCCAAACTTGGCGTCATTAACCGCTCCCTGATTTCCAAACTTGGCGTCATTAACCGCTCCCTGATTTCCAAACTTGGTGTCATTAACCGCTCCCTGATTTCTAAACTTGGCGTCATTAACCGCTCCCTGATTTCTAAACTTGGCGTCATTAACCGCTCCCTGATTTCCAAACTTGGTGTCATTAACCGCTCCCTGATTTCCAAACTTGCCGTCATTAACCGCTCCCTGATTTCCAAACTTGCCGTCATTAACCGCTCCCTGATTTCCAAACTTGGTGTCATTAACCGCTCCCTGATTTCCAAACTTGGTGTCATTAACCGCTCCCTGATTTCCAAACTTGCCGTCATTAACCGCTCCCTGATTTCCAAACTTGGTGTCATTAACCGCTCCCTGATTTCCAAACATGCCGTCATTAACCGCTCCCTGATTTCCAAACTTGCCGTCATTAACCGCTCCCTGATTTCCAAACTTGGTGTCATTAACCGCTCCCTGATTTCCAAACTTGCCGTCATTAACCGCTCCCTGATTTCCAAACTTGGCGTCATTAACCGATCCCTGATTTCCAAACTTGGCGTCATTAACCGATCCCTGATTTCCAAACTTGGAGTCATTAACCGCTCCCTTAATTCTAAACTTGCCGTCTTTAACCGTTTCCTCTTTTCTAAACTTGCCTTCATTGCCCGCTGCTTGATTTCCAAAATTAGCCCTGCCTAACCAGTCCTTCTAGCTCGACACCATCCAGGACAAAGCAGCCTGCTTCATTGGCACCCCATCCACCACCTTAAACATCCGTTCCCTCAACCAACGGCGTACCGTGACAACGTTCAGGCTTGCGCTGACAAGTGCCAGGTAACATTCACGCCACACAAGCGCCAGGCAATGACTATCTCCAACAAGCGAGAGTCTAACCACCTCCCCTTGACATTCAATGGCATTACATTCAAAGGATGTTCTTTCCATGGAGAGAGTGCAGTGAAGACTCACCAGACAGATACCTGGGATGGCAGGAATGATGTATGAAGAGAGATTGGGTCGATTGGGCTTATACTCGCTGGCGTTTAGAAGAATGAGAGGGGATCTCATTGAAACTTATAAAATTCTAACAGGACTAGACAGGCTAGATGCAGGAAGGATGTTCCCAATGGCGGGGGAGTCCAGAACCAGGGGTCACAGTCTAAGGATAAGGGGTAAGACATTTAGGACAGAGATGAGGAGGAATTTCTTCACCCAGTGAGTGGTGAACCTGTGGAATTCTCGACCACAGAAGGCAGTTGAGGGCAATTCATTAAATATATTTAAGAAGGAGTTAGATATGCTAAAGGGATCAAGGGATATGGGGAGAAAGCAGGGGCAGGGTACTGAATTTGGACGATCAGCCATGATCTCATTAAATGGTGGAGCAGGCTCGAGGGGCCGAATGGCCGACTCCTGCTCCTATCTTCCATGTTTCTATGTGTTCTTTTTTTGTGTAGACACAAAATGGTGGTCAGTGTGTCTTCTTTGTTTGAGAGGCCACCTGGACAATGATTGACAAGGAAGTCCCACCCCCCATACATCTCACAGGGACAGGAATGTGTCATGTGGAAGGAACTCCAATCAGGGAAGGCTTGGAGTGGGACTGACCTATCAGAGGGAGGCAGAGTGTGGTTTACGATAACTCAGGGGCAGGAGTTTTCAAGTTTTTCCTAAGAAAGAACATCAGAGAACACAGAAGAAGAACACTGAGTTAAAGGAGTATGTATGGGAATCTGATATAAGCTTAGATATTGTGAAAAGGGTACTTTTATGTACATTTGAATTAATAAGTTGCAGGCATATTTATTGCCGAGTGTTCTTTGAATTTATTGGCCAGGATTCTTCTATGCACACTCGAATTTTGAACTATAGTGTGAATTAAGACCAATTTTGCATAAGAACATAAGAAATAGGAGCAGGAGTAGGCCATTCGGCCCCTCGAGCCTGCTCCGCCATTTAATGAGATCATGGCTGATCATCCAAATTCGGTACCCTGTCCCTGCTTTCTCCCCATATCCCTTGATCCCTTTAGCCTTAAGAAATATATCCAACTCCTTCTTGAATATATTTAATAAATTGGCCTCAACTGCCTTGTGTGGTAGAGAATTCCACAGGTTCACCACTCTCTGGTTGAAGAAATTCCTCCTCATCTCTGTCCTAAATGGCTTACCCCTTATCCTTAGACTGTGACCCCTGGTTCTGGACTCCCTCGCCATCGGGAACATCCTTCCTGCATCTAGTCTGTCTATTCCTGTTAGAATTTTATAAGATTCAATGAGATAAATCTCCACCTTAAATATATTCAATGACCCAGCCTCCACAGCTCTCTGGGGCAGAGAGTTCTGCAGATTTACGATGCTCTGACAGAAAAAAAATCCTCCTGATCTCAGTTCTAAATGGGCGACCCCTTATTCTGAAACTATGCCCCCTAGTTCTAGATTCCCCCACGAGGGGAAACATCTTCTCTGCATCAACCTTTTCGAGCCCTTTCAGAATCTTATATGTTTCAATAAGATCCCCTCTCATTCTTCTAAACTCCAATGAGTATAGGCCCAACCTGCTCAACCTTTCTTCATCTCCGGAAGCAACCTCGTGAACCTCCTCTGAACTGCCTCCAATGCAAGTATATCTTTCCTTAAATAGGGAGACCAAAACTGTATGCAGTACTCCAGGTGTGGCCTCACCAACGCCCTGTACAGTTGTAGCATGATCAATTTTATTGATCACATTGTAGGAACGTGGGTTCCTAATTAAAAGACTGAGTTCTACTCAGGCGATCAAACAAAACGAACTTTAATGAAACAAACAGGTTTTAACAAGAAACTGCAGGATAGCATCGAATGTAGGTCTTCTCTCTTCAGCGGCTCCACGAGGACTGCTAGGGCGGTCCCGTGGCTGACGTCATGACGTCATGACGTTCTTCCCGCCAGTGGGGGATCACGTGCTGAATGGCGTGACGTCATCACGTTTTAACCGCACTGTTAAAGTAACCACGCTCTGTACAGTTAAACAGCATAAATAAAGATACAGACTCAGGCTGTAGCTAACATGTTGTTAAAGGAATTATATACAAATGATCTGAGTCCATTGGTGGCTCTGCCACAACGTCCTTGTCTGTTATTGTTAAGCTGATTCATAATTCTTGAGGTCGGAACCGTAGTAAGAGAAAGTGCTCCACCACCTTCTCTGGGATGGGCAATAAATGCCGGCCCACATCCTGAGAAGAAATGTTAAAAAATAACCACACTGGGTGTGTGAGAGAGGCACAGGGGAAAAAAAGAAAGGGCCTGCATTGATGTAGCGCCTTTCACCACCTCGAGGGGCATCCCAAAGCGCTTCACAGCCAATGAAGTGCTTTATGTGAAGGGCAGTCGCTGTTGTAAGGTGGGGAACCTGGCAGCCAATTTGCACACAGCAGGATCCCACAAACAGCAACGTCATACTGACCAGATCATGGGGGAAAAATTCGGTATTGCCCCGTTTGGGGCGCGATTATCGGCCGTGCGCAAAGTTTAGCGCCTGGCTCTAATTATCGCCTCCAACTGCAAACTTGGCTTCTATCACCCCTGGAGGTGATTGGAGCGCTAAATCAGGCGCTACACACCTCTCTTAAGGCGCAAAGGCCGAGGAGCGAGGCGCTACCTCAGAGCGCTGGCGGAGCTCATGTGATGTCAGTCAGCAATAGAACACGGACACACTGGCGCCGGCCAGTTCTTAAAGGGGAGGGTTGATCTTGCTCTCCATCCACACCCTGCTCATTGCAGCCTTGAACCTCGACCTGTACATCAAATCTGCTGGAAAGAACAATGGAGAGGCCCAGGGAAAGAGCTCAGAGTGCAGCCTCCTCAGTCTCTTCTAAATCGATACAAGGAAGGTCAAATCAAAATGAACCTGCAAAGTGCTGCTCAGTACCCAAAACTCCTTCACACAGCGTTGAATCTCTCCAGAAGTCTCTCTCTCTCTCTCAGAATGTGTGGTGCAAAAATGTCACCAGCCAAAAAAGGCAGGAAGCGGCCGCCTTTAAATAGTGCTCCCCCAGTCCCTTCCTGACTGCAAAACGCTCCCCTCAACCTGTCGTTGCTCGCGGCAGGCGGTAAGGCAGTGGGCGCTATTCAATATCCGCTACCGGGGTGTTGCGCGCTCGACTGACGTCACGATCTGCTGGCGCAGGAGATCGTGGCAGTAGTCTTTAGCACCGCCGCAAAATGTTTGGCCAATTTCGTGAGCGGCGCAATCATCGCCACGCCCGGGCGCTACTTGCTTTGTGCCCCATTAGCGCCCTCTTAAGGCGCTAACAGGAGGCGCAAACCAACCGAATTTTTTCCCCCATGTCTTTCCATGACATTGGTTGAGGGATACATATTGCCCCCCCCCCCCCAGACACCGGGGAGAACTCACCTGCTCTTCTTCGGAATAGTGTTAGCTTGCAATTGCTAAACCTTCATAAAACTTCTTCTCTTAGGCAGTCCCTCGGAACCGAGGATGACTTGCTTCCACATTAAAAATGAGTTCTCAGGTGACTGATGAGTCCAATGCGGGACCTACAGTCTCTGTCACAGGTGGGGCAGACGGTGGTTGAAGGGGCAGGTGGGTGGGGTGCTTGGGTTGACGTGCGCTCCTTCCGCTGTTTGCGCTTGGCTTCCGCTTGCTCCCGGTGAAGAGACTCGAGGTGTTCGGCACCTTCCCGGATGCTTCTCCTCCACTTTGTGTGGTCTTGGGCCAGGGATTCCAAGGTGTCGGTGGGGGATGTTACACTTTTTCAAGGAGGCTTTGAGGGTGTCTGTGCTGTCTCTCTTTAGCAATTTATGTTAGTTTTCCAGTTAATTCAGGGGTTTGAGTAAGTTGGGTCGATTCCCATTGTGTGCCGCCACCTAGTGGATATTTGGTACCTAGCAACTGCAGTAAAAGCACAGTAAAGTGCAGTAAAGCACAGTAAGTGCAGTAAAGTAAACTACTGTATATTACAGACCTACAGCTGCACATGGTCTGGGAAGTTATATTGTTGCCAAGCTCGAGTCTTGGATATTATTTGTCTGTAAGTACTTGAGAATGTTATAGATGATTAGTGTACCCTATATGTTGCAGAAAATGTTTAGTTTGTAACTTTTCTCTGTAAGCAAACTTACACAGCTAGCTGTGAAGTGCTCGCTCTCTGTCTAGCTGGTTAACTAGTAGCTGTATTTTGATGCACTATGTACAGGGCTAATTTAAAGAGAATGCCTTCCAGTTTGCTAAATGTATATTCACAGTAAGCTGTGTTTCCACGTGTTTTGGTAAGTTACATGCCAAATGTACTGTGTTGCTCAGGCGTACCTAAATTTGTGTATGCATATCAGTTATGTGCTTGTATACTAATGTGTGCTTCCATTTCTGTGTTGTATTTCAGTTTCACAATAAGAATCTTTCAGTAAAGTTTTACAAGAAAAGTCAAGCCTTGTGATTTTTATGGGAAGATATCAAGTTGTTAGCTACCTGTCTAGCTCTGCATAGGAACGCACTGCGAGGGCAGAATAGTGTCCTTGAAGCGTTTCCTCTGCCCACCTGGGGCTCTCTTGCCGTGCCGGAGCTTCGAGTAGAGCGCTTGTTTTGGGAGTCTCGTATCGGGCATGCGGACGATGTGACCCGTCCATCGGAGCTGATCGAGCGTGGTCAAAGCTTCGATGCTGGGGATGTTGGCCTGAGCGAGAACACTGCCAATGGATTTGCAGGATCTTGCGGAGGCAGCGTTGGTGGTACCTCTCCAGTGTTTTGAGGTGCCTGCAGTACATGGTTCATGTCTCTGAGGCATACAGGAGGGCGGGTATCATTGCTGCTCTGTAGACATTGAGCTTGGTGCCGGGTTTGAGGTCTTGGTCTTCATAAAACATGTGATGTGGAGATGCCGGTGTTGGACTGGGGTGGATAAATGTGAGAAGTGAAACAACACCAGGTTATAGTCCAACAGCTTTATTTGAAATCACAAGCTTTCGGAGCGCTGCTCCTTCGTCAGGTGAATTTATGTGGCTGGTCCAATTAAGTTTCTGGTCAATGGTGACCTCCAGGATGTTGATGGTGGGGGATTCGGCGATGGTAATGCTGTTGAATGTCAAGGGGCTGTGGTTAGACTCTCACTTGTTGGAGATAGTCATTGCCTGACACTTGTGTGGTGCGAATATTAGTTGCCACTTATCAGCCCAAGCCTGAACGTTATCCATGTCTTGTTGCATGTGGGCATGGACTGCTTCATTATCTGAGGAGTTGTGACTGGCGCTGAACACTGTGCAGTCATCAGTGAACATCCCCATTTCTGAACTTATGATGGAGGGGAAGGTCATTGATGAAGCAGCTGAAGATGGTTGGGCCTAGGACACTGCCCTGAGGAGCTCCTGCAGCGATGTCCTGGGGCTGTGATGATTGATCTTCAACCACCACAACCATCTTCCTTTGTGCTAGGTATGACTCCAGCCAGTGGAGAGTTTTCACCCCGATTCCCATTGTATTAGTATTGACCAGAATGGTACCAGGGCTGAGGGACTTCAGTTATGTGGAGAGACTGGAGAAGCTGGGGTTGTTCTCCTTCGAGCAGAGAAGGTTAAGAGGAGATTTGATAGAGGTGTTCAGAATCACGAACTAGTTTTGATAGAGTAAATAAGGAGAAACTGTTTCCAGTGGCAGAAGGGTCAGTAACCAGAGGAACCAGACTTAAGGCAATTGGTAAAAGAAACATAGATACATAGAAGATAGGAGCAGGAGTAGGCCATTCGGCCCCTCGAGCCTGCTCCGCCATTTAATGAGATCATGGCTGATCATCGAAATACATTACCCTGTCCCTGCTTTCTCCCCATATCCCTTGATCCCTTTAGCCTTAAGAAATATATTGAACACCTTCTTGCATATATTTAATGAATTGGCCTCTACTGCCTTCATTGGTAGAGAATTCCACAGGTTCACCACTCTCTGGGTGAGGAAATTCCTCCTCATCTCTGTCCTAAATGACTTACCCCTTATCCTTAGACTGTGACCCCTGGTTCTGGACTCCCCCGCCATCGGGAACAAACCTTCCTGCATCTAGTCGGTCTAGTCCTGTTAGAATTTTATAAGTTTCAATGAGATCCCTTCTCATTCTTCTAAACGCCAGTGAATATAAGCCCAATCGACCCAATCTCTCCTCATACATCATTCCTGCCATCCCAGGTATCAGCCTGGTGAATCTTTGCTGCACGCCCTCAATGGCAAGAACATCCTTCCTCAGATAAGGCGAGCAAAACTGCACACAATACTTAAGGTGTGGTCTCACCAAGGCCCTGTACAACTGCAGCAAGACATCCTTGCTCCTGTACTCGAACCCTCTCGCTATGAAGGCCAACATACCATTTGCCTTCTTAACCGCCTGCTGCACCTACATGCTTACCTTCAACAACTGGTGCACAAGGACACCCAGGTCTCGTTGCACTTCCCCTTTTCCCAATCTATTGCCGTTCAGATAATATTCTGCCTTCCTGTTTTTGCCACCAAAGTGGATAACCTCATATTTATCCACATTATACTGCATCTGCCATGCATCTGCCCAATCACCCAACCTGTCCAAATCATCCTGGAGTTTCTCTACATCCTCCTCACAGCACACATGCCCACCCAGCTTTATGTCATCTGCAAACTTGGAGATATTACATCTAGTTCCTTCGTCTAGATCATTAATATATATTGTGAATAGCTGGGGTCCTAGCACCGATCCCTGCAGTACCCCACTAGTCACTGCCTGCCACTCGGAAAAAGACCTGTTTATTCCAACTCTTGGCTTCCTGTCTGCCAACTAGTTCTCTATCCAAGTCAGAACCTTACCCCCAATCTCGTGTGCCTTAAATTTACACGGTAATCTCTTATGCGGAACCTTATCGAAAGCCTTCTGAAAGTCCAAATACACCACATCCACTGGTTCTCCCTCATCTATTCTACCAGTTACAGCCTCAAAAAATCCCAGTAGATTAGTCAAGCACGATTTACCTTTTGTAAATGCATGTTGACCTTGTTCGATCCGGTCACTGTTTTCCAAGTGCTCTGCTATTACATCCTTGCAGAGGCAAGTCAAGGAAACAGTTTTGTTTTACGCAGCGAGTTGTTGTGATCTGGAACGCGCTGCCTGAAAGGTCGGTGGAAGCAGATTCAACAGTAACTTTCCAAAGGGGAATTGGGTAAACACTTGAGGACAAAACCTTCGCAGGTCTATGGGGGAAGAGTGGGGGAGTGGGATTAATTGGACAGCGCTGCCCAAGAGATGGCACAGGCACATGGGGTCGAACGGCCTCCTTCTGTGCTGTCTCACTCTGTGATACTCGTGCCCTGGGATCCTTCGCATCCGTCTCAGAGTGCAGACGTTGATCCTGGTTCCGAGTCTCATCCAAATGACAATAAAGGCAGAAAGGAAAGACTTGCATTTATATAGCGCCTTTCACGACCACCGGACGTCTCAAAGTGCTTCACAGCCAATGAAGTACTTTTGAAGTGCAGTCCCTGTTGTAATCTAGGAAATGCGGCAGACAATTTGCGCACAGCAAGCTCCCACAAACAGCAATGTGCTAATGACCAGATAACCTGTTTTTGTTACGATGGTTGAGGGATAAATATTGGCCCAGGACACCGTGGAGAACTCCCGCTGCTCTTCTTCGAAATAATGCCCGTGGGATCTGTTACATCCACCTGAGAGAGCAGACAGGGCAGTGGTTTAAGGTCTCATCCCGAAAGACGGCACCTCCGACTGTGCAGCGCTCCCTCAGTACAGCCCCTCCGACTGTGCAGTACTCCCTCAGTACTGCCCCTCCGACAGTGCAGCACTCCCTCAGTACTGCCCCTCCGACAGTGCAGCACTCCCTCAGTACTGCCCTTCCGACAGTGCAGTGCTCCCTAAGTACTGCCCCTCCAACAGTGCGGCGCTCCCTCAGTACTGCTTATCCGACAGTGCAGCGCTCCCTCAGTACTGCCCCTCCGACAGTGCAGTGCTCCTTGAGTACTGTCCCACCGACAGTGCAGTGCTCTCTCAGTACTGCCCCTCCAACAGTGCAGCGCTCCCTCAGTACTGCCCCTCCGACAGTGCAATGCTCCCTCAGTACTGCCCCTCCAACAGTGCCGTGCTCCCTCAGTACTGTCCCTCCGACAGTGCAGCACTCCCTCAGTACTACACCTCCGACAGTGCAGCACTCCCTCAGTACTGCCCCTCCGACAGTGCAGTGCTCCCTCAGTACTGCACCTCCGCCAGTGCAGCGCACCCTCGGTACTGCCCCTCTGACAGTGCAGCGCCCCCTCAGTACTGCCCCTCCGACAGTGCAGCGCCCCCTCAGCACTGCTGTAAGATTCGCGAAATTTTCATTAAATAATCACGTAGGAAAATAGGGTTAATAAAACAGCTTTATTGACCAAAAGAAGCTTATGCAGAGAAACCTTTGATAAAAGGGCACACAAAATGGCCGCCAGACCTCGTGACCAGCTTCTGGGACCATTTGAATTTCTGTTACTGCAAGCCAGACAGGCTTGTGGATTGAGGGCATTAAAAGCCCGCGAAAACCAGTTTCGGGAAGCCGAAACTCATGGAACTGAGCATACATATTGATTAGATTATAAGTACAGGACAGATTTGGGTGGCAGGATGAGACCCATCAAGAAATGGGCGGACAATTGAACGAACGCTTTAACCCATTACACTGTACAAAGAGAAGCCGTTTAACAGCCATCCAGGGCAATCTCCAGACCGATCAATATACAAACCAAGTTACGGTGACAAAGCAAAGACGTTATCGGCCCAGGAAGGCCAGTTCAGCTATCACCGACTCCCGTTATGAAGACAAAACACCCCTGCAGAGAGTTCTGCCCGCCAAAATTATTACAAAGACAGGACTATGATTTGGCGGGAGATAAGAATGTTCCAAAAAAGTATAACTGTGAATTGAGTGAAGTCCATCGGAACTTCGGGACTTCTTCTTCGGTTCGGAACGTGTTCGGTTCGTGGTTCGGTAAACGGTGTCCAGCGGGGTGTTCAGCCGTGTGTTCCGCGACTTTGGGAGGCTCGGCCAGGCAAGGCCCGGCCACGACGGGAAGACGACGAGGGAGGCCCGGGTACTTTTGTCGGGAGATCATCGACGACCCAGGCCGGAGAAGAAGACACTCAGGGCCCGGGTACTCCAGTTCTTCAACATCACATCGGTAACGGATCCATCCGTGGCGAGCGCTCACCAAGGCTGGATCGGCTGCCTCCATCGCAGGAGAACCAAGAGGAAAACAAGCTGCGCCAGAAGCTTCCAAACCCACGTGACGACGGAAAGCTGTGTCGAAAGGCTGCAAAGCCTTTTCGCAATTCTTAAAGTGGTGAGCATAATCCCGAGTCCCTCAAATCGAAACTTAGTTAGGTTTAGGGGAGGGGGTTAAGGGTAATTGTAATGTGTTACCCCTTTCACGATGTGCCGTGTGTTCCCCATTTCTATAGAGTTAAGTGTATAGATGTGTGCATGCTTGTCGTTGCTTTAATCTGTGCATATGACATGTATTTTATGATGCTGCAAACTGTTCAATAAAGGCATCCATTTCGTGCTATTCGACCTGGTCTATTGGGTTTTTCTCTGCACTGCAGCTCCCTGCATCTAAGTCCAAGGTCTAGAACCGTAGGGGCGAGTGGGTCGAACCACTCACGGGTAATTATTGCAAGAAGCCTGGCAGGAGACTAGAGCAAGCAAGAGAAACCCCCTACACTGCCCCTCTGACAGTGCAGCGCTCCCTCAGCACTCCCCTGACAGTGCAGCGCTCCCTCAGCACTGCCCTTCCAACAGTGAGGCGCTCCCTCAGTACAGCCCCTCTGACAGTGCAGCACTCCCTCAGTACTGCCCCTCTGACAGTGCAGCGCTCCCTCAGTACTGCCCCTCCGACAGTGCAGCACTCCCTCAGTACTGCCCCTCCAACAGTGCAGCACTCCCTCAGTACCGCCTCTCCAACAGTGCAGCGGTACCTCAGTACTGCCCCTCCGACAGTGCAGCGCTCCCTCAGTACTGCCCCTCCGACAGTGCAGCGCTCCCTCAGTACTGCCCCTTCGACAGTGCAGTGCTCCCTCAGTACTGCCCCTCTGACAGTGCGGCGCTCCCTCAGTACTGCCCCTCCGACAGTGCAGCGCTCCCTCAGTACTGCCCCTCTGACAGTGCGGCGCTCCCTCAGTATTGCCCCTCCGACAGTGCAACGCTCCCTCAGTACTGCCCCTCTGACAGTGCAGCACTCCCTCAGTACTGCCCCTCCGACAGTGCAGCACTCCCTCAGTACTGCTCCTCTGACAGTGCAGCACTCCCTCAGTACTGCCCCTCCGACAGTGCAGCACTCCCTCAGTACTGCCCCTCCGACAGTGCAGCACTCCCTCAGTACTGCCCCTCCGACAGTGCAGCACTCCCTCAGTACTGCCCCTCCGACAGTGCAGCACTCCCTCAGTACCGCCCCTCCGACAATGCTGCACTCCCTCAGTACTGGCCTTCCAACAGTGCAGCGCTCCCTCAGTACTGCCCCTCGGACAGTGTGGTGCTCCCTCAGCACACCCCCCGACAGTGCAGCACTCCCTCAGTACTGCCCCTCGGACAGTGTGGTGCTCCCTCAGCACTGCCCCTCCGACAGTGCAGCGCTCCCTCAGTACTGCCCCTCGGACAGTGTGGTGCTCCCTCAGCACACCCCCCGACAGTGCAGCACTCCCTCAGTACTGCCCCTCGGACAGTGTGGTGCTCCCTCAGCACTGCCCCTCCGACAGTGCAGCGCTCCCTCAGTACTACCCCTCCAACAGTGCAGCGCTCCCTCAGTACTGCCCCTCCGACAGTGTGATGCTCCCTCAGCACTGCGCTGGAGTGTCAGACTTGCTTTATGTGCTCAAGTCCCTGGAGTGCGACTCATAAGAATTTGGAAGCGAAGGAGGAACCATTCAAACTTTATTTGTCTATGAAAAGCATCAATAAATCACACAAATGCGCACACAATAATAAACGGTTTGTAATTCCCAGTTTCAGTAAACGAATCGGTGGCGAGTGTCTCATTGGTTAAGTCGCTCCCATCGCTGGTGCGAGAGCATGAACCACGGGGTCTGCGACGGGGGCGCATTCCCAATCTTGGCATCTATTACCCTCTCTATCTAAATTCCCCAACTTGGCATCTATTACCCTCTCCATCTAAATTCCCCAACTTGGCGTCTATTACCCTCTCCTTCTAGATTCACAACTTGGTGTCTATTACCCTCTCCATCTTAATTCCCCAACTTGCGTCTATTACCCTCTCCTCCTAGATTCCCAACTTGGCGTCTATTACCCTCTCCTTCTAGATTCCCAACTTGCATCTATTACCCTCTCCTCCTAGATTCCCAACTTGGCGTCTATTACCCTCTCCTTCTAGATTCCCAACTTGCATCTATTACCCTCTCCTTCTAGATTCACAACTTGGTGTCTATTACCCTCTCCATCTTAATTCCCCAACTTGCGTCTATTACCCCCTCCTCCTAGATTCCCAACTTGGCGTCTATTACCCCCTCCTCCTAGATTCCCAACTTGGCGTCTATTACCCTCTCCTTCTAGATTCCCAACTTGGCGTCTATTACCCTCTCCTTCTAGATTCTAGACTTGGCGTCTATTACCCTCTCCTTCTAGATTCCCAACTTGGCGTCTATTACCCTCTCCTTCTAGATTCTAGACTTGGCGTCTATTACCCTCTCCTTCTAGATTCTAGACTTGGCGTCTATTACCCTCTCCTTCTAGATTCTAGACTTGGCGTCTATTACCCTCTCCTTCTAGATTCCCAACTTGGCGTCTATTACCCTCTCCATCTAAATTCCACAACTTGGCATCTATTGTCCTCTCCTTCTAGATTCCAGACTTGGCGTCTATTACCCTCTCCTTCTAGATTCCCAACTTGGCGTCTATTACCCTCTCCATCTAAATTCCACAACTTGGCATCTATTGTCCTCTCCTTCTAGATTCCAGACTTGGCGTCTATTACCCTCTCCTTCTAGATTCCCAACTTGCGTCTATTACCCTCTCCTTCTAGATTCCCAACTTGGCGTCTATTACCCTCTCCTTCCAGATTCCCAACTTGGCGTCTATTACCCTCTCCTTCTAGATTCCAGACTTGGCGTCTATTACCCTCTCCTTCTAGATTCCAGACTTGGCGTCTATTACCCTCTCCTTCTAGATTCCAGACTTGGCGTCTATTACCCTCTCCTTCTAGATTCCCAACTTGCGCCTATTACCCTCTCCTTCTAGATTCCCAACTTGGCGTCTATTACCCTCTCCTTCTAGATTCCAGACTTGGCGTCTATTACCCTCTCCTTCCAGATTCCCAACTTGGCGTCTATTACCCTCTCCTTCTAGATTCCAGACTTGGCGTCTATTACCCTCTCCTTCTAGATTCCCAACTTGGCGTCTATTACCCTCTCCATCTAAATTCCACAACTTGGCATCTATTGTCCTCTCCTTCTAGATTCCAGACTTGGCGTCTATTACCCTCTCCGTCTAGATTCCAGACTTGGCGTCTATTACCCTCTCCTTCTAGATTCCCAACTTGCGTCTATTACCCTCTCCTTCTAGATTCCCAACTTGGCGTCTATTACCCTCTCCTTCCAGATTCCAGACTTGGCGTCTATTACCCTCTCCTTCTAGATTCCAGACTTGGCGTCTATTACCCTCTCCTTCTAGATTCCCAACTTGGCATCTATTACCCTCTCCTTCCAGATTCCCAACTTGGCGTCTATTACCCTCTCCTTCTAGATTCCAGACTTGGCGTCTATTACCCTCTCCTTCTAGATTCCCAACTTGGCGTCTATTACCCTCTCCTTCTAGATTCCCAACTTGGCGTCTATTACCCTCTCCATCTAAATTCCACAACTTGGCATCTATTACCCTCTCCTTCCAGATTCCCAACTTGGCGTCTATTACCCTCTCCTTCTAGATTCCAGACTTGGCGTCTATTACCCTCTCCTTCTAGATTCCCAACTTGGCGTCTATTACCCTCTCCTTCTAGATTCCCAACTTGCGTCTATTACCCTCTCCTTCCAGATTCCCAACTTGGCGTCTATTACCCTCTCCTTCCAGATTCCAGACTTGGCGTCTATTACCCTCTCCTTCTAGATTCCCAACTTGGCATCTATTACCCTCTCCTTCCAGATTCCCAACTTGGCGTCTATTACCCTCTCCTTCCAGATTCCCAACTTGGCGTCTATTACCCTCTCCTTCCAGATTCCAGACTTGGCGTCTATTACCCTCTCCTTCTAGATTCCCAACTTGGCATCTATTACCCTCTCCTTCCAGATTCCCAACTTGGCATCTATTACCCTCTCCTTCCAGATTCCCAACTTGGCGTCTATTACCCTCTCCTTCTAGATTCCAGACTTGGCGTCTATTACCCTCTCCTTCTAGATTCCCAACTTGGCATCTATTACCCTCTCCTTCCAGATTCCAGACTTGGCGTCTATTACCCTCTCCTTCTAGATTCCCAACTTGGCATCTATTACCCTCTCCTTCCAGATTCCCAACTTGCGTCTATTACCCTCTCCATCTAAATTCCCCAACTTGGCGTCTATTAACCTCTCCTTCTAGATTCCCAACTTGGCGTCTATTACCCTCTCCTTCTAGATTCCCAACTTGAAATCTGTTAACATCTCCTTCTCGATTCCCAACTTGGCGTCTATTAACCGCTCCTTCTAGATTTCCAAACTTGCTCCCACCCAGTCGCCCATCAGCGAGAGAGGGGAGCCCTTCACTCTCACTGCCTGGAATCATAGGGTCATAGAGTCACAACGGCACAGAAGGAGGCCACTCGGCCCATCGAGTCCGTGCCGGCTCTCTGTAGAGCAATCCGGTCAGTCCCATTCCCCCGCTCTATCCCCGTAGCCCTGCAAGTTTATTTCCCTCAAGTGCCTATCCAGCCTCCCCTCGAACACATTGAGTGCCTCCGCTTCCAACACTTCCGTCGGCAGCGAGTTCCAGGTCCTCACCACTCTCTGCGTAAAAAAGGTTTTCCTTCATATCTCCCCCGTATCTCTTGCCCCAAACCTTAAATCTGTGTCCCCTAGTCCTCGTACCATCAACTAGTGGGAACAGCCTTTCCCCGTCTAGCCTATCCAAACCCGTCATAATCTTGTACACCTCGATCAAATCACCCCTCAACCTCCTTTGCTCTAATGAAAACAAATCCAGCTTCTCCAACCTGTCCTTGTAGCTAAGATTCCCCCATCCCTGGAACCATTCTGGTAAATCTCCTCTGCACCTTCTCAAGTGCTCACCCCTGTCCATCAAAAAGCTATTGAAAGAACAGACAATGCTTTATATGTTGCAGTCATAAAAATTCTAGATTCACGTCAAACTATAAGAGCTGCAATAGTTCCAGATCTGTTCTCGGTCAGCCCGGGACAATGGGCAGATCACGCAGTCCCTTATCACGGTTAAGGAGGCAAATGGTATGTTGGCCTTCGTAGCGAGAGGGTTCGAGTACAGGAGCAAGGATGTCTTGCTACAGTTGTACAGGGCCTTGGTGAGACCACACCTTGAGTATTGTGTGCAGTTTTGGTCGCCTTATCTGAGGAAGGATGTTCTTGCCATGGAGGGAGTGCAGCGAAGATTCACCAGACTGATCCCTGGGATGGCAGGAATGACGTATGAGGAGAGATTGGGTCGATTGGGCTTATACTCGCTGGAGTTTAGAAGAATGAGAAGGAATCTCATTGAAACTTATCAAATTCTAAGAGGATTAGACAGACTAGATGCAGGGAGGATATTCCCGATGGCGGGAGTGTGCAGAACCAGGGGTCACAGTCTAAGGATATGGGGTAAGCCATTTAGGACTGAGATGAGGAGGAATTTCTTCACCCAGAGAGTGATGAACCTGTGGAGTTTTCTACCACAGAAGGCAGTGGAGGCCCAATTCATTAAATATATTCAAGAAGGAGTTAGCTATATTTCTTAAGGCTAAAGGGATCAAGGGATATGGGGAGAAGGCAGCGACAGGGTACTGAATTTGGATGATCAGCCATGATCTCATTAAATGGCGGAACAGGCTCGAGGGGCCGAATGTTCTATGTTTATATGAAATGTGCTTAGACGAACGGAAAGGTCGCGAAAGGGTTAAATATCTCAGCTCAATGCAAGCCATCAGCAACGCTACCAGATTATGGTGATAATCTGTATCTTCCTTTCCTCAGGTCAGCTGTGCAGTGGTGAGGGCCGCTCGAGAACAACGGGCATTCGAGCTGCTCTCGAGAAACAGCCCTCTCGATCAACGCACCGGCCCCATGACGTGACAGTTCTAGAGCCGCGTGGGAGCGGGCCGGCGTGACGCTCTGGGAGCGACGGGAGACGCCAGAGTGATGGATGAGTGGCACGAGGCCGCACCTCGCGCCTCACGTCCTAGGTCAGAACAGCATCTCGCGCGCGCGCCCCCCCGGCGCAACTCCCATGGCAACCGCCACGTTCCAGAGCGGCCTCCTCTCTCTAGCCTTACAAAACGTGCCGCTCTGGAGCGACGAGACATGGACCACGAGGCTGCTAGGTATCGACAGAGCTGCTCTAGGCTACCATAAAAAAAAAAGATTAAATTCAGGCAAGTCTACGGTGGGATGTCCCAAAAGCGTGTCCTTCTAGAAAGCTTTGCTCGTTATTTACAGCCCATCCGATCGGCCCCATTGCTTTGCAGGAGGGAGAAGGAGGAGGAGGAGTCACCTTCGGCTGCTGCGGAGAGGGTTCCGAGCTTTAAGCCACGTAGGATCCTTTCGGAGCACTCCTGAGGTAAGAATAAGGGAAGGGTTAGTGTCCCGAACGAGCCATTTGGAAGTAGAGGTAGAACAAAGGGACCAACAACTCCCATTAATACAGCGCCCTTTAATGTAGTAACGTGTCCAAAGGTGCTTCACAGGAGCGCTTATCAAACAAAATTTGACTCTGAGCCACAGAAGGAGTGTTGTGGGGTATTTTAAACCAACACTCGGCACGAGGTTTTCAGATCGATAGTCAAGTTGTCTTTATTACACCGACGGGGAGGCAGTCTGCTCTGTCTTTAGCCAGACTTCTCCAACTTGTTACAGCACACACTCCATTTTTATACATTAAAATACACATGGCAGCCTCATGCACAATTCATTCCTGCCACCTGATTGGACCTTGGCCGGCATGCAGCTTCACGGATTGGTTACAAATCTTAATGTAAACATGTGTCAGCTGCCTCCTCAGTCAATCACTCAAACCGCTGAATGCTGATTAAAAGATACCTTGGAATGGGACCTAGGTAATAAAGCGGCTAAAGGCAGTTGAAACGCTGGACATCCTGTCTCCACTGAATTGCTTTTTTATCCCTTCAAAGGTCAGCTATCTTTGACCGCCTCCATAGATATGGCCCTTCATGTTAGCACCTGTCTTTCTTACACCATTCAGTGAAACTGCCAGCGATGTTATTTTAACTCTTTCCCCACTGCAAGGAGATATTAGGGGCAGATGGCCAAAAGCTTGGTCAACGAGGCAGGTTTTAAGGAGTGTCTTATAAGAACATTAGAAATAAGAGCAGGAGTAGGCCATACGGCCCCTCGAGCCTGCTCCGCCATTCAATAAGATCATGGCTGATCGTCGACCTCAACTCCACTTTCCCCGCCCTCTCCCCATAACCCTTCACTCCCTTATCTTGCAAAAATCTGTCTATCTCCACCTTAAATGACCCAGCCTCCACCACTCTCTGGGGCAGAGAATTCCACAGATTTACGACCCTCTGAGAGAAGAAATTCCTCCTCATCTCAGTTCTAAAAGGGTGACCCTTTATAGAGTCATCGAGTCATCAAGTTATACAGCACAGAAAGAGGCCCTTCAGCACATTGAGTCCGCGCCGGCCATCAAGCCCTGTCTATTCTAATCCCATTTTCCAGCACTTGGTCCGTAGCCTTGTATGCTATGGCGTTTCAAGTGCTCATCTAAATGCTTCTTGAAAGTTGTGAGGGTTCCTGCCTCTACCACCCTTTCAGGCAGTGAGTTCCAGGTTCCAACCACCCTCTGGGTGAAAAAGTTTTTCCTCAAATCCCCTCTAAATCTCCCACCGCTTACCTTGAAACTATGCCCCCTGGTTATTGACCCCTCTACTAAGGGAAAAAGTTCCTTTCTATCTAACCTATCTATGCCCCTCATAATTTTGTACACCCCAATCAGGTCCCCCCTCAGCCTTCTCTGCTCCAAGGAAAACATCCCCAGCCTGTCCAGTCTCTCTTCATAGCTGAAGCGCTCCAGCCCAGGTAACATCCTGGTGAATCTCCTCTGCACCCTCTCCAATGCAATCACATCCTTCCTATAGTGTGGCGGCCAGAACTGCACACAGTATTCCAGCTGTGGCCTAACTAGCGTTTTGTACGGCTCCATCACAACCTTCCTGCTCTTATATTCTATGCCTCGGCTAATGAAGGCAAATATCCCTTTTTAACCTCCCTATCTACCACTTTATTCTGAAACTATGCCCCCGAGTTCTAGATTTCCCCATGAGGGAAAACATCCTCTCGGCATCTACCCTGTCGAGCCCCCTCAGAATCTAATATGCTTCAATAAGATCACCTCTCATTCTTCTAAACTCCAATGGGTATATGCCCAACCTGCTCAAACTTTCTTCATAAGTTAACCCCCTCATCTCTGAAATTAGCCTAGTGAATCGTCTCTGAACTGCCTCCAATGCAAGTATATCCCTCCTTAAATAAGGAGACCAAAACTGTATGCAATACTCCAGGTGTGGTCTCACCAACGCCCTGTACAGTTGTAGCAGGACTTCCCTGCTTTTATACTCCAACCACCTTGAAATAAAGGCCAACATTGCATTTGCCTTTTTGATTACTTGCTGTACCTGCATGCTAACTTTCTGTGTTTCATGCACAAGGAACCCCCAGGTCTTAAAGGAGGAGAGAGAGGTAGCGAGGCAGAGAGGATCAGGCAGGGAATTCCAGAGCTTAGGGCCTCGGCAGCAGAAGGCACGGCCACCAAAAGTTGAGCGATTATAATCAGGGATGCTCAAGAGGGCAGAATTAGAGGAGAACAGATATCTCGGGGGGGGGGGGGGAGGTGGTTGTGCTGCTGAAGGAGATTACAGAGATAGGGAGGGGGCGAGAGGCCATGGAGGGATACAACACGAGGATGATAACTTTAAAATAGAAGCTTTGCCAGACTGGGAGCCAATGTGACATAGAAACATAGAAGATAGGAGCAGGAGTAGGCCATTCGGCCCCTCGAGCCTGCTCCGCCATTTAATGAGATCATGGCTGATCATCCAAATTCAGTACCCTGTCCCTGCCTTCTCCCCATATCCCTTGATCCCTTTAGCCTTAAGAAATATATCTAACTCCTTCTTGAATATATTTAATGAATTGGCCTCAACTGCCTTCTGTGGTAGAGAATTCCACAGGTTCACCACTCTCTGGGTGAAGAAATTCCTCCTCATCTCTGTCCTAAATGGCTTACCCCTCATCCTTAGACTGTGACCCCTGGTTCCAGACTCCCCCCGCCATCGGGAACATCATTCCTGCATCTAGTCTGCCTAGTCCTGTTAGAATTTTATAAGTTTCAATGAGATCCCCTCTCATTCTTCTAAACTCTAGTGAGTATAAGCCCAATCGAGCCAATCTCTCTTCATACGTCATTCCTGCCATCCCAGGTATCAGTGTGGTGAATCTTTGCTGCGCTCCCTCCATGGCAAGAACATCCTTCCTCAGATAAGGTGACCAAAACTGCACACAATACTCAAGATGTGGTCTCACCAAGGCCCTGTACAACTGCAGCAAGACATCCTTGCTCCTGTACTCGAATCCTCTCACTATGAAGGTCAACATACCATTTGCCTTCTTAACCGCCTGCTGCACCTGCATGCTTACCTTCAGCGACTGGTGCACAAGAACACCCAGGTCTCATTGCACTTCCCCTTTTCCGAATCTATGTAGGTCAGTGACTACAGGGGAGATGGGCAAACGGGACTTGGTGCGAGTTAGGACACGGGCAGCCTAGTTTTGGATGACCTCGAGTTTACGTAGGGTGGAATGTGGGAGGCCAGCCAGGAGTGCATTGGATTAGTTTAGTTTTGAGGTAACAAAGGCAGGGATGAGGGTTTCAGCAGCGGATGAGCTGAGGCAGGGACGGCGTGTGCCAGGTAGAATAGCCATCGTAAGCATTTGGAATATATTATTCCACATATACAAGGCCTCCAATAAAACGGCCTCTCATCTTCTGCCCTCCGTAATCTTCAGCTCATCCAAAACTCCGCTGCCCATGTCCTAACTCACACCATGTCCCGTTCTCCCATCACCTCCCCTGTGCTCGCTGACCTACATTGGCACCCGGTCTGGCAAAGCCTCGATTTTAAAATTCTCATCCTCGTGTTCAAATCCCTCCATGGCCTCTCGCCAACCCCCTCCCTATCTCGGGAAACTCCTCCAGCCCCACAACCACCCCGAAATCTCTGCACTCCTCCGATTCTGGCCTCGTGCGCATTTCCCCCGATTTCTATGACAGTTATACAGGGGCCTTGGTGAGTTTTGGTCTCCTTACCTAAGAACGGATATACTTTCAATAGAGAGAGTGCAGCGAAGGTTCACCAGACTGATTCCTGGGATGGCGGGACTGTCGTATGAGGAGAGATTGGGTCGACCAGGCCTGTATTCACTAGGGTTTAGAAGAATGAGAGGGGGCCTCATTGAAATGTATAAAATTCTGACAGGGCTAGACAGACTGGATGCAGGGAGGGTGTTTCCCCTGGCTGCAGGATCTAGAACAAGGATCAGAGTCTCAGGATACGGGGTAGGACATTTAGGACTGAGATGAGGAGAAATTTCTTCACTCAGAGGGTGGTGAACCTGTGGAATTCTCAACCACAGAAGACTGTGGAGGCCAAGTCACTGAATATATTGAAGAAGGAGATAGATAGATTTCTGGACACAAAAGGCATCAAGGGGTATGGGGAGAGAGCGGGAATATGGTATTGAGATAGAGGATCAGCCATGATCATATTGGGGCAGTAATTCCTCCCCAAACGCTTGAGTACGGAAGGGGCACTCACGCGTCTGGCCGGAGGAAATGCCGGTTTTCAGCATGCACAGCGCATGCGCTGAAAACCGGCATTTCCTCTCCTCTAACCCAAGAGGTGAAGAGGCTAGCGCGTGCGCTGTAGGGGGCAGCGCGTGCGTCTTGGATTTCCTCTGTTTTGGGGGATTTGCGCATGTGTAAAGGCCTCCGGTCTTTACGCTTGTAAAAAGCACACGTAAGTATTTATTTTTACAGGTAAGTGGTGTTTTAGTGCAATTTAGAAAAAAAATTTTCACAGGTTTATTATTTTAAATAACCTACAATAAGGTAAGTTTAGTTTTAGACCCTTTTTATTAAAAATTTATTTTTTTCAAAAAAAAAAATTATTGTTTAAATTATTTTTTAGAACTTATTTATACTTAATTTAATGATTGGGATGTTTTTTAAAATTTTATTTAAAGTTTAAGTAGTGTTTTGGGGTGCAGTACTTCTCATGAGTTTGACAGTTCTTACTCTCAAACTTATGAATGAAGTTTCCCCTCCCCTGATTGGCTGAACAGTGCTCACCTGATCCCAGCTGGCACATCGCACTAACTATGCCGCTGGGTCAGGTTAGCACAGCGCGCCGACATCAGAACCGGGCCACTTACAGGAAATCCACTGCGGGCCAGGTTTCAGATGTCGGCGCGCAGGGTGAGTGCAGATCGGGGGCTTGCACGCGCGGCAAGCCCCCGACACCAAGTTCTGGGCCATTGAATGGCGGAGCAGGCTGGAAGTGCCAAATGGCCTACTCCTGCTCCTATTTTTCTGTGTTATCTATGTTTCTATTTCCATCGCTCCACCATTGGCGGCCATGCCTAGGCCCTAAGCTCCAGAATTAACTCCCTAAACCCTTCCACCTCTCTCTCCTCCTTGAAGATGCTCCTTAAAACCTGCCTCTTTAACCAGGCTTTTGGTCACCTGTCCTGATATAGAGAGATAGAGTCATAACGGCACATAAGGAGGCCATTCGGCCCATCGAGTCCGTGCCGGCTCTCTGTAGAACAATCCAGTCAGTCCCATTACCCTCGCTCTATCCCCGTAGCCCTGCAAGTTTATTTCCCTCAAGTGCCTATCCAGTCTCCCCTTGAAAACATTGAGTGTCTCCGCTTCCACCACTTCCATCGGCAGCGAGTTCCAGGTCCTCACCACTCGCTGCGTAAAAAAGTTTTTCCTCACATTCCCCCCCGCCGTATCTCTTGCCCAAAACCATCAATCTGTGTCCCCTAGTCCTTGTACCATCAACTAGTGGGAACAGCCTTTCCCCGTCTAGCCTATCCAAACCCGTCATAATCTTGTTCACCTCTATCAAATCACCCCTCAACCTCCTTTGCTCCAATGAAAACAAATCCAGCTTCTCCAACCTGTCCTTGTAGCTAAGATCCCCCATCCCCGGAACCATTCTGGTAAATCTCCTCTGCACCCTCTCAAGGGCCTTCACATCCTTCCTAAAGTGTGGTGACCAGAACTGGACGCAATACTCCAGTTGTGGTCTAACCAGCGCTTTATAAAGGTTCAGCATAACTTCTCTACTTTTGTACTCAATACCTCTATTTATGAAGCCCAAGATCCCATATGCTTTGTTAACCACTCTCTCAATAGGTCCCGCCACCTTCAGGGACCTATGCACATTAACTCCCAGGTCCCTCTGTCCCAGGACACTCTTTAAAACTGTGCCATTAAGTATCTATTGCCTCTCCCTGTTCCTTCTGCCAAAATGCATCACCTCACACTTCTGTGTATTAAATTCCATCTGTCACTTTTCTGCCCATTCTGCGGGCCTTTCTATGTCCAGTTGCATGCGATTGACATCATCTTCAGTGCCTGGCACACCCCCGAGTTTGGTGTCATCGGCAAATTTAGAAATTCTACTCTGTATACCAATATCCATAGCGATAGCATTCAAGTACAGAAGCAAGGATGTCTTGGTGAGACCACACCTTGAGTATTGTGTACAGTTATGGTCGCCTTATCTGAGGAAGGATGTTCTTGCCATGGAGGGAGTGCAGCGAAGATTCACCAGACTGAAACCTGGGATGGCAGGAATGATGTATGAGGAGAGATTGGGTCACTTAGGCTTATATTCGCTAGAGTTTAGAAGAATGAGAGGGGATCTAATTGAAACTTATAAAATTCTAACAGGACGAGACAGACTAGATGCAGGAAGGATGTTCCCGATGGCGGGGGAGTCCAGAACCAGGGATCACAGTCTAAAGATAAGGGGTAAGCCATTTAGGACTGAGATGAGGAGCAATTTCTTCACCCAGAGACTGGTGAACCTGTGGAATTCTCTACCACAGAAGGCAGTTGAGGCCAATTATATTCAAGAAGGAGTTGGATATATTTCTTAAGGCTAAAGGGATCAAGGGATATGGGGAGAAAGCAGGGACAGGGTACTGAATTTGGATGATCAGCCATGATCTCATTAAATGGCGGAGCAGGCTCGAGGGGCCGAATGGCCGACTCCTGCTCTGATGTTTCTATGTATCCAAGTCAATTATATCTATCAAAAAAAAATCTCCTTTTGTGACTCAGTATCAAACTTGTGTCTGATTTTTCCCCCTCGGAACCACCTTGGGATATTTTACTACATTAAAGGTGCTGTATAAATGTTCCTTATCAATGCGGGCTCTCAAAGCAACTCACCGACTTGCGTAGCCCTGTGAGGGGCGTCCCCGCTTGGGTGGATTGTGGGGACAATATCTGGAAGGCAGGGGTGGAAGAGGCCGGTCAGACTGAGTGTAGTCATTGCTGTTGCAAAGTGGCTGGTTGGAGAGTCTGCGGAAAGAATGGGAGACATGTTATTAGGGAGCGAAAGTAAGCCCCAAAACCGTCCCATCAAACACTTTCAGTGCAGGTACAGCACGGGTTAGATACAGAGTAAAGCTTCCTCTACACTGTCCCATCAAACACTCCCAGGGCAGGTACACCACGGGTTAGATACAGAGTAAAGCTCTCTCTACACTGTCACATCAAACACTCCCAGGGCAGGTACAGCACGGGTTAGATACAGAGTAAAGCTCCCTCTACACTGTCCCATCAAACACTCCCAGGGCAGGTACAGCACGGGTTAGATACAAAGTAAAGCTCCCTCTACACTGTCCCATCAAACACTCCCAGGGCAGGTACAGCACGGGTTAGATACAGAGTAAAGCTCCCTCTACACTGTCCCATCAAACTCTCCCAGGGCAGGTACAGCACGGGTTAGATACAGAGTAAAGCTCCCTCTACACTGTCCCATCAAACACTCCCAGGGCAGGTACAGCACGGGTTAGATACAGAGTAAAGCTTGCTCTACACTGTCCCATCAAACACTCCCAGGGCAGGTACAGCACGGGTTAGATACAGAGTAAAGCTCCCTCTACACTGTCCCATCAAACACTCCCAGGGCAGGTACAGCACGGATTAGAGACAGAGTAAATCTCCCTCTACACTGCCCTATCAAACACTCCCAGAGCCGGTACAGCATGGGTTAGATACAGAGAAAAGCTCCCTCTGCACTGTCCCATCAAACACTCCCAGGGCAGGTAGAGCACGGGGTTAGATACAGAGTAAAGCTCCCTCTACACTGTCCCATCAAACAATCCCAGGGCAGGTTTAGCACGGGTTAGTTACAGAGTAAAGCTCCCTCTACACATTCCCATCAAACACTCCCAGGGCATGTACAGCATGGGGTTAGATACAGAGTAAAGCTCTCTCTACACTGTCCCATCAAACACTCCCAGGGCAGGTACAGCAAGGGGTTAGATACAGAGTAAAGCTCACTCTACACTGTCCCATCAAACACTCCCAGGGCAGGTACAGCATGGCTAAAATACAGAGTAAAGCTCCCTCTACACTGTCCCATCAAACACTCCCAGGGCAGGTACAGCACGGGTTAGATACAGAGTAAAGCTCCCTCTACACTGTCCCATCAAACTCTCCCAGGGCAGGTACAGCACGGGTTAGATACAGAGTAAAGCTCCCTCTACACTGTCCCATCAAACACTCCCAGGGCAGGTACAGCACGGGTTAGATACAGAGTAAAGCTTGCTCTACACTGTCCCATCAAACACTCCCAGGGCAGGTACAGCACGGGTTAGATACAGAGTAAAGCTCCCTCTACACTGTCCCATCAAACACTCCCAGGGCAGGTACAGCACGGATTAGAGACAGAGTAAATCTCCCTCTACACTGCCCTATCAAACACTCCCAGAGCCGGTACAGCATGGGTTAGATACAGAGAAAAGCTCCCTCTGCACTGTCCCATCAAACACTCCCAGGGCAGGTAGAGCACGGGGTTAGATACAGAGTAAAGCTCCCTCTACACTGTCCCATCAAACAATCCCAGGGCAGGTTTAGCACGGGTTAGTTACAGAGTAAAGCTCCCTCTACACATTCCCATCAAACACTCCCAGGGCATGTACAGCATGGGGTTAGATACAGAGTAAAGCTCTCTCTACACTGTCCCATCAAACACTCCCAGGGCAGGTACAGCAAGGGGTTAGATACAGAGTAAAGCTCACTCTACACTGTCCCATCAAACACTCCCAGGGCAGGTACAGCATGGCTAAAATACAGAGTAAAGCTCCCTCTACACTGTCCCATCAAACACTTCCAGGGCAGGTACAGCACGGGTTAAATACAGAGTAAAGCTCCCTCTACACTGTCCTATCAAACACTCCCAGGGCAGGTACAGCACGGGTCAGATACAGAGTAAAGCTCCCTCTACACTTTCCCATCAAACACTCCCAGGGCAGGTACAGCACGGTTTAGACACAGAGTAAAGCTCCCTCTACACTGTCCCATCAAACACTCCCAGGGCAGGTACAGCACTGGTTAGATACAGAGTAAATCTCCCTCTTCACTGCCCCATCAAACACTCCCAGAGCAGGTACAGCATGGGTTAGATACAGAGTAAAGCTCCCTCTACACTGTCCCATCAAACACTCCCAGGGCAGGTACAGCACGGGGTTAGATACAGAGTAAAGCTCCCTCTACACTGTCCCATCAAACACTCCCAGGGCAGGGACAGCATGGGTTAGATACAGAGTAATGCTCCCTTTACACTGTCCCATCAAACTCTCCCAGGGCAGGTACAGTACGGGTTAGATACAGAGTAAAGCTCCCTCTACACTGTCCCATCAAACACTCCCAGGGCAGGTACAGCACGGGTTAGATACAGAGTAAAGCTCCCTCTACACTGTCCCATCAAACACTCCCACAGCATGTACAGCACGGGGTTAGATACAGAGTAAAGCTCCCTCTACACTGTCCCATCAAACACTCCCAGGGCAGGTACAGCACGGGGTTAGATACAGAGTAAAGCTCCCTCTACACTGTCCCATCAAACTCTCCCAGGGCAGGTACAGTACGGGTTAGATACAGAGTAAAGCTCCCTCTACACTGTCCCATCAAACACTCCCACAGCATGTACAGCACGGGGTTAGATACAGAGTAAAGCTCCCTCTACACTGTCCCATCAAACACTCCCAGGGCAGGCGCTGCACAGGGTTAGATACAAAGTAAATCTCCCTCTACACTGTCCCAGCAAACACTCCCAGGGCAGGTACAGCACGGGTTAGATACAGAGTAAAGTTCCCTCTACACTGTCCCATCAAACACTCCCGGGGCAGGTACAGCACGGGTTAGATACAGAGTAAAGCTCCCTCTACACTGTCCCATCAAACACTCCCAGGGCAGGTACAGTACGGGTTAGATACAGAGTAAAGCTCCCTCTACACTGTCCCAGCAAACACTCCCAGGGCAGGTACAGTACGGGTTAGACACAGAGTAAAGCTCCCTCTACACTGTCCCATCAAACACTCCCAGGGCAGGTACAGCACGGGGTTGGATACAGAGTAAAGCTCCCTCTACACTGTCCCATCAAACACTCCCAGGGCAGGTACAACACAGGGTTAGATACAGAGTAAAGCTCCCTCTACACTGTCCCATCAAACACTCCCAGTGCAGGTACAGCACGGGTTAGATACAGAGTAAAGCTCGCTCTACACTGTCCCATCAAACACCCCCAGGGCAGGGACTGCATGGGGTAGATACAGAGTAAAGCTCCCTCTGCACTGTCCCATCAAACAACTTGTACAGTTCCCTTTGGGTAAGATGTCTGCACAGCGTGACCTTAGCCATTATTCATTAAAACGTCGGATTAATGACCGACTTGGGAAAATAGAGATGGGTCGAGCTTCTCTTGGTACCGTCTTGCTTCCCAGAGTGCACCTGCCTTTGCCAGATCTGAATCTGATTGGAGGAGCAGCGACAGAGTAGCTGTCATTGGGCGCTGATGGTGGTCATTGGAGAATCCAACGGGTCACGTTGGCGTTAGAAGTTACAACGGGAAATGGTGGGAGTGAGGCGGGGTCAGAAACTGCGATGGCAGGAAGCGAGGTTTCGTGGTCTGAGGTCGGGTTTTTTTTCCCCACCCTGATGTATGTGGAATGTTACTCACTGGTTACTGTGCTCCCGGCACAGAGGGTGCCTCAGTCGCCTCACCGCCCTCCTCTGGGAATGAAGAACAGGAACGGGGTTAGAGCCGGATAAAGGTATAATGAGTTAGTGACAGGGAGATAGAGAGAGATAGGGTGAGAGAGAGAGACTGAGAGAGACAGGGTGATAGTGAGAGATAGAGAGGAATAGAGAGAGTGAGAGAGAGACAGAGGGATAGGGAGAGATAAGGTGACAGAGATTGAAAGAGAGGGAGCTGGAGAGAGAAAGGGAAAGAGAAAGAGACTGAGAGAGACAGGGTGATAGAAAGAGATAGAGAGAGAGAGAGAGAGAGAGAGACAGAGGGATAGGGAGAGATAGGGTGACAGATTGAAAGAGAGGGAGCTGGAGAGAGAAAGGGAAAGAGAGAGAGACTGAGAGAGACAGGGTGATAGAAAGAGATAGAGAGAGAGAGAGAGAGAGAGACAGAGGGATAGGGAGCGCTAAGGTGACAGATTGAAAGAGAGGGAGCTGGAGAGAGAAAGGGAAAGAGAGAGAGACTGAGAGAGACAGGGTGATAGAGAGAGATAGAGAGAGAGAGAGAGAGAGAGAGACAGAGGGATAGGGAGAGATAGGGTGACAGATTGAAAGAGAGGGAGCCGGAGAGAGAAAGGGAAAGAGAGAGAGACTGAGAGAGACAGGGTGATAGAAAGAGATAGAGAGAGAGAGAGAGAGAGAGACAGAGGGATAGGGAGAGATAGGGTGACAGATTGAAAGAGAGGGAGCTGGAGAGAGAAAGGGAAAGAGAGAGAGACTGAGAGAGACAGGGTGATAGAAAGAGATAGAGAGAGAGAGAGAGAGAGAGACAGAGGGATAGGGAGCGCTAAGGTGACAGATTGAAAGAGGGAGCTGGAGAGAGAAAGGGAAAGAGAGAGAGACTGAGAGAGACAGGATGATAGAGAGAGATAGAGAGAGAGAGAGAGAGAGAGAGACAGAGGGATAGGGAGAGATAGGGTGACAGATTGAAAGAGAGGGAGCTGGAGAGAGAAAGGGAAAGAGAGAGAGACTGAGAGAAAAAGGGAGCTGGAGAGAGAGAGGAAGAGAGAGAGATTGGGAGATAGAGAGAAAGACAGCGAGAGATAGAGAGATATCGATAGATAGAGAGAAAGAAACAGAGAGATAGGGAGAGGTAGAGAGAGATAGCGAGAGATAGATATTGGGAGATAGAGAGAGAGACAGAGATAGGGAGAGATAGAGAGAGAGAGAGAGGCAGGGAGATAGGGAGAGAGATAGATAGAGACAGAGAGATAGGGAGAGATAGAGAGAGAGAGAGAGATAGCGAGAGATAGATATAGGGAGATAGAGAGATAGGGAGAGAGGCAGGGAGATAGGGAGAGAGATAGATAGAAACAGAGAGATAGAGATAGAGAGAGAGAGCCAGGGAGATAGGGAGAGAGAGAGAGACAGAGAGACAGACAGAGAGACAGAGACAGAGAGAGAGACAGAGACAGACAGAGAGAGATAAAGAAATAGGGAGAGAGAGATAGGGAGAGAGAGAGAGACAGAGATACAGATAGAGAGAGAGACAGAGAGAGAGACACAGGGAGACAGAGACAGAGATAGAGAGAGAGAGACAGAGAGAGAGACACAGGGAGACAGAGAGAGAGATACAGAGAGAGAGATAGAGAGAGACAGGGTGATAGAGATGGGGAGATATATAGATAGGCGATGAATATATATATATCTATCTATATATATCTATATACATATAGATAGATAGATAGATAGAGTGAGAGAGTGAGAGAGGGAGATATAGAGACAGACAGCTAGAGAGAGACACAGAGAGAGAGAGAGGCAAAGAGAGACAGGGAGTTAGAGAGAGTGAAAGAGAGGGACAGAGAGAGACAGAGACAGACAGGGAGATAGAGAGGGAGAGAGAGGGACAGAGAGAGACAGGGAGATAGAGAGAGTGAAAGAGAGGGACAGAGAGAGACAGAGACAGACAGGGAGATAGAGAGGGAGAGAGAGGGACAGTGAGACACAGAGCGAGAGAAAGACAGAGACAGAGAGACAGATAGGGAGATAGAGAGAGTGACAGCGAGAAAGAGAGGGAGAGATGGAGCTAGAGAAAGAGACAGGAAGAGATAGAGTGAGGTTGTTAAGGAGATAGAGAGACAGGGAGAGATTGAAATAGAGAGACAGTTGTAAAATCCGCGCCTCAATAATACACGGACTTTGGGAGAACAGTTTAACAGGTACATTACTGAACAAGAGGCAGCTTCAAACTGAAACTACAGAAGCCTGCTAGGGCCTTTTATACAGGGGTGGTCACTGCCGGTACTGCAGTCTAAGACCAGTTATTCCCTTAAAGGTACATACACAACAATTCCTCCCCTTTTAGATAAACAGTACATAACATTCATTTAACAACTAAATAATAACTAATTACAATTACAATTTTCTCAGTAATATATACATCAACTGAAATAGTCATTTATAAGTTCAGTCTTTGAGGAGGCTTCCTGATCCGGACTGGATAGCGCCTTTCTCGAGTATCCTGTTCTGGCGGTGGAGTCAATTCTGGCTCATTGTCATTGGTTGGTTCGTCAGCTTCCAATACCCCTGCTTCTGAGGTAGACGCAATCTGTACTTCGGGCTCATTACCAGGTGCACATGCTTGTGCTACAGGTTTGGCTTGTTCCTGTGACTCTAGAATCTGGTCAGCGTGGCGTCTCACGATGCTCTCTCCAACGTCCACTGTATACATTAGTGGTCCCTGCTGTGTGCATATCGTGCCTGGCTGCCATTTTTCTGTTCGGTAGTCGCGGGCCAAGACTGGTTGCCCTATCTTGAAGCTCCTGGTTGGCTTCTCATTTATGTGCTGGAACTGCTTATCCTCAACATCTCGTCTTATGTTTGGTTTGAGCAAATCCAAGCGACATCTTAGTCTCCGGTTGAAAAACAGTACGGCTGGAGTTTGGTTGGTTACTGCATGTGTCGCATTCCGGTAAGCAAACAGGAAGTTATCCACCTTGTGTTGCAGTGGTATGTCATCATTATACATTGCCTTTATGGCCTTTTTAAAGGTCTGAACAAACCTCTCAGCCAATCCATTTGTGGCTGGATGATATGGGGCAGATGTGTAATGTTTCACCCCATTATTCTTCAGGAACCTCCAGAAATCCTCAGACACAAACTGTGGGCCATTGTCGGAACAGATCTGTTCTGGCAACCCATTCCTGGTAAAGAAGGTCCTTAGGACTCCAATAGTTTTCTCCGTGGTGGTGGAGGACATTTTAATGACGTCTGGCCATTTCGAATGGGCGTCCGCAGCGATTAGAAACATTGAGTCCATAAATGGACCAGCGAAATCAATGTGTACCCGTTGCCATGGAGATGAGGGCCACTCCCATGGATTTAGCGGGGCCTGTGGTGGAGCGTTTTGGACCTTCTGGAATCCTGTGCATCTCTTGGTCATATCCTCAATTTCTTTATCGATTCCCGGCCACCACACAAACGCCCCGGCTAGGCTCTTCATTTTTACCCCTCCCAGATGACCCTTGTGAAGTTCATTGAGTACTCTATCTCTCAACTTGGGTGGAATTACCACTCGGGATCCACACATCAAGGTTCCCCGGCACACTGACAGCTGTTCCCTCCTTGGCGAGAATGCTGGCAACAGTGAGTCGCCATATGCTGGCCATCCCTTCACCGTCAAATCATAGACCCGAGAGAGTGTCGGGTCATTTCGGGTTTCCTTCTCAATACTTGCATTTGTAACAGGCAAACATTCGACTATGGTCGCATGGAATATCTCCACAGGGTCCACTGCAGGTGCTTCTTCCGCCGTAGGCAACGGTAGGCGCGACAGCCCATCAGCGTTTCCATGTTGTTTCGTACCTTTGTACTCTATGTCATACTGATGTGCTCCTAGAAAAAGTGACCATCTTTGCAGCCGTTGCGCCGTCATCACCGGAACGCCCTTCTTTGGGTTAAAAATTGAGACCAGGGTTTGATGATCAGTCAGTAGGGTGAATTGCTGCCCGTGCAGATAGTGATTGAACTTCTTCACCCCCCCACACCAGGCTGAGGGCCTCCCTGTCAATCTGGGCGTAGTTACGCTCGGCTGAGGTTAGCGAGCGCGATGCAAAGGCTATTGGCCTCTCTGAACCATCACGGAATTTGTGTGACAGCACCGCTCCAATGCCGTAAGGTGACGCATCACATGCCAACCGAATCGGTAGTGTTGGGTTGTAGTGGGCCAATACTTCTTTTGAAGTGATTTGGCATTTACATTCCTGAAAGGCACGCTTACACTCATCACTCCATTTCCATGTTACACCAGTTTGAAGGAGGGCATTCAGTGGGTGCAGAATTGTAGATAAATTCGGCAAGAACTTATGGTAGTAGTTCACCAACCCGAGGAACGACCTCAGTTGCGACACATTTTCTGGTGCTGGAGCCTTGACTACAGCCTCAATCTTGTCCGGCGACTTATGCAACCCTTCCTCATCAATCATGTGGCCACAATATGAGATTTGTCTCCTGAAGAACTCGCATTTGGGATGGTTGGCTCGTAGCCCATATTCCTGCAATCTCGTGAGCACCTGTTCCAAGTTGGCAAGGTGTTCATTGTCATTTTCGCCCGTAACCAGGATGTCGTCCAAATAACACTGGGTCCCCGGGATCCCTTGCAGGACTTGTTCCATTGCCCTCTGCCACATAGCCGGGGCCGATGCTACCCCAAATACCAGTCGATTGTACTGGTAAAGGCCTTTGTGAGTGTTTATCGTGAGGTATTTCCGAGATGCATCTTCCACCTCCATTTGTAGATATGCTTGAGCCAGGTCAATTTTTGTGAAACGTTTCCCTCCAGATAGTGAGGCGAAAATATATTCTATCTGCGGAAGCGGATACTGTACTGTGTGCAGGACTGGGTTCACAGTCACCTTGAAGTCCCCACAGATGCAAACCTTCCTTGGCAACCCAGGCGTGCTGCTCAATGCTTTCTTCATTACAGGAACGATGGGTGTGGCCCACTCGCTCCAGTCCACCTTAGACAGCACCCCCGAATGCTCCAGACTCTCCAGTTCAGCTTCCACAGCTGGGCGTATCGCGTATGGCACCGGTCTGGCCTTGAAAAATTTTGGGGTTGCGTTATCCTCAATCTTTATGGTTGCCTTTACTCCTTTTAGAGTCCCAAGTCCTTGTTGGAACACCTCTTCCGTGTCAGATAGAATTTGTGACAGACGTCCAGGTGCGACGTCATCATCTTTTTTGTCAGTCACAGTTAGTGCCAGAATGGAATGCCAATCCAATTGTAGTCTTTGGATCCATTCACGTCCCAATAATGGTGGTCCTCCACCTCGTAGTATATACATGTATAGTTTCTGTGTTTCCTTTCCGTTATATTCAACTGGCACCCTTATTTTCCCTCTGAGGTAGACCTTTTGCCCCGTGTATGTCTTCAATACAATGGACGTGTCCTTTAAGGGTATGTGTGAGAATAGCCGCTCATAGTCTCGTCGATTCATGACAGTTAGGGCTGATCCTGTGTCCAATTCCATCTTCACTGGGGACCCTGCTATCATGAGGGTGACCCAAATGGTTCGGTGATCTTCTTTTGCGATCACGTTGTGTAACTTTAAACAACTTAGTCGCCTGCTCCCAGAGTCCTTATCACTCTCCTGATCTTCTGAACTACTATCTGTCAGTTTCTTTACTTTCCTGTTCTGTTCCTCAGTAGTTCTTGTGGTGTTGGTCTTCTTTCCCGACCTGCAGACTCTTGCTATATGTCCCATTTTCCCGCATTGCCTGCATATTTTGTCTTTAAACCAGCAGTCCTTCTGCTCATGGGTTGTTCTGCCGCAGCGATAGCATTTTTCGGCTCCATACACCATTTCGTTAGCGCTGTATTCTTGTGGTTTCTGTTGTATTTCCGCAGCTCCCCGTGCTGCTGCTTCGTAGGATACTGCCACGCTGAAAGCCTGTTCTAGCGTCAGGTCCTTTTTTGAAAGTAGTCGTTTCTGGGTTCCTTCACTCTGGAGCCCGCAGACAAACTTATCCCGTAAGGTGTCTGCCAGTCCTGCTCCGAACTGGCAGTGCTTCGATAACTTGCGTAGTTCCATAAGATAGTCAGCATTGCTCTCATCTTTGTGCTGGTTTCTTTTATCGAACTTGAATCTTTCTGCTATCAGCAGTGGTGTAGGGCTTAGGTGTTCCTGTAAGATATGAACAATCTCCTCAAAACTTTTCTCCATTGGTTTAGCTGGGGTAATTAAAATTCCGCAATAGGCCGTACGTACTCGCATCCATCAGATTTAATAATACCGACGCCCTCTTTCCATCGGCCACCTCATTTGCCTTGCAGTACACTTCAATTCTTTCCACATACGTGGTCCAGTCTTCTACCTCGTTGTCGAAAGCAGTAATACTGCCACTTTTCGGCATCTTGGGCGATTTAAAATAGTGCCTCCCGCGCTTTTGCTTCTTCCCCAAAGGAATAAAATGGTGCCTCCCGCGCTTTTGCTTCTTCCCCAACGGGATAAAATGGCACCTCCTGCGCTTTTGCTTCTTCCCCTTACTGCCACGCTGCTCCTAGCGTTCTACGGGGTAATGGCAGTGACCCGCAGCTTCGGCGCGTCTCGCTTCCCTTCCCCCCCGTTTAGTTTCTCTCCGCTGTCCTGTTCTCGAGCACCGACTGCGCCCTGTGCGCTCCACCCTCTCTTGTTTTCTTTTCCCGGCGATGCTGCGCGGCCCGATTTGTAGAGCCGCTCGATCGAGCTTGAGCCCGCCGCAGTCCGGAAGGGTCAGGGCGCTACCTGCTACCAGCACGATTCGCTGGAACCACAGTCTCTCCCGCAATTCTCCAAACACCGATGGATTCTTTGGGCGGTTGCCCTCGGTCGACGCCCGTTGCTCAGACTACGACCTTCCAGGACCTTCCTTTCAGGCGAGATCCCCATGAGATGATGCCACACTGCAGGTGAGTTCGAACTTACTCGTCGCCACTGTAAAGTCCGCGCCTCAATAATACACGGACTTCGGGAGAACAGTTTAACAAGAGGCAGCTTGAAACTGAAACTACAGAAGCCTGCTAGGGCCTTTTATACAGGGGTGGTCACTGCCGGTACTGCAGTCTAAGACCAGTTATTCCCTTAAAGGTACGTACACAACAACAGTGATGGATAGAGATTGAGAGAGAAAGGGAGATATGGAGAGAGAGAGACAGAGTTGGAGAGAGAGGGATGAGAGAATGAGTCGAGGAATAGTCCAACAGAAAGGATAAGACACACCTCAGCTCTACGACATTCTCCACTTACCCGTCTCCTTCTCCTCCTTGCCACGCAGACACCTATCGTTACGGCGATGAAGATCACTGTAACCATGGCAGCAGCTATTCCACTCAACAGGGTCAATGACCCATTGTGAAAGTCAAAAACACTGGATTCAGCAACTAGGGAGGGTAGAGAAAGGTCACATCAGCATCTCAGGGTTCCAAAGGGAGTAGGATCGAGCTATAACAGGACACACTAGGATTAGTACCGAGGCCTTTCCTGCTGCTTGTGTGTGAGGCCAGCCCTGGGAGTGTTTGATGGGACAGTGTAGAGGGAGCTTTACTCTCTATCTAACCCCATGCTGTACCTGCCGTGGGAGTGTCTGATGGGACAGTGTAGAGGGAGCTTTACTCTGTATCTAACCCCGTGCTGTACCTGCCCTGGGAGTGTTTGATGGGACAGTGTAGAGGGAGCTTTACTCTGTATCTAACCCCGTGCTGTACCTGCCCTGGGAGTGTTTGATGGGACAGTGTAGAGGGAGATTTACTGTGTATCTAACCCATGCTGTAACTGCCCTGGGAGTGTTTGATGGGACAGTGTAGAGGAAGCTTTACTCTGTATCTAACCCCGTGCTGTACCTGCCCTGGGAATGTTTGATGGGACAGTGTGGAGGGAGCTTTACTCTGTATCTAACCTGTTCTGTACCTGCCCTGGGAGTGTATGATGGGACAGTGTAGAGGGAGCTTTACTCTGTATCTAACCCGTGCTGTACCTGCCCTGAGAGTGTTTGATGGGCAGTGTAGAGGGAGCTTTACTCTGTATCTAACCCGTGCTGTACCTGCCCTGGGAGTGTTGGATGGGACAGTGCAGAGGGAGCTTTACTCTGTACCTAACCTCCTGCTGTGCCTACCCTGCGAGTGTTAAACGGGACAGTGTAGAGGGAGCTTTACTCTGTATCTAACCCATGCTGTACCTGCCCTGGGAGTGTTTGATGGGGCAGTGTAGAGGTAGCTTTACTCTGTATCTAACCCATGCTGTACCTGCCGTGGGAGTGTTTGATGAGACAATGTAGAGGGAGCTTTACTCTGTATCTAACCCATGCTGTACCTGCCCTGGGAGTGTTTGATGGAACAGCGTAGAGGGAGCTTTCCTCTGTATCTAACCCGTGTTGTACCTGCCCTGGGAGTGTTTGATGGGACAGTGTAGAGGGAGCTTTACTCTGAAACTAACCCGTGCTGTACCTGCCCTGGGAGTGTTTGATGGGACAGTGTAGAGGGAGCTTTACTCCGTATCTAACCCGTGCTGTACCTGCCCTGGGAGTGTTTGATAGGACAGTGTAGAGGGAGCGTTACTCGGTATCTAACCCGTGCTGTACCTGGCCTGGGAGTGTTTGATGGGAGAGTGTAGAGGAAGCTTTACTCTGTATCTAACCCATGCTGTACCTGCTCTGGGAGTGTTTGATGGGACAGTGTAGAGGGAGCTTTACTATGTATCTAACCCGTGCTGTACCTGCCCT
>NW_028225181.1:53046231-53048731 GCF_052327205.1 Somniosus microcephalus
AGAGTGAGTGAGTGTGTGTGTGAGAGTGAGTGTTTGTGTAAGAGTGAGTGTGTTTGTAAGAGTGAGTGTGTGTAAGAGTGAGTGTGTGTGTGTAAGAGTGAGTGTGTGTGAGAGTGAGTGTGTGTGAGTGAGTGTGTGTGAGAGTGAGTGTGTGAGAGTGATTGTGTGTGTGAGAGAGTGTGTGTGAGAGTGAGTGAGTGTGTGAGAGTGAGTGTGTGTGTGAGAGTGAGTGTGTGAGTGAGAGTGCGTGCATGTGTGTAAGTGTGTGTGTAAATGCGTGTGTAAGAGTGAGTGTGTGAGTGTTTGTATGAGAGTGAGTGTGTGAGAGTGAGTGAGTGTGTGAGAGTGAGTGAGTGTGTGAGAGTGAGTGTGTGTGTGAGAGAGTGAGTGGGTGTGAGAGAGTGAGTGTGTGTGTGTGTGTGAGAGTGAGTGAGTGTGTGTGAGTGTGAGTGTGTGTGTGTGAGAGTGAGTGTGTGTGAGTGTGTGTGTGTGTGTGAGAGTGAGTGTGTGAAAGTGAGTGTGAGTGTGTGTGTGTGAGAGTCTGTGTGTGTGAGAGTGAGTGTGTGAAAGTGAGTGTGACTGTGTGTGAGCGAGAGTGAGTGTGTGAGATTGAGTGTGTGTGCAAGAGTGAGTGTGTGTGAGAATGAGTGTTTGAGAGTGAGTGTGTGTTTGAGAGTGAGTGTGTGTGTGAGAGTGAGTGTTTGTGTGCATGTGAGAGTGAGTGTGTGTTTGTGAGTGAGAGAGTGAGTTTGTGTGGGAGTGTGTGTGTGAGAGTGAGAGTGTGTGTGTGAGTGAGTGTGTGTGTAAGAGTGAGTGTGTGTGTGAGAGTGAGTGAGTGTGTGAGAGTGAGTGAGTGTGTGAGAGTGAGTGTGTGTGAGAGTGAGTGTGTGTGAGAGTGAGTGTGTGTGTGTGAGAGTGAGTGTGTGAAAGTGAGTGTGAGTGTGTGTGTGTGAGAGTGTGTGTGAGAGTGAGTATGTGAAAGTGAGTGTGAGTGTGTGTGTGAGCGAGAGTGAGTGTGTGAGAGTGAGTGTGTGTATAAGAGTGAGTGTGTGAGAATGAGTGTGTTTGAGAGTGAGTGTGTGTTTGAGAGTGAGTGTGTGTATGAGAGTGAGTGTGTGTGTAAGTGAGAGTGGGTGTGTGTGAGAGAGTGAGTTTGTGTGAGAGTGTGTGTGTGAGAGTGAGAATGTGTGTGGGAGTGAGAGAGTTAGTGTGAGAGTGAGAGTGTGTGTGTAAGAGTGAGTGTGTGAGTGAGTGTGTGTATGAGAGTGAATGTGTGAGAGTGAGTGTGTGAGAGTGAGTGAGTGTGTGAGAGTGAGTGAGTGTGTGAGAGTGAGTGAGTGTGTGAGAGTGAGTGTGTGTGTGTGAGAATGAGTGTGTGAGAGTGAGTGTGTGTTTGAGAGTGAGTGTGTGTGTGAGAGTGAGTGTGTGTGTGAGTGAGAGTGAGTGTGTGTGTGTGAGAGAGTGAGTTTGTGTGAGAGTGAGTGTGTGTGAGAGTGAGTGAGTGTGTGTGTGAGAGTGAGTGTGTGTGTGAGAGTGAGTGTGTGTGAGTCTGAGAGTGTGTGTGATAGAGTGAGTGTGTGTGCGAGTGTGTGTGTGTGTGAGAGTGAGTGTGTGTGAGTCTGAGTGTGTGTGTGTGATAGAGTGAGTGTGTGAGAGTGAGAGTGTGTGCATGTGAGAGTGAGTGGGTGTTTGAGAGTGAGTGTGTGTGTGAGAGTGAGTGTGTGTGTAAGTGAGAGTGTGTGTGTGTGAGAGAGTGAGTTTGTGTGAGAGTGTGCATGTGAGTGAGAGTGCGTGTGGGAGTGAGAGTGTGTGTCTGTGTTAGAGTGTGTGTGTGAGAGTGATTGTGTGTGTGTGTGTGAGAGAGTTAGTGTGAGAGTCAGAGTGTGTGTGTATGAGAGTGTGTGTGTAAGAGTGAGTGTGTGAGTGTGTATGAGAGTGAATGTGTGAGAGTGAGTGAGTGTGTGAGAGTGAGTGAGTGTGTGAGAGTGAGTGTGTGTGTGAGAGTGAGTGTGTGTGTGAGTGAGAGTGAGTGTGTGTGTGTGAGAGTGAGTTTGTGTGAGAGTGAGTGTGTGTGAGAGTGAGTGAGTGTGTGTGTGAGAGTGAGTGTGTGTGTGAGAGTGAGTGTGTGTGAGTCTGAGAGTGTGTGTCATAGAGTGAGTGTGTGTGTGTGAGTGTCTGTGTGTGTGAGAGTGAGTGTGTGTGAGTTTGAGTGTGTGTGTGATAGAGTGAGTGTGTGAGAGTGAGAGTGTGTGTGTGTGTGAGAGAGTTAGTGTGGGTGTAAGAGTCAGGGTGTGTGAGTGAGTGTGTGTATGAGAGTGCGTGAGTGTGTGAGAGTGCGTGTGTGTGTGTGAGTGAGTGTGTGTGTGAGAATGGGTGTGTGAGAGTGAGTGTCTGTGCATGTGAGAGTGAGTGTGTGTGTGAGTGTGTGTCTGTGAGAGTGAGTGTGTGTGTGAGAATGAGTGTGCGAGAGTGAGTGTGTGTTTGAGAGTGAGTGTGTGTG
>NW_028225181.1:53053731-53081731 GCF_052327205.1 Somniosus microcephalus
AGTGTGTGAGTGAGAGTGTGTGTGTGTGGGATAGAGTGAGTGTGTGTGTGCGCGTGTAAGAGTGAGTGTGTGTGTGTAAGAGTGAGTGAGTGTGTGAGAGTGAGTGAGTGAGTGAGAGTGAGTGTGTGTGAGTGTGAGTGTGTGTGTGAGTGAGTGTGTGAGAGTGAGTGGGTGTGTGAGAGTGAGTGCGTATGTGTGTGAGTGGGAGTGTGCGTGCGTGTGTGTGTGTGTGTGTGAGAGTGAGTAAATGTGTGAGAGTTAGTGTGGGTTTGTGCCTCTGAGTGTGGGTTTGTGGTGATTGTGTGGGTTTGTGGTGATTGTGTGTGGGTTTGTGGTGATTGTGTGGGTTTGTGGTGATTGTGTGGGTTTGTGGTGATTGTGTGTGGGTTTGTGGTGATTGTGTGGGTTTGTGGTGATTGTGTGGGTTTGTGGTGATTGTGTGGGTTTGTGGTGATTGTGTGGGTTTGTGGTGATTGTGTGTGGGTTTGTGGTGATTGTGTGTGGGTTTGTGGTGATTGCGTGTGGGTTTGTGGTGATTGTGTGTGGGTTTGTGGTGATTGTGTGTGGGTTTGTGGTGATTGTGTGTGGGTTTGTGGTGATTGTGTGGGTTTGTGGTGATTGTGTGTGGGTTTGTGGTGATTGTGTGTGGGTTTGTGGTGATTGTGTGGGTTTGTGGTGATTGTGTGTGGGTTTGTGGTGATTGTGTGGGTTTGTGGTGATTGTGTGGGTTTGTGGTGATTGTGTGGGTTTGTGGTGATTGTGTGTGAGTTTGTGGTGAATGTGTGGGTTTGTGGTGATTGTGTGAGTTTGTGGTGATTGTGTGTGGGTTTGTGGTGATTGTGTGTGGGTTTGTGGTGATTGTGTGTGGGTTTGTGGTGATTGTGTGTGAGTTTGTGGTGATTGTGTGGGTTTGTGGTGATTGTGTGGGTTTGTGGTGATTGTGTGGGTTTGTGGTGATTGTGTGGGTTTGTGGTGATTGTGTGGGTTTGTGGTGATTGTGTGGGTTTGTGGTGATTGTGTGGGTTTGTGGTGATTGTGTGGGTTTGTGGTGATTGTTTGTGGGTTTGTGGTGATTGTGTGGGTTTGTGGTGATTGTGTGGGTTTGTGGTGATTGTGTGTGGGTTTGTGGTGATTGTGTGGGTTTGTGGTGATTGTGTGGGTTTGTGGTGATTGTGTGTGGGTTTGTGGTGATTGTGTGTGGGTTTGTGGTGATTGTGTGTGGGTTTGTGGTGCTTGTGTGGGTTTATGGTGATTGTGTGGGTTTGTGGTGATTGTGTGGGTTTGTGGTGATTGTGTGGGTTTGTGGTGATTGTGTGTGGGTTTGTGGTGATTGTGTGTGGGTTTGTGGTGATTGTGTGGGTTTGTGGTGATTGTGTGTGGGTTTGTGGTGATTGTGTGGGTTTGTGGTGATTGTGTGGGTTTGTGGTGATTGTGTGGGTTTGTGGTGATTGTGTGGGTTTGTGGTGATTGTGTGGGTTTGTGGTGATTGTGTGTGGGTTTGTGGTGATTGTGTGGGTTTGTGGTGATTGTGTGTGTTTGTGGTGATTGTGTGGGTTTGTGGTGATTGTGTGTGGGTTTGTGGTGATTGTGTGTGGGTTTGTGGTGATTGTGTGGGTTTGTGGTGATTGTGTGTGGGTTTGTGGTGATTGTGTGGGTTTGTGGTGATTGTGTGTGGGTTTGTGGTGATTGTGGGGGTTTGTGGTGATTGTGTGTGGGTTTGTGGTGATTGTGTGTGGGTTTGTGGTGATTGTGTGTGGGTTTGTGATGATTGTGTGGGTTTGTGGTGATTGTGGGGGTTTGTGGTGATTGTGTGTGGGTTTGTGGTGATTGTTTGTGGGTTTGTGGTGATTGTGTGGGTTTGTGGTGATTGTTTGTGGGTTTGTGGTGATTGTGTGTGGGTTTGTGGTGATTGTGTGGGTTTGTGGTGATTGTGTGTGGGTTTGTGGTGATTGTGTGTGGGATTGTGGTGATTGTGTGTGGGTTTGTGGTGATTGTGTGGGTTTGTGGTGATTGTTTGTGGGTTTGTGGTGATTGTGTGTGGGTTTGTGGTGGGTGTGTGGGTTTGTGGTGATTGTGTGGGTTTGTGGTGATTGTGTGTGGGTTTGTGGTGATTGTTTGTGGGTTTGTGGTGATTGTGTGGGTTTGTGGTGATTGTGTGGGTTTGTGGTGATTGTGTGGGTTTGTGGTGATTGTGTGGGTTTGTGGTGATTGTGTGGGTTTGTGGTGATTGTGTGTGGGTTTGTGGTGATTGTGTGGGTTTGTGGTGATTGTGTGGGTTTGTGGTGATTGTTTGTGGGTTTGTGGTGATTGTGTGTGGGTTTGTGGTGATTGTGTGGGTTTGTGGTGATTGTGTGGGTTTGTGGTGATTGTGTGGGTTTGTGGTGATTGTGTGTGGGTTTGTGGTGATTGTGTGGGTTTGTGGTGATTGTGTGTGGGTTTGTGGTGATTGTTTGTGGGTTTGTGGTGATTGTGTGGGTTTGTGGTGATTGTTTGTGGGTTTGTGGTGATTGTGTGGGTTTGTGGTGATTGTGTGGGTTTGTGGTGATTGTTTGTGGGTTTGTGGTGATTGTGTGTGGGTTTGTGGTGATTGTGTGTGGGTTTGTGGTGATTGTGTGTGGGTTTGTGGTGATTGTGTGAGGGTTTGTGGTGATTGTGTGGGTTTGTGGTGATTGTGTGGGTTTGTGGTGATTGTTTGTGGGTTTATGGTGATTGTGTGCATGTTTCTCTCCCTTTGTGTCCCTGCATGTCGACTGTTCCTTCGAACACACTTGGTGCCCACTCTGCCAAGGTGCCACTCAGTCTCCTGCCAGTCCTGGCCGCAATGTCATGCCATGGAGCTGGTGGATGAGATGTGACTTACCTACAACATCCAGCTGATAACTGGCTTGCAAAGCCCCCTCTCCAATCTTCACAGTGCAGGTCCAGTGCCCTTGATCCTTGACAGTTAACCCCTTCAGTACTACAGTCGTGCCAGTCCTCACGCTGTCATTTGGCCCCTTCCAGCTCACAGTCCCAGAGGGTGTGTGGCACGTTAAAGCAATATTGTCCCCTTCGAAAGCTGCGCTTGAAGCGTTGGAGGTGGCTGGATGGCGGAAATGACACAAGAAAGCAGTGTTCAGTTTGATAGGTGGCAGGTAACATTGGCGCCACACAAGTGCCAGGCAATGTCTATCTCCAACAAGCGAGAGTCTAACCACCGCCCCTTGACATTCAACAGCATTACCATCGCCGAATCCCCCACCATCAACATCCTGGGGGGTCACCATTGACCAGACACTTAACTGGACCAGCCACATAAATACTGTGGCCACAAGAGCAGGTCAGAGGCTGGGTATTCTGCGGCGAGTGTCTCACCTCCTGACTCACCAAAGCCTTTCCACCATCTGCAAGGCACAAGTCAGGAATGTGATGGAATACTCTCCACTTGCCTGGATGAGTGCAGCTCCAACAACACTCAAGAAGCTCGGCACCATCCAGGACAAAGCAGCTCGCTTGATTGGCACCCCATCCACCACCTTAAACATCTGCTCCCTCCACCACCGGCGAACTGTGGCTGCAGTGTGTACTGTAGTGTATGTACCTTTAAGAGAGAACTACTTTTACAGCTCCTGTACACTGTAGTACTGGCAGTGACCACACCTGTATATAAGCCTCGAACATGCCTCTGTACTGTTAGTCTTTAGACTACCTGTAATGATATCAGCAAATAGTGATGATATTTGTCTGTGTTTGATTACTTATGCCTTACAGCATATTTGTCTGTGTTTTTGATTACTTGTGCCTGACCAGCAGAGGTCATGTGAGAGACAAGCAGTCCAGAGGAGTTTTTACTTTCAGTTTCATTCTAGATGCATCACAGCATAGTGTGTCCTGTAAAAAGCTGTAGAAAGTCTTGAACAAGACTTTAGATTAAACAACATTCTCTTTCAGAAATGAGTCGTTATTGAACCCAAAAAGAAATCAATACATCTACCCTCCTCCAGTAAACACCTGTTGATTGTTAATTTACAGCCTCCGTCTAGTTATTGGAAAACATCAAACTTTAAGAATCACGGATTCGACAGTGGCGACGAGGTCGATTCGAATCTACCTGCAACTCTGCATTTCCTGTCAAGGATTCGCTCCGGGAGGACGGTGGAAGAAAGTCAAGGCCAGAAGCACGGGCGTCGACCACGAGCAACCGCCCAGTCATCCGACAGAGAGTGAACATCGCAGGGGAGGCTTTTGAGAGCTGGGCTTGGTTTTCCAGCCACAACGATCCAGCAACAGACTGGCAACAGGTACAGCGCAGACCCTTCCCAGACAGCGGCGGCTGGAGCCGACCGATGGCACAGAAAAGGCCGAGCAGCGTCGACGGGGTAAGAGAGAGGGTGAAGCGCACAGGGTGCAGCTGGGGGTTGAAAACCGAGCGGCGTCGACGGAAAACAAAAAAAGAGAGAGAGGGTAAAGCAGCAGCCGGGTTCAGGACCGAGTGGCGGCAATGAGAGAGGCGCACAGGGGAACGCGCAGAGCACAGCCAGGGCTCAAGGGCTGAACAGCGTCTGCGGGGGAAAGAAAGGAAGCGCAGAAGACACCATTGAGCCGCGGAGAAGAAGGGCGAGCGCGGGAGACGCCATTTTAGAAGCCGCAGCGGAGAAGAAGGGCGAGCGCGGGAAGAAAGGAAAGTGCGGGAGACGCCATTTTGTGCCAGCGGAGAAGAAGGGAGAGCGCGGGAGATGCCATTTTAGACAGATTAATTACACCCAGGGATGCCGAAGAGTGGCAGTATCACTGCGTTCGACAATGAAGTCGAAGATTGGGCGACATATGTGGAACGCATTGAGGTGAACTGCAAGGCGAATGAAGTACCAGATGCTAGGAAAGCACTAGTTTTGTTGAATTCCATGGGTGCAAAAACTTATGGCTTACTGCGAAACCTAATAACCCCAGAGAAGCCAGTCGATAAGAATTTTGAAAGCATAGTGGAAATCCTACAGGACCACTTAAACCCCACACCGCTTATGATAGCAGAAAAATTTAAGTTACACAAAAGGAACCAGCATAAAGACGAAAGTAATGCTGAGTACTTAACGGAACTGCGCAAGCTATCGACACACTGCCAGTTTGGATTGGGACTAGCAGATACGTTAAGGGACAAGTTTGTGTGTGGGCTTCAAAGTGAAGGAACCCAGAAACGGCTTCTATCAGAAAAGGATCTTACGCTGGACAAGGCTTTCAGCATGGCAGTATCACACGAAGCAGCCGCATGGGGCGTTGCAGAGATACAACGGAGACCGCAAGAATATGGCACCAATGAAATGTCATATGGAGCAGGGAAGTGTTATCGCTGCGGCAGAACAACACATGACTAGAAGGATTGTTGGTTCAAGGACCAAGTGTGCCGACAGTGTGGAAAAGCAGGACACATAGCAAGAGTCTGCAGGTCAGGGAAGAAAACCAGCAGCAAGAAATCTCCACAGGAGAAGTACAAAAAGGTACATAAGGTGATGGACAGTAGTTCAGACGAACACAAAAGTGATACAGACTCCGGAAGCAAGGAGCTGGGTTGTCTGAAACTACATAAGGTAATCAAAATGGAGGGTCACCAGACTATCTGGGTCACGCTCAAGATAGACGGAGTCCAAGTGAAAATGGAATTGGACACAGGATCAGCCCTAACAGTCATAAACCAAAGGGACTACAAGCGGCTATTTTCACATATACCCTTGAAAGCTACAGAGATTGCCTTGAAGATGTACACAGGGCAAAAAGTCGACCCCAAAGGAAAAATAAGGGTGAACGTGATATACAAAGGCCAGGAAATACCCAAAATGGACCTATATGTATTGCCAGATGGAGGACCACCACTACTAGGACGTGAATGGATCCGGAAGATACAATTAGATTGGCATTCCATACAGGCACTGAAGGTTGAGGCCAAAAAGGATGACGACGTCACACCTGGACGACTGTCAAAAATGCTAACTGACGCACAAGAAGTGTTCCAGGAGGGACTCGGAACACTAAAAGGCATAATAGCGATGATTAAAATAGAGGAAAATGCAAGCCCAAAGTTTTTTAAGGCCAGACCGGTGCCTTATGCGATCCGACCAGCCGTCGAAGCAGAGCTGGAAGGGTTGGAACGTTCAGGAGTACTGTCCAAAGTAGACTGGAGTGAGTGGGCTACACCCATCGTTCCTGCAATGAAGAGGTCGTTGAGTAATATGCCTGGGGAACCAAAGAAGGTCCGCATGTGTGGGGATTTTAAGGTGACAGTGAACCCAGTCCTTCACACGGTACAATATCCAATTCCACGGATTGGGGATATTTTCGCCTCGCTATCTGGAGGTAAACGCTTCACCAAAATTGATCTGGCCCAGGCGTACCTGCAAATGGAGGTAGAAGAAGCCTCGAAACAATACCTCACGATCAACACTCATAAAGGTCTCTACCAATACAATCGGCTGGTGTTCGGGGTAGCATTGGCTCCGGCTATTTGGCAAAGGGCAATGGATCAAGTCCTGCAAGGGATTCCAGGGACCCAGTGTTATTTGGATGACATCCTGGTCACGGGCAAAAATGACAGTGATCACCTCGCCAACCTGGAGAAGGTGCTCACTAGATTAAAGGAATATGGGCTACGAGCTAATCGCCACAAGTGCGAGTTTTTCCAGAAGCAGATCTCGTATTGTGGCCACATTATTGATGAAGAGGGGTTACATAAGTCCCCTGAAAAGATTGAGGCAGTAGTCAAGGCTCCAGCACCGGAAAATGTGTCACAACTGAGGTCGTTCCTCGGGCTGGTGAACTACTACCATAAGTTCTTACCAAATTTGTCTACAGTATTACACCCGCTGAACACCCTACTGCAAACAGGGGTACCATGGAAGTGGAATGACGAATGTAAACGAGCTTTCCAGAAGTTCAAAGAATTGATCACATCAAAAGAGGTGTTGGCCCATTTCAACCTAGCACTACCAATTCGGTTGGCACGTGATGCATCACCCTATGGTATTGGAGCGGTGCTGTCGCACAAATTCCCGGACGGGTTGGAGAGGCCAGTAGCCTTTGCGTCTCGGTCACTAACCTCAGCCGAGCGCAACTACGCCCAGATCGACAGGGAGGCCCTCAGCCTAGCATGGGGAGTAAAAAAATTCAACCACTATCTGCATGGGCAGAAGTTCACCTTGCTGACTGACCACCAAACACTTGTCTCCATCTTTAATCCAAAGAAGGGCGTTCCGGTGATGACTGCACAACAGCTACAAAGATGGTCCCTTTTTCTAGGGGCAAACCAATATGAAATAGAGTATAAGGGCACGAAACAGCATGGAAACGCTGATGGGCTATCACGCCTGCCACTGCCTACTGTGGAGGAAGCACCAGCCGTGGACCCTATCAAAATATTATATTCGTCGATAATTGAATGATTGCCAGTAACTAACGCGGATATAGAGAAGGAGACCCGCAATGATCCGACACTGTCTCGGTATATGATTTGATGGTGAAGGGATGGCCAACACATGGCGACTCACTGTTGCCAGCATTCTCATCCAGAAGAGAACAGCTGTCAGTATGCCAGGGGACAGTGATGTGTGGATCCCGAGTGGTAATTCCACCCATGTTAAGGGAGAGAGTGCTGAATGAGCTTCACGAAGGCCATCTGGGAGGGGTGAAAATGAAAAGCCTTGCTAGGGCTTATGTGTGGTGGCCGGGGATCGATCAACAAATCGAGGACCTAACAAAGAGCTGCTTAGGATGCCAGAAGGTCCAAAATGCACCACCACATGCCCCTCTACACCCATGGGAGTGGCCCTCCTTTCCATGGCAATGGGTGCATATTGATTTTGCTGGTCCATTCATGGACTCAATGTTCTTAATAGCAGTGGATGCGCACTCGAAATGGCCTGAGGTGATAAAAATGTCCTCAACCACTACAGAGAAAACGATTACAGTCCTACGGACCATATTTGCCAGGAACGGCTTGCCAGAGCAGATTTGCTCTGATAACGGACCACACTTTGTGTCCGAAGAGTTTCAGAAATTTATGAGAAGGAATGGGGTAAGGCATTACACATCCGCCCTGTATCATCCAGCCACAAATGGATTGGCTGAGAGGTTCGTACAAACCTTTAAAAAGGCGATAAGGGCCATGTGCGATGAAGAAATTCCACTACAGCATAAGGTGGGCAATTTCCTGTTAGCCTACAGAAATGCGACACATGCAGTTACCAACCAGACCCCGGCCATGATGTTCTTTAACCGAAGGTTGATATCTCGTCTGGATTTGCTCAGACCAAATGTGCGAAGAAATGTTGAGGATAAGCAATTCCAGCACATCAATGAGATGCCGACAAGGAGCTTCAATGTAGGACAACCAGTCTTGGCCCGCGACTACCGAACAGAGAAATGGCAACCCGGAACGATATGCACACGGCAGGGGCCATTAATGTACACAGTGGATGTCGGGGAGAACATTGTGAGACGCCACGTCGACCAGATCCTAGCGTCACAGGAACGAGTCAACCCCATGTCTCGCGTACCTGGGGATGAACCCGACATATTGGTAGCATCTACCTCAGAAACAATAGCAGCGGAAACTGACGAACTAACCGATGAAAGGGGGCCAGAATCGCCTCCGCACCAAAAACAAGAACCTCAGGAAAGGCGCTATCCAGAAAGGATCAGGAAGCCGCCCCAAAGACTGAATCTATAAATGGACTATTTCAGTTTAATGTGCATGTTAAAGTGTTAACTGTTATTTGAATGTTATGGGTACTGTTAATCTAAAAGGGGAGGAATTGTAGTGTATGTACCTTTAAGAGAGAACTACTTTTACAGCTCCGGTATACTGTAGTACTGGCAGTGACCACACCGGTATATAAGCCTTGAGCATGCCTCTGTACTGTTAGTCTTTAGACTACCCTCCTCCAGTAAACACCTGTTGATTGTTAATTTACAGCCTCCGTCTAGTTATTGGAAAACATCATACTTTAAGAATCACGGATTCAACATGTGCCATCTACAAGATGCACTGCAGCAACTCGCCAAGGCTTCTTCGGCAGCACCTCAGCCAACCCTTCATCGTTCCTGGTTCAAAATCCTGGAACTCCCTTCCTAACAGTAAAGAAATTCCTCCTCATCTCAGTCTTAACTGGCCGACCCCTTATCCTGAGACTGTGCCCCCTGGTTCTAGACACTCCAGCCAGGGGAAACAACATCTCAGCATCTACCCTGTCAATCCCCTTCAGAATCTTGTATGTTTCAATGAGGTCACCTCTCATTCTTCAGAACTCCAGAGAGTATCGGCCCATTCTACACAATCTCTCGTCATAGGACAACCCTCTCATCCCAGGAATCAATCTAGTGAACCTTCGTTGTACCGCCTCCAAGGCAAGCATACCTTTCCTTAGATAAGGAGACCAAAACTGTGCACAGTACTCCAGGTGTGGTCTCACCAAGGCCCTTGGCTGGGTTGCTGGGCCACTTCAGAGGGAAGTTAAGAGTCAACCACATTGCTGTGGGTCTGGAGTCACCTATAGGCCAGACCAGGTAAGGACGACAGATTTCCTTCCCTGAAGGTCTTCAGTGAACCAGATTGGTTTTTGCGACAATCCAATAGTTTCATGGTCACCATTTTTTATTCTCAATTTAAGGAGTGTGACATATTTCTTAAGGCTAAAGGGATCAAGGGATATGGGGAGAAGGCAGGGACAGGGTACTGAATTTGAATGATCAGCCATGATCTCATTGAATGGCGGAGCAGGCTCGAGGGGCCGAATGGCCTACTCCTGCTCCTATCTTCTATGTTTCTATGATGACTGCACAGTGTTCAGTGCCATTCACAACTCCTCAGATAATGAAGCAGTCCATGCCCACATGCAACAAGACCTGGACGACGTTCAGGCTTGGGCTGATAAGTGGCAGGTAACATTCGCGCTACAGAAGTGCCAGGCAATGACTATCTCCAACAAGCGAGAGTCTAACCACCTCCCCTTGACATTCAACGGCATTACCATCGCTGAATCCCCCACCATCAACATCCTGGGGGTCACCATTGACCAGAAACTTAACTGGACCAGCCACATAAATACTGTGGCAACAAGAGCAGGTCAGAGGCTGGGTATTCTGCGGCGAGTGTCTCACATCCTGACTCCCCAAAGCCTTTCCACCATCTACAAGACACATGTCAGGAGTGTGATGGAATACTCTCCACTTGCCTGGATGAGTGCAGCTCCAACAGCACTCAAGAAGCTCGACACCATCCAGGACAAAGCAGCCCGTTTGATTGGCACCCCATCCACCACCTTCAACATTCACTCCCTCCACCACCGGCGCACCGTGGCTGCAGTGTGTACCATCGACAAGATGCACTGCAGCAACTCGCCAAGGCTTCTTCGGCAGCACCTCCCAAACCCGCGACCTCTTCCACCTAGAAGGACAAGGGCAGCAGGCGGATGGGAACACCACCACCTCCAAGTTCCCCTCCAAGTCACGCACCATACTGCCTTAGAAGTATATCGGCCGATCCTTCATCGCTGGGTCAAAATCCTGGAACTCCCTCCCTAACAGCACTGTGGGAGCACCTTCACCACACGGACTGCAGCGGTTCAAGAAGACGGCTTACCACCACCTTCTCGAGGGCAATTAGGGATAGGCAATAAATGCTGGCCTTGCCAGCGATGCCCACATCCAATATGTTTCTATATGTGTCTAGCCTGTCCAACCTTTCCTCATAAGACAACCCGCGCATTCCAGGTATCAGTCTCGTAAACCTTCTCTGAACTGCCTCCAACGCATTTACATCCTTCCTTAAATAAGGAGACCAATACATAGAAACACAGAAGATAGGATTAGGAGTAGGCCATTCAGCCCCTTGAGCCTGCTCCGCCATTCAATGAGATCATGGCTGATCATCCAAATTCAGTACCCTGTCCCTGCCTTTTCCCCATATCCCTTGATCCCTTTAGCCTCAAGAAATATATCTAACTCCTTCTTGAATATATTTAATGAATTGGCCTCAACTGTCTTCTGTGGTAGAGAATTCCACAGGTTCACCACTCTCTGGGTGAAGAAATTCCTCCTCATCTCAGTCCTAAATGGCTTACCCCTTATCCTTAGACTGTGACCGCTGGTTCTGGACTCCCCCGCCATCGGGAACATCCTTCCTGCATCTAGTCTGTCTAGTCCTGTTAGAATTTTATAAGTTTCAATGAGATCCCCTCTCATTCTTCTAAACTCCAGCGAGTCTAAGCCCAATCGACCCAATCTCTCCTCATATGTCATTCCTGCCATCCCAGGTATCAGTCTGGTGAATCTTCACTGCACTCCCTCCATGGCAAGAACATCCTTCCTCGGATAAGGCGACCAAAACTGCACACAATACTCAAGGTGTGCTCTCACCAAGGCCCTGTACAACTGCACCAATACATCCTTGCTCCTGTACTTGAATCCTCTTGCTACGAAGGCCAACATACCATTTGCCTTCTTAACCGCCTGCTGCACCTGCATGCTTACCTTCAGCGACTGGTGCACAAGGACACCCAGGTCTCGTTGCACTTCCCCTTCTCCCAATCTATTGCTGTTCAGATAATAATCTGCCTTCCTGTTTTTGCCACCAAAGCGGATAACCTCGCATTTATCCACATTATACTGCATCTGCCATGCATCTGCCCAATCACCCAACCTGCCCAAATCATACTGGAGTTTCTCGGCATCCTCCTCACAGCACACACGCCCACCCAACTTTTTGTCGTCTGCAAACTTGGAGATATTACATCTAGTTCCCTCATCTAGATCATTAATATATATTGTGAATAGCTGGGGTCCGAGCACCGATCCCTGCGGTACCCCACCAGTCACTGCCTGCCACTCGGAAAAAGAGCCGTTTATTCCAACTCTTTGCTTCCTGTCTGCCAACCAGTTCTCTATCCAAGTCAGTACCTTGCCCCCAATCCCATGTGCTTTAACTTTACATGCTAATCTCTTATGCGGGACCTTATCGAAAGCCTTCTGAAAGTCCAAATACACCACATCCACTGGTTCTCCCTTATCTATTCTACCGGTTACATCCTCAAAAAATTCCAGATTAATCAAGCACGATTTACCTTTTGTAAATCCATGTTGACTTTGTCCGATCCTGCCACTGCACTGAATTTGGATGATCAGCCATGATCTCATTAAATGGCGGAACAGGCTCAAGGGGCCGAATGGCCTACTCCTGCTCCTATCTTCTACGTTTCTACATATTTCTAGTTTATCCAAACTTTCCTCATAAGACAACCCGCCCAATCCAGGTATCAGTCTCGTAAACCTTCTCTGAACTGCCTCCAATGCATTTACATCCTTCCTTAGATAAGGAGACTAATACTGTACACAGTACTCCAGATGTGGTCTCACCAATGCCCTGTATAAGAGGGCGGCTCACCACCACCTTCTCGAGGGCAATTAGGGATGGGCAATAAATGCCAGCCTTGCCCGCGAGGCCCGCATCCCAGGAATGAAGAAATAAAATGAAAAATTAATCGCCGTTCCCTCTTACCATGGATCACATAGAGGTGCTTCCGTGCCGAGGCCGTATAACCTTTGTACTTAATATCGCAGGAGAAATAGCCAGTGTCCTCAGTTCTCACGTCTTTCACGCTGAGAGTGAAATTCCCCCTGTGCGTGCGGCTGCTGATCGTGCTCCGCAGAGCGAGGTCAGTCTTCCCTCTGGTAGGTCTGGAACCGTGGATATAGCGTACAATGCTGATGGTGTTCTGGTCACCCTTGTTCTGATTCCATGTCCAGCTGCCCAAAGGCTTGGTGAGAGGTGAATTCTCTGTGTAGCTCATCAGACATGGGAATACGGCCGTCTGCCCCACAGCGACGTAGACTCCGTCCCCCTCCGTCACAGCCGCGGAAGCTGTCCCGTCACCAGAGGAGGCGTGGGGGGGTGGTGGGGACAGATGGAAGAGAGGCGAGGGACAGAGAGAGAAGGGCGGCAAGGGTGAGGGGGCAATGATGGTGGAGAGTGAGGAGGAGAATGGAGAGTGAAGATACCAGGAGGGAGTGATGGTGGAGAGTGAGGAGGAGAATGGAGAGTGAAGATACAAGGAGGGAGTGATGGTGGAGGATCAGATGGAACAGAGGAACAGAGTGAATAGAGAAAGCAGTCATTAGCACCATTCAATGAATCATCTGTAATAACTTTTTTAACACTGTAACGAGACAAGATTTGTATCAAAGACCTACACACCATGGACACTCGATTAAAGTGGAGCCTAAAAATGGGTATAGGACGCTTTCATTCCGGGAGAATTGGATTAAAACAAGGGCCTTTTAAGTGTGTCGAAAGCACACACACTATGGGGCTGATTCCCCCATCACATATTGCCACGAGAATGTGAAATCCCTCGTATGGCAGGTACAGCATGGGGTTACAGACAGCGTAAAGCTCCCTCTACACTGTCCCATCAAACACTCCCAGGGCAGGTACAGCATGGGTTAGATAGAGATTAAAGCTCCCTCTACACTGACCCATCAAACTCTCCCAGGGCAGGTACAGCACGGGGTTCGATACAGAGTAAAGCTCCCTCTACACTGTCCCATCAAACACTCCCAGGGCAGGTACAGCATGGGTTAGATACAGAGTAAAGCTCCCTCTACACTGACCCATCAAACTCTCCCAGGGCAGGTACAGCACGGGGTTCGATACAGAGTAAAGCTCCCTCTACACTGTCCCATCAAACACTCCCAGGGCAGGTACAGCATGGGTTAGATACAGAGTAAAGCGCTCTCTACACTGTCCCATCAAACACTCCCAGGGCAGGTACAGCATGGGGTTAGATACAGAGTAAAGCTAACTCTACACTGTCCCATCAAACACACCCAGTGCAGGTACAACACGGGTTAGATACAGAGTAAAGCTCCCTCTACACTGACCCATCAAACTCTCCCAGGGCAGGTACAGCACGGGGTTCGATACAGAGTAAAGCTCCCTCTACACTGTCCCATCAAACAATCCCAGGGCAGGTACAGCATGGGTTAGATACAGAGTAAAGCGCCCTCTACACTGTCCCATCAAACACTCCCAGGGCAGGTACAGCATGGGGTTAGATACAGAGTAAAGCTAACTCTACACTGTCCCATCAAACACACCCAGTGCAGGTACAACACGGGTTAGATACAGAGTAAAGCTCCCTCTACACTGACCCATCAAACTCTCCCAGGGCAGGTACAGCATGGGTTAGATAGAGATTAAAGCTCCCTCTACACTGACCCATCAAACTCTCCCAGGGCAGGTACAGCATGGGTTCGATACAGAGTAAAGCTCCCTCTACACTGTCCCATCAAACACTCCCAGGGCGGGTACAGCATGGGTTAGATACAGAGTAAAGCTAACTCTACACTGTCCCATCAAACACACCCAGTGCAGGTACAACACGGGTTAGATACAGAGTAAAGCTGCCTCTACACTGTCCCATCAAACACTCCCCGGGCAGGAACAGCACGGGTTAGATACAGAGTAAAGCTGCCTCTACACTGTCCCATCAAACACTCCCAGGGCAGGTACAGCACAGGTTAGATACAGAGTAAAGCACCCTCTACACTGTCCCATCAAACACTCCCAGGGCAGGTAGAGCATGGGTTAGATACAGAGTAAAGCTCCCTCTGCACTGTCCCATCAAACACTCCCAGGGCAGGTACAACATGGGTTAGATACAATGTAAAGCTCCCTCTACACTATCCCATCAAACACTCCCAGAGCAGGTACAGCACGGGTTAGATACAGAGTAAAGCTCCCTCTACACTGTCCCATCAAACACTCGCAGGGCAGTTACAGCATGGGTTCGATACAGAATAAATCTCCCTCTACACTGTCCCATCAAACACTCCTAGGGCAGCTACAGCATGGGTTAGATACAGCGTAAAGCTGCCTCTACACTGTCCCATCAAACACTCCCAGGGCAGATACAGCATGGGTTAGATACAGAGTAAAGCTCCCTCTACACTGTGCCATCAAACACTCCCAGGGCAGGGACAACACTGGTTAGATACAAAGTAAAGCTCCCTCTTCACTGTTCCATCAAACACTCCCAGGGCAGGTACAGCATGGGTTAGATACAGAGTAAATCTCCCTCTACACTGTCCCATCAAACGCACCCAGGGCAGGTACAGCACGGGAGTAGATACAGAGTAAAGCTCCCTCTACACTGTCGCATCAAACACTCCCAGGGCAGGTATAGCACGGGTTAGATACAGAGTAAAACTCCCTCTACACTGTCCCATCAAACACTCCCAGGGCAGGTACAGCATGGGTTAGATACAGAGTAAAGCTCCCTCTACACTGTCCCATCTAACACTCCCAGGGCAAGTACAGCATGGGTTAGATACAGAGTAAAGCTCCCTCTACACTGTCCCATCAAACACTCCCAGGGCAGGGACAGGAGGAGAGGCAGGGCTGTTGTTGCATTTGCAAAGATAATCCAGGGGCCGTATGCAGAGCTCAGTTCATGTTTCTTTTAATGGCTGATCCAAAACACTCTCACAGGCAAAAGCAATCGAATACCTATATCCGATGTCAGGCACAATACAACGATAACCGCACTATCAATCTCCATGTGCTCAGGCCAAGGCAATCGAGTACCTATCACCAATGTCAGACATAACAGCTGGTACATAAAGTCACGAGGATCTCTGAGCATTTCTAATTGTTCACTAAATTCCTACCATGTTGCAGGACTGTTAGAAGCAACAGTAACATCTCACATAGTCTTCCCGGAGCAGACATTTTGTCGCATCTCATTTTCCTGGTTGAAGTCTTTGAACCTTCAAGGAACAATCTTTGCCAGTCTGTGAAGACAAATAAGAAAGGGGTTGATCATTTTTACCACTCCCAGGAAGTATCCAAGCACTTTAACAGGATGTCTTGCTCAACCTTTATATACCTCTACACTCGATTATTGCAATGCTCACCTGCCCGGTCTCCCATCTTCTACCCTACTTAAACCTGAGGTCATCCAAAGCTCTGCAGCCCCGTATTCTAACTCGCACCAAGTCCTGTTCACCTCCCTGTACTCGCTGACCTTCATTGGCTCCCGGTCCGGCAAAACCTCGACTTGAAAGTTCTCCATCTTCGTGTTCAAATCCCTCCATAGCCCTCGGCCCCTCCCCTATCTCTGTAACCTTCTCCAGCCCTACAATTCTCATCCTCCTGTTCAAATCCCTCCAATGCCCTCGCCCCCTCCCCTATCTCTGTAACCTTCTCCAGCCCTACAATTCTCATCCTCCTGTTCAAATCCCTCCAATGCCCTCGCCCCCTCCCCTATCTCTGTAACCTTCTCCAGCCCTACAATTCTCATCCTCCTGTTCAAATCCCTCCAATGCCCTCGCCCCCTCTCCCTATCTCTGTAACCTTCTCCAGCCCTACAATTCTCATCCTCCTGTTCAAATCCCTCCATGGCCCTCGCCCCCTCTCCCTATCTCTGTAACCTTCTTCAGCCCTACAATTCTCATTCTCCTGTTCAAATCCCTCCGTGGCCCTCGCCCCCCTCTCCCTATCTCTGTAACCTACACCAGCCCCTAAAATTCTCATCCTCCTGTTCAAATTCCTCCATGGCCCTCACCCCTCTCCGTATCTCTGTAACCTCCTCCAGACCTACAATTCTCATCCTCGTGTTCAAATTCCTCCATGGCCCTTGCCTCTCCCTATCTCTGTAACCTTCTCCAGCCCCTACAAGCCTCATCCTCCTGTTCAAATCCCTCCATGGCCCTCGCCCCCTCTTCCTATCTCTGTAACCTCCTCCAGACCTACAATTCTCATCCTCGTGTTCAAATCCCTCCATGGCCCTCGCCCCCTCCCCTAACTCTGTAACCTCCTCCAGCCCCTACGCTTCTCATCCTCCTGTTTAAGTTCTTCCATGGCCCTCGCCCCTCCCCTATCTCTGTAACATCCTCCAGCCCCTACAACCATCCAAGATCTCTGCACTCCTCCAATTCTGGCCTCTTGCGCATCCCTCAATTTTCATCGCTCCGCCATTGGCGGCCGTGCCTTCAGCTGCCGAGGCCCCAAGTTCTGGAATGTCAAATGCTGCCTTGATGTCAAAGGCAGTCACTCTCACCTCACCTCTGGAATTCAGCTCCTTTGTCCACGTTTGGACCAAGGCTGCAATGAGGTCGGGAGCCGAGTGGTCTTGGCGGAACCCAAACTGGGCATCAGTGAACAGGTTATTGGTCAGTAAGTGAGTAAATTTTCTAGAATGGTACCAGGGATGAAGGATTTCAGTTATGTGGAGAAACTGGAGAAGCTGGGGTTGTTCCCCTTAGAGTAGAGAAGGTTAAGGGGGAGATTTACCAGAATGGCACCAGGGATGAGGGATTTCAGTTCTGTGGAGAGACTGGAGAAGCTGGGGTTGTTCTCCTTAGAGCAGAGAAGGTTAAGGGGGAGATTGACCAGAATGGTACCAGGGATGAGGGACTTCAGTTACGTGGAGAGGCTGGTGAAGCTGGGGTTGTTCTCCTTAGAGCAGAGAAGGTTAAGGGGGAGATTGACCAGAATGGTACCAGGGATGAGGGACTTCAGTTACGTGGAGAGACTGGAGAAGCTGGGGTTGTTCTCCTTAGAGCAGAGGAGGTTAAGGGGAGATTTAATAGAGGTGTTCAAAATTACGAGGGGATTTTTGATTGAGTAAAGAGGAAGAAATTCTTTCCACTGGGGTGGGGTGGGGGGGGGGGGAAGGGTGGGTAACCAGAGGAAACAGCTTTAAGATAATTGGCAAAAGAACCAGAGGGGGAGATGAGAATCTTTTTTTTACGCAGCGAGTTGTTGTGATCTAGACTGCGCTGCCTGAAAGGGCGGTGGGAGCAGATTCAATAGTAACTTTCAACAGGGGAATCAGGTAAACACTTGCAGGGGAAAAATTGCAGGGCTACGGGGACAGAGCAAGAGGGGAGTGAAATTAATTGGAGAGCTCTTTCAAAGAGCCGGCACAGGCACGATGGGCTGAATGGCCTCGTTCCGCACTGTCTCACTCTATGTGATCCTGCCAGTGAGCTGCGAAAGGAAACACAGCCGCCAACTTTGTGACAGTAATCCCACACCAGTTTCCATGAGGTCACAAGAACATTAAAACATAAGATATAGGAGCAGGAGTCGGTCATTCGGCCCCTCGAGCCTGCTCCGCCATTCAATAAGATCATGGCTGATCCAATCTTGGCCTCAACTCCACTTTCCCGCCCGCTCCCCATAACCCTTGACTCCCTTACCATTCAAATGTCTGTCAATCTCCACCTTAAATATACTCAATGACCCAGCCTCCACAGCTCTCTGGGGAAGAGAATTCCACAGATTTACGACCCTCTGAGAGAAGAAATTCCTCCTCATTTCCGATTTAAAAGGGTGCCCCCTTATTCTGAAACTACGCTCCCTCGTTCTAGATTCCCCCACGAGGGGAAACATCCTCTCAGCATCTACCTTGTCGAGCCCCCTCAGAATTTTACATGTTTCAATAAGATCCCCTCTCATTCTTCTAAACTCCAATGAGTACAGACCCAACCTGCTCAACCTTTCGCATTACGTCAACCCCTTCACCTCAGGAATCAACCAAGTGAACCTTCTCTGAACTGCCTCCAACGCAAATATATCCTTCCTTAAATAAGGAGACCAAAACTGTACGCAGTACTCCAGGTGTGGCCTCACCAACGCCCTGTAATGTCGCATCAAAACTTCACAACTTTTATACTCCATTCCCCTTCCAACTGACCTGTTTGGACACCATTCACACCTTTGATTGCTGTGATTATCTCTCTGCCGAGGTATGATAAATGGCAGTTAGAAAGATTACCTGTAAACATCTGACATTATTCTCTGACTATATAAGCTGTGTTTTTATGCATCTCTCAGCTTCACCTGACGAAGGAGCAGCGCTCCGAAAGCTTGTGACTTCAAATAAAGCTGTTGGACTATAACCTGGTGTTGTGTGACTTCTTACATCCTTCCAATAAAGACCAACATTCCATTAGCCTTCCTAATTACTTGCTGTTGCTTCAAGAAGCATTGAGGGCCCAGGACTGTAACGATCAATAACATATCATTCTATAGTGGACACTAGGTGGAGCCGTGTAGAGCTGTATATAGCTGTATGTATTAAGACTACACTACCCAGCTGTATATATATTAAGACTACATTACCCATGAGGCACTAGGCTACCCACAAGGCAACAGTCAAGATGGAAGCCTCTACAGATACTGTACCAGTCCACATGTGCTCAATAAAGTAACTAGCAAAAGCTAGCTGTGTTCATAATAAGAATGTCTATTTATTAATGAACATAACATGGTACCAGGATGGTGAAGATCTGCTGAAAATTGTGAAAAGCGACATGGAGAATTTGAAGCCACCAGAGCGTTTGAATCTCACAGAAAAAATCGATTACAACTGGCAGACTTTTAAACAGCAATTCGAACTCTACATTGCAGCCATCAGATTCGGTACGAAGCCAGACGCAAGGAAGATAGCGTTGCTGCTTATGGTTGCAGGCCCACAGGTGATAGAGGTATTTAATACATTTGTATTTAATCCAGTGGAGAACAGAGAAAAATTAGAAGATGTGCTAAAAAAAATTGATGCACATTGCTCTCCCAAAAAGAATGAGACCTATGAAAGATACATCTTCTGTTCTCGGACACAGCAGCAAAATGGGACTTTTGATAGCTTTACAACTGTTAAAGCTGAAACAGAAATCATACTATGACAAGTCATCCAAAACTCTAAAACCATTGACAAGGGATGATGTTGTCAGGATTGAGGATCCAGATGCATGGAACAGGAAAGCTACAGTTCTTGAGGAAGTAGGACCAAGGTCATACACTGTTAGAACTGAGGAAGGACAGATTCTCAGGAGGAACCGCCGTTCCCGCCTAAAAACACAAGAGACTATTCAAGAGCAGATTGATGACAATGCCGCAACTGCATCTTGTCATTCACTGCCAGAACAATCTCATGAAGACACGTCAGACTTACCCGTGTTGAGAAGATCCACACGTGAAGTTAGAAAGCCTGATAGACTTAATCTTTGAGTACAATGTAAAGCTTTGAAAATGTGTTGACTGTTTTGAAAATGTTCATGTTTATAGAGCACTAACAAAAGTGTTACTGATATTATCTTTATTGTTTCCTTGAAAGTTGATTGATATTGATTTTGTTAAACCTCAAAGAAAGGGGGATGTAACGATCAATAACATGTCATTCTATAGTGGACACTAGGTGGAGCCGTAGAGCTGTATATAGCTGTATGTATAAAGACTACACTACCCAGCTGTATATATATTAAGACTACATTACCCATGAGGCACTAGGCTACCCACAAGGCAACAGTCAAGATGGAAGCCTCTACAGATACTGTACCAGTCCACATGTGCTCAATAAAGTAACTAGCAAAAGCTAGCTGTGTTCATAATAAGAATGTCTATTTATTAATGAACATAACAAGGGCAACAACAACAACAACTTGTATTTATATAGCGCCTTTAACATAGTAAAATGTCCCAAGGCGCTGCATAGGAGTATTATAAGACAAAGAAATGGACACCGATTCATGTAAGGAGAAATTAGGGCAGGTGACCAAAAGCTTGGTCAAAGAGGTAGGTTTTAAGGAGCATCTTAAAGGAGGAGAGAGAGGTAGAGAGGCGAAGAGGTTTAGGCAGGGAATTCCAGAGCTTAGGGCCCAGGCAACAGAGGCATGGCCACCAATGGTGGAGCGATTATACTCAAGGATGCTCAAGAGGGCAGAATTAGAGGAGCGCAGATATCTCGGGGGGTTTGTGGGGCTGGAGGAGATTACAGAGATAGGGAGGGGCGAGATCAGGGAGGAATTTGAAAACAAGGATGAGAATTTTGAAATCGAGGCGCTGCTTAACCAGGAGCCAATGTAGGTCAGCGAGCACAGGGGAGATGGGTGAACGGGACTTGGTGCGAGTTGGGACACAGGCAGCCGAGTTTTGGATGACCTCAAGTTTACGTAGAGTGGAATGTGGGAGGCCAGCCAGGAGTGCGTTGGAAAATCAAGTCTGGATACTTGAGGCAGACGACACCTTAGGTTTGAAGTGTCTCATCCTGTACGGAAAGTGTTAATCAGACCATCAGCCAATGCTCTCCAGGCTATCCGCCCACCAACAGAAACTCACTCAAAGCTCTGCTGCCCCTGTATCCTAACTCGCATCAGGTCCCGTTCACCCATCACCCACCCTGTGCTCGTTGACCAACATTGGCTTCCGATCCGGCAATGCCTCGATTTCACAATTCCCATCTTTGGGTTCGGATCCCTCCACGGCCTCTTGCCCCTCCCCCCATCTCTGAAACCTCCTCCAGCCTCTACAACTCTCCCTATCTCTCAAACCTCCTCCAGACCCTAGAATCCTTAGTATCTCTGTAACCTCCTCCAGCCCCTCCAACACTCCCTATCTCTGTAACCTCCTCCAGCCCCTATAACCGTCCCTATCTCTGTAGCCTCCTCCAGCCCCTACAACCCTCCCTATCTCTGAAACCTCCTCCAGCCCCTACAACCCTCCCTATCTTTGTAACCTCCTCCAGCCCCTACAACCCTCCTTATCTCTGTAACCTCCTCCAGTCCCTACAACCCTCCCTATCTCTGTAACCTCCTCCAGCCCCTACAACCCTCCCTATCTCTGTAACCTCCTCCAGCCCCTACAAACCTCCCTATCTCTGAAACCTCCTCCAGCCCCTACAACCCTCCCTATCTTTGTAACCTCCTCCAGCCCCTACAACCCTCCCTATGTCTGTAACATCCTCCAGCCCCTACAACCCTCCCTATCCCTGTAAACTCCTCCAGCCCCTACAACCCTCCCCATCTCTGTAACCTCCTCCAGTCCCTACAACCCTCCCTATCTCTGTAACCTCCTCCAGCCCCTACAACCCTCCCTATCTCTGTAACCTCCTCCAGCTCCTACAACCCTCCCTATCTCTGTAACCTCCTACAGCCCCTACAACCCCCCTTATCTCTGTAATCTCCTCCAGCCCCTCGCTCCCCCCATGTCTGAAACCTTCTCCAGCCCCTACAACCCTCCCTATCTCTGTAACCTCCTCCAGTCCCTACAACCCTCCCTATCTCAGGAACCTATGCCAGCCCCTACAACCCTCCCTATCTCTGTAACCACCTCCAGCCCCAACAAACCTCCCTATCTCTGTAACCTCCACCAGCCCCTACAACCCTCCCTATCTCTGTAACCACCTCCAGTCCCTACATCCCTCCCTATCTCTGTAACCTCCTCCAGCCCCTACAACCCTCCGAAATCTCTGTGCTTCCTGCAAAAGATTGGGAAATGTTGATGTACAAAGGGACCTGGGTGTACTTGTACATTGGTCACTGAAAGCAAACATGCAGGTGCAGCAAGCAGTTAGTAAGGCAAATGTTATGTTGGCCTTCATTGCAAGAGGATTTGAGTACAGGAGCAAGGATGTCTTACTACAGTTATACATGGCCTTGGTGAGACCACACCTGGAGTACAGTGTGCAGTTTTGGTCTCCTTACCCAAGAAAGGATATACTTGCCATAGAGGGAGTGCAGCGAAGGTTCACCAGACTGATTCCTGGGATGGCATGGCTGTCGTATGAGGAGAGATTGAGTAAACTAGGCCTGTATTCACCAGAGTTTAGAAGAATGAGAGGGGATCTAATTGAAACGTATAAAATTCTGACAGGGCTAGACTGACTGGGTGCATTGAGGGTGTTTCCCCTGGCTGAGGGGCCTAGAAAGAGGTGTCACAGTCTCAGGATACGGGGTAGGACATTTAGGACTGAGATGAGGAGAAATTTCTTCACTCAGAGGGTGGTGAACCTGTGGAATTCTCTACCACAGAAGGCTGTGGAGGCCAAGTCACTGAATATATTTAAGAAGGAGATAGATAGATTTCTAGACACAAAAGGCATCAAGGGGTATGGGGAGCGAGCGGGAATATGGTATTGAGATAGAGGATCAACCATGATCATATTGAATGGCAGAGCAGGCTCGAAGGGCCGAATGGCCTACTCCTGCTCCTATTTTGTTTTTCTATATTTCCAATTCCGATCTCCTGTGCATCCCGCGATTTTCCATCGCTCCACCATTGGCAGCCGTGCCTTCAGCTGCCCAGGCCCTCAGCTCTGGAATTCCCTCCCAACACATGCGAACGAACGTACAATGATGGGCAGGTAAAGACTGCCCAGTCCATCGAGCCCGTCCCACACAAATACCTTGTGTATGATTCCATATACACTCCACCCCCACCCTACCCGAAACCGTATGATCTCCTGGGTGAGGAAAAGAAACAGATTTAGCAAAGGCCAGGCCAATTTGGGATCAAAAACTCTGGAAAATCCTCTCCAAACCCATCTTGGCAATTGAAAGTAGTCCATGAGCTCACTCTGGCCCTGAATTGCCCTCCGGTATCTATCTCCTGTAAGAGGTTTTCTCCGCCCCGGCCAGAAACAAATCCAGCTCTCGCTTGAAGGAAGTCAGTGAGTCAGGGTCCACCACATGAGCAGGCAACCTATCCCTGAGGTCCACTATTCTCTTGGAAAGAACCAATGTTTGACTTCTAACCTGGACCTCTCCACCTCTCTCTCCTCCTTAAAGACGCTCCTTAAAACCTAACCTCTGTGACCAAGCTTCTGGTCATCTCTCCCAATATCTCCTTATAAAAACAGAGAAACATGGAAAAACAGGAGCAGGAGTAGGCCATTCGGCCCTTCGAGCCTGCTCCGCCATTCAATATGATCATGGCTGATCCTCTATCTCAATACCATATTCCCACTATCTCCCCATACCCCTTGATGCCTTTTGTGTCTAGGAATCTATCTATCTCCTGTAAGAGGGATGTGATTGCATTGGAGAGGGTGCAGAGGAGATTCACCAGGATATTACCTGGGCTGGAGCGTTTCAGCTATGAAGAGAGACTGGACAGGCTGGAGTTGTTTTCCTTAGAGCAGAGAAGACTGAGGGGGGACATGATTGAGGTGTACAAAATTATGAGGGGCATAGATAGGGTAGATAGAAAGGAACTTTTCCCCTTAGTAGAGGGGTCAATAACCAGGGGGCACAGTTTCAAGGTAAGGGGCGGGAGGTTTAGAGGGGATTTGAGGAAAAACTTTTTCACCCAGAGGGTGGTTGGAATCTGGAACTCACTGCCTGAAAGTGTGGTAGAGGCAGGAACCCTCACAACATTCAAGAAGCATTTTGATGAGCACTTGAAACGCCATAGCATACAAGGCTACAGACCAAATGCTGGAAAATGGGATTCGAATAGACAGGGCTTGATGGCCGGTGTGGACATGATGGGCTGAAGGGCCTCTTTCTGTACTGTATAACTCTATGACTCTATTCTTAAATATATTCAGTGACTTGGCCTCCACAGTCTTCTGTGGTTGAGAATTCCACAGGTTCACCACCCTCTGAGTGAAGAAATTTCTCCTCATCTCAGTCCTAAATGTCCTGCCCCGTATCCTGAGACTCTGATCCTCGTTCTAGACCCCCCAGCCAGGGGAAACACCCTCCCTGCATCCAGTTGGCCTAGCCCTGTCAGAATTGTATACGTTTCCACGAGATCCCCTCTCATACTTCTAAACTCCAGTGAATACAGGCCTAGTCGACCCAATCTCTCCTCATACGACAGCCCTGCCATCCCAGGAATCAGTCTGGTGAACTTTTGCTGCGCTCCCTCTATGGCAAGTGTATCCTTTCTTAGGTAAGGAGACCAAAACTACACACAGTACTCCAGGTGTGGTCTCACTAAGGCCCTGTATTACTGTAGTAAGACATCCTTGCTCCTGCACTCAAATCCGCTTGCAATGAAGGCCAACATACCATTTGTCTTCCTAACCTATGTGGCTTGGGGTAAAATTTTGTTTGATAATCGCTCCTGTGAAGCACCTTGGGATGTTTAATTGCATTAAAGGGGCTATATAAATGCTAGATTTTGTTGCTATAGATTTCACTTTAACATTGTGATAATATCAACCTTCAGCCTTTGGACATTATGAAAGGGAGCTTACATAGGATGGTGCAGAATCCAACAAACGAGAGTCTAACCACCTCTATTCAATGGCATTACCATCGCCGAATCCCCCACCATCAACATCCTGGGGGGTCACCATTGACCAGAAACTTAACTGGACTAGCCACGTAAATACTGTGGCAACAAGAGCAGGTCAGAGGCTGGATATTCTGCGGCAAGTGTCTCACTTCCTGACTCCCCAAAGCCTTTCCACCGTCTACAAGGCACAAGTCAGGAGTGTGAAGGAAAAGTCTCCACTTGCCTGGATGAGTGCAGCAACAACAACACTCAGTAAGCTCGACACCGTCCAGGACAAAGCAGCCCGCTTGATTGGCACCCCATCCACCACCTTAAACATTCACTCCCTCCACCACCGGCGTACCGACACTGCAGGGTGTACCATCTACAAGATGCACTGCAGCAACTCGGCAAGGCTTCTTCGGCAGCACCTCCCAAACCCGCGAGCTCTTCCACCTAGAAGGACGAGGGCAGCAGACGCACGGGAACACCACCACCTCTAAGTGACCCTCCAAGTCACACACTACCCTGACTTGGAGAAGTATATCGGCCGTTCCTTCATCGTCGCTGGGTCAAAATCCTGGAACTCCCTCCCTAACCGCACTGTGGGAGTACCTTCACCACACAGACTGCAGCGGTTCAAGAAGACGGCTCACCACCACCTTCTCAAGGGCAATTAGGGATGGGCAATAAATGCTGGCCTTGCCAGCGATGCCCACATCCCATAAAACAAATAAAAGAAAAATTTACAGCACAGGAACTGGCCATTCGGCCCAACTGGTCCATGCCCGAGTTTATGCTCCACACGAGCCTCCTCTCACCCGTCTTCATCTCAGCCCATCAAGATATCCTTCTATTCCTTTCTCCCTCATGTGTTTATAGAAGGTTTGTCTGTCAGCCAATGTCTGAGTGGGCAGCACTCTCTCCTCTGAGTCAGAAGGTTGTGGGTTCAAGTCCCACTCCAGGGACATGAGCAGAAAGGTCTAGGCTGACACTCCAGAGCAGTGCTGAGGGAGGGCTGCACTGTCGAAGGGACAGCACTGAGGGAGCGCTGCACTGGCAGAGGGGCAGTACTGAGGGAGTGCTGCACTGTCGGAGGGGCAGTACTGAGGGATTGCTGCACTGTCAGAGGGGCAGTACTGAGAGAGTGCTACACTGTTGGAGGGACAGTACTGAGGGAGCACTGCACTGTCGGAGGGGCAGTACTGAGGGAGCGCTGCACTGTCGGAGGGGCAGTACTGAGGGGGCACTGCACTGTCGTAGGGGCAGTACTGAGCTGCACTGTCGGAGGGGCAGTACTGAGGGAGCGCTGCACTGTCGGAGGGGCAGTACTGAGGGGGCACTGCACTGTCGTAGGGGCAGTACTGAGCTGCACTGTCGGAGGGGCAGTACTGAGGGAGCGCTGCACTGTCGGAGGGGCAATACTGAGGGAGTGCTGCACTGCCGGAGGGGCAGTACTGAGGGATTGCTGCACTGTCAGAGGGGCAGTACTGAGAGAGTGCTACACTGTCGGAGGGACAGTACTGAGGGAGCACTGCACTGTCGGAGGGGCAGTACTGAGCTGCACTGTCGGAGGGGCAGTACTGAGGGAGCGCTGCACTGTCGGAGGGACAGTACTGAGGGAGCGCTGCACTGTCGGAGGGGCAGTACTGAGGGAGCACTGCACTGTCCGAGGGGCAGTACTGAGGGAGCACTGCACTGTCGGAGGGGCAGTACTGAGCTGCACTGTTGGAGGGGCAGTACTGAGGGAGCGCTGCACTGTCGGAGGGGCAGTACTGAGGGGAGCGCTGCACTGTCGGAGGGGCAGTACTGAGGGAGCTCCGCACTGTCAGAGGGACAGTACTGAGGGAGCGCTGCACTGTCAGAGGTGCAGTACTGAGGGAGCACTGCACTGTCCGAGGGGCAGTACTGAGGGAGTGCTGCACTGTCGGAGGGGCAGTACTGAGGGAGCACTGCACTGTCATAGGGGCAGTACTGAGAGAGCGCTGCACTGTCGGAGGGACAGTACTGAAGGAGCACTGCACTGTCGGAGGGACAGTACTGAGGGAGCGCTGCACTGTCGGAGGGGCAGTATTGAGGGAGCTCCGCACTGTCAGAGGGACAGTACTGAGGGAGCGCTGCACTGTCGGAGACCCAGTACTGAGGGAGCGCTGCACTGTCGGAGGGACAGTACTGAGGGAGCGCTGCACTGTCGGAGGGGCAGTACTGAGGGAGCTCCGCACTGTCGGAGACCCAGTACTGAGGGAGCGCTGCACTGTCAGAGGGACAGTACTGAGGGAGCGCTGCACTGTCGGAGGGGCAGTACTGAGGGAGCTCCGCACTGTCGGAGACCCAGTACTGAGGGAGCGCTGCACTGTCAGAGGGACAGTACTGAGGGAGCGCTGCACTGTCGGAGGGGCAGTACTGAGGGAGCTCCGCACTGTCGGAGACCCAGTACTGAGGGAGCACTGCACTGCTGTCTTTCGGATGAGATGTTAAACCGAGGCCCGTCTGCTCTCTCAGATGGACCTAAGAGATCTCACAGCACTATCTTGAAGAAGAGCCAGGGGTTTATCCCCGATGACCTGGGCCAATATTTATCCATCAACCAATATCACTAAGCAACAGATTATCTGGTCATTATCGCATTGCTGGTTGTGGGAGCTTGCTGTGCGCAAATTGGCTGCCGCGTTTCCTGCATTACAACAGGGACTACACTCCAAAAGTATTTCATCGGCTGTAAAATGCTTTGAGACATCCTGAAAGGCTCTGTAGAAATGTAAATATTTCTTTCTTTCTTTCTCTCTTTCTCTCCTTCTCTCTTTCTATCTTTATCTCTTCCTTTCTCTCTTTCTTCCTTTCTTTCTCTCTTTATTTCTTTCTCTCTTTATTTCCTTCATTCTATCTTTCACTCTTTCTTTCTCCCTTTCTTTTTCTCTCTCTCTCTCTCTCTTTCTTTCTCTCTTTCTCTATTTTCTCTCTCTCTTTCTCTTT
>NW_028225181.1:53082231-53107070 GCF_052327205.1 Somniosus microcephalus
AACCGTTCCCTGATTTCTAAACTTGGTGTCATTAACCGTTCCCTGATTTCTAATCTTGGCGTCATTAACCGATCCCTGATTTCTAAACTTGGTGTCACTAACCGTTCACTGATTTCTAAAGTTTGTGTCAATAACCGATCCCTGATTTCTAAACTCGGCGTCATTAACCGTTCCCTGATTTCTAAGGTTGGTGTCATTAACCGATCCCTGATTTCTAAACTTGGCGTCATTAACAGATCCCTGATTTCTAAACTTGGCGTCATTAACCGATCCCTGATTTCTAAACTTGGAGTCATTAACCGATCCCTGATTTCTAAACTTGGCGTCATTAACCATTCCCTGATTTCTAAACTTACCGTCATTAACCACTCCATGATTTCTAAACTTGCTGTGATTAACCAAAACCTGATTTCTAAACTTGGCGTCAGTAACCATTCCCTGATTTCTAAGCTTGCCGTCATTAACCGTTCCCTGATTTCTAAACTTGCCGTCATTAACTGTTCCCTGATTTCTAAACTTGCCGTCATTAACCATTCCCTGATTTCTAAACTTGCCGTCATTAACCATTCCCTGATTTCTAAACTTGGTGTCATTAGCCGTTCACTGATTTCTAAACTTGCCGTCATTAACCATTCCCTGATTTCTACACTTGCCGTCATTAACCATTCCCTGATTTCTAAACACGGCCTCATTAACCGATCCCTGATTTCTAAACTTGCTGTCATTAACCATTCCCTGATTTCTAAACTTGGCATCATTAACCGAGCCCTGATTTATAAACATGGTGTCATTAGCCGATCACTGATTTATAAATCCTGCGTCATTAACCGCGCCCTGATTTCTAAAGTTGGCGTCATTAACTTATACCTGATTTCTAAACTTGGCGTCATTTACCGTACCCCGATTTCTAAATTTGGCGTCATTAACCGTTCCCTGATTTCTAAACTTGCCGTCATTAACAGATCCCTGATTTCTAAACTTGGCGTCATTAACCGATCCCTGATTTCTAAACTTGGCATCATTAACCGATCCCTGATTTCTAAACTTGGCATCATTAACCGTTCCCTGATTTCTAAACTTGAAGTCATTAACCGCTCCATGATTTCTAAACTTGCTGTGATTAACCAAAACCTGATTTCTATACTTGGCGTCAGTAACCATTCCCTGATTTCTAGGCTTGCCGTCATTAACCGTTCCCTGATTTCTAAACATGCCGTCATTAACTGTTCCCTGATTTCTAAACTTGCCGTCATTAACCATTCCCTGATTTCTAAACTTGCCGTCATTAACCATTCCCTGATTTCTAAACTTGGTGTCATTAACCGTTCACTGATTTCTAAACTTGCCGTCATTAACCATACCCTGATTTCTAAACTTGCCGTCATTAACAATTCCCTGATTTCTAAACACGGCCTCATTAACCGATCCCTGATTTCTAAACTTGCCGTCATTAACCATTCCCTGATTTCTAAACTTGGCGTCATTAACCGATCCCTGATTTATAAACATGGTGTCATTAACCGATCACTGATTTATAAACTCAGCGTCATTAACCGATCCCTGATTTCTAAAGTTGGCGTCATTAACTTATCCCTTATTTCTAAACTTGCCTTCATTAACCGCTTCCTGATATCTAAAATTGGTGTCATTAACCGTTCCCTGATTTCTAAACTTGGCATCATTAACCGATCCCTGATTTCTAAACTTGGCGTCATTAACCGATCCCTGATTTCTAAACTTGGTGTCATTAACCGATCCCTGATTTCTAAACTTGGTGTCACTAACCGTTCCCTGATTTCTAAACTTGGTGTCATTAACCGTTCCCTGATTTCTAATCTTGGCGTCATTAACCGATCCCTGATTTCTAAACTTGGTGTCACTAACCGTTCACTGATTTCTAAAGTTTGTGTCAATAACCGATCCCTGATTTCTAAACTCGGCGTCATTAACCGTTCCCTGATTTCTAAGGTTGGTGTCATTAACCGATCCCTGATTTCTAAACTTGGCGTCATTAACAGATCCCTGATTTCTAAACTTGGCGTCATTAACCGATCCCTGATTTCTAAACTTGGAGTCATTAACCGATCCCTGATTTCTAAACTTGGCGTCATTAACCATTCCCTGATTTCTAAACTTACCGTCATTAACCACTCCATGATTTCTAAACTTGCTGTGATTAACCAAAACCTGATTTCTAAACTTGGCGTCAGTAACCATTCCCTGATTTCTAACCTTGCCGTCATTAACCGTTCCCTGATTTCTAAACTTGCCGTCATTAACTGTTCCCTGATTTCTAAACTTGCCGTCATTAACCATTCCCTGATTTCTAAACTTGCCGTCATTAACCATTCCCTGATTTCTAAACTTGGTGTCATTAGCCGTTCACTGATTTCTAAACTTGCCGTCATTAACCATTCCCTGATTTCTACACTTGCCGTCATTAACCATTCCCTGATTTCTAAACACGGCCTCATTAACCGATCCCTGATTTCTAAACTTGCTGTCATTAACCATTCCCTGATTTCTAAACTTGGCATCATTAACCGAGCCCTGATTTATAAACATGGTGTCATTAGCCGATCACTGATTTATAAATCCTGCGTCATTAACCGCGCCCTGATTTCTAAAGTTGGCGTCATTAACTTATACCTCATTTCTAAACTTGGCGTCATTAACCGTACCCCGATTTCTAAATTTGGCGTCATTAACCGTTCCCTGATTTCTAAACTTGCCGTCATTAACAGATCCCTGATTTCTAAACTTGGCGTCATTAACCGATCCCTGATTTCTAAACTTGGCATCATTAACCGATCCCTGATTTCTAAACTTGGCATCATTAACCGTTCCCTGATTTCTAAACTTGAAGTCATTAACCGCTCCATGATTTCTAAACTTGCTGTGATTAACCAAAACCTGATTTCTATACTTGGCGTCAGTAACCATTCCCTGATTTCTAGGCTTGCCGTCATTAACCGTTCCCTGATTTCTAAACATGCCGTCATTAACTGTTCCCTGATTTCTAAACTTGCCGTCATTAACCATTCCCTGATTTCTAAACTTGCCGTCATTAACCATTCCCTGATTTCTAAACTTGGTGTCATTAACCGTTCACTGATTTCTAAACTTGCCGTCATTAACCATACCCTGATTTCTAAACTTGCCGTCATTAACAATTCCCTGATTTCTAAACACGGCCTCATTAACCGATCCCTGATTTCTAAACTTGCCGTCATTAACCATTCCCTGATTTCTAAACTTGGCGTCATTAACCGATCCCTGATTTATAAACATGGTGTCATTAACCGATCACTGATTTATAAACTCAGCGTCATTAACCGATCCCTGATTTCTAAAGTTGGCGTCATTAACTTATCCCTTATTTCTAAACTTGCCTTCATTAACCGCTTCCTGATATCTAAAATTGGTGTCATTAACCGTTCCCTGATTTCTAAACTTGGCATCATTAACCGATCCCTGATTTCTAAACTTGGCGTCATTAACCGTACCCCGATTTCTAAATTTGGCGTCATTAACCGTTCCCTGATTTCTAAACTTGCCGTCATTAACTGATCCCTGATTTCTAAACTTGGCGTCATTAACCTTTCCCTGATTTCTAAACTTGGCGTCATTAACCGTTCCCTGATTCCTAAACTTGGCGTCATTAACCGTACCCCGATTTCTAAATTTGGCATCATTAACCGTTCCCTGATTTCTCAACTCGGCGTCATTAACCGTTCCCTGATTTCTAAACTTGGTGTCATTAACTGATCCCTGATTTCTAAATTTGGCGTCATTAACCATTCCCTGATTTCTAAACTTGGCGTCATTAAACGCTCCCTGATTTCTAAACTTGGCGTCATTAACCATTCCCTGATTGCTCAACCTGGCGTCATTAACATATCCCTGATTTCTAAACTTGGTGTCATTAACCGTTCCCTGATTTCTAAATTTGGCGTCATTAACCGTTCCCTGTATTCTAAACTTGGCGTCATTAACCGTTCCCTGATTTCTAAACTTGCCTTCATTAACCGCTTCCTGATATCTAAAATTGGTGTCATTAACCGTTCCCTGATTTCTAAACTTGGCATCATTATCCGATCCCTGATTTCTAAACTTGGTGTCATTAACTGATCCCTGATTTCTAAACTTGGCGTCATTAACCATTCCCTGATTTCTAAACTTGGCGTCATTAAACGCTCCCTGATTTCTAAACTTGGGGTCATTAACCATTCCCTGATTGCTCAACCTGGCGTCATTAACATATCCCTGATTTCTAAACTTGGTGTCATTAACCGTTCCCTGATTTCTAAATTTGGCATCATTAACCGTTCCCTGTATTCTAAACTTGGCGTCATTAACCGTTCCCTGATTTCTAAACTTGCCGTCATTAACCGTTCCCTGATTTCTAAACTTGCCGTCATTAACTGTTCCCTGATTTCTAATCTTGGCGTCATTAACCGGTCCCTGATTTCTAAACTTGCCGTCATTAACCGTTCCCTGATTTCTAAACTTGGCGTCATTAACCGCTCCCTGATTTCCAAACTTGCCATCATTAACCGTTCCCTGATTTCTAAACTTGGCGTCATTAACCGTTACCTGATTTCTAAACTTGGTGTCATTAACCGATCCCTGATTTCTAAACTTGGCATCAATAACCGATACCTGATTTCTAAACTTGGTGTCATTAACCGTTCCCTGATTTCTAAACTTGGCGTCATTAAATGTTCCCCGATTTCTAAACTTGGCGTCATTAACCGTTCCCTGATTTCTAAACTTGCCTTTATTAACCGATCCCTGATTTCTAAACTTGGCGTCATTAACCTTTCCCTGATTTCTAAACATGGCGTCATTAACCGTTCACTGATTTCTAAAGTTGCTGTCATGAACCGATCCCTGATTTCTAAACTTGGTGTCATTAACCATTCCCTGATTTCTAATCTTGGCGTCATTAACCGATCCCTGATTTCTAAACTTGGTGTCACTAACCGTTCCCTTATTTCTAAGGATGGTGTCTTTAACCGATCCCTGATTTCTAAACTTGGCGTCATTAACCGTTCCCTGATTTCTAAACTTGGCGTCATTAACCGTTCCCTGATTTCTAAACTTGGCGTCATTAACCGATCCCTGATTTCTAAACTTGGCGTCATTAACCGTTCCCTGATTTCTAAACTTGAAGTCATTAACCGCTCCATGATTTCTAAACTTGCTGTGATTAACCAAAACCTGATTTCTGTACTTGGCGTCAGTTGCCATTCCCTGATTTCTAAGCTTGCCATCATTAACCGTTCCCTGATTTCTAAACATGCCGTCATTAACTGTTCCCTGATTTCTAAACTTGCCGTCATTAACCATTCCCTGATTTCTAAACTTGCCGTCATTAACCATTCCCTGATTTCTAAACTTGGTGTCATTAACCGTTCACTGATTTCTAAACTTGCCGTCATTAACCATACCCTGATTTCTAAACTTGCCGTCATTAACAATTCCCTGATTTCTAAACACGGCGTCATTAACCGATCCCTGATTTATAAACATGGTGTCATTAACCGATCACTGAATTATAAACTCGGCGTCATTAACCGCTCCCTGATTTCTGAAGTTGGTGTCATTAACTTATCCCTGATTTCTAAACTTGCCTTCATTTACCGCTCCCTGATATCTAAAATTGGTGTCATTAACCGTTCCCTGATTTCTAAACTTGGTGTCATTAACTGATCCCTGATTTCTAAACTTGGCATCATTAACCATTCCCTGATTTCTAAACTTGGCATCATTAACCGTTCCCTGATTTCGAAATTTGGCGTCATTAACCGTTCCCTGTATTCTAAACTTGGCGTCATTAATGGTTCCCTGATTTCTAAAATTGGCATCATTAACCGTTCCCTGATTTCTAAACTTGTCATCATTAACCGTTACCTGATTTCTAAACTTGGCGTCATTAACCGATCCCTCATTTCTAACCTTGTGTCATTAACCGATCCCTGATTTCTAAACTTGGCGTCATTAACCGATCCCTGATTTCTAAACTTGGCGTCATTAACCGATCCCCGATTTATAAATTTGGCTTCATTAACCGATCCCTGATTTCTAAACTTGGTGTCATTAACCATTCCCTGATTTCTAAAGTTGGCGTCATTAAACGCTCCCTGATTTCTAAACTTGGCGTCATTAACCGTTCCCTGATTTCTAAACTTGGCGTCTTTAACTGCTCCCTGATTTCTAAACTTGGCGTCATTAACGGTTCCCTGATTTCTGAACTTGGTGTCAGTAACCGATCCCTGATTTCTAAACTTGGCGTCATTAACCGATCCCTGATTTCTAAACTTGGTGTCATTAACCGTTCCCTGATTTATAAACTTGGCTTCATTAACCGTAACCCGATTTCTAAATTTGGCGTCATTAACCGTTCCCTGATTTCTAAACTTGCCGTCATTAACTGATCCCTGATTTCTAAACTTGGCGTCATTAACCTTTCCCTGATTTCTAAACTTGGCGTCATTAACCGTTCCCTGATTTCTAAACTTGGCGTCATTAACCGTACCCCGATTTCTAAATTTGGCGTCATTAACCGTTCCCTGATTTCTCAACTCGGCGTCATTAACCGTTCCCTGATTTCTAAACTTGGCGTCATTAACCGATCCCTGATTTCTAAATTTGGCGTCATTAACCGATCCCTGATTTCTAAACTTGGCGTCATTAACCTTCCCTGATTTCTAAACTTGGCGTCATTAACCGTTCCCTGATTTCTAATCTTGGCGTCATTAACCGATCACTGATTTCTAAACTTGGCGTCATTAACCTTTTCCCTGATTTCTAAACTTGGCGTCATTAACCGTTCCCTGATTTCTAAGGTTGGTGTCATTAACCGATCCCTGATTTCTAAACTTGGCGTCATTAACCGTTCCCTGATTTCTAAAGTTGGTGTATTTAACCGATCCCTGATTTCTAAACTTGGCATCAGTAACCATTCCCTGATTTCTAAACTTGCCATCATTAACCGTTCCCTGATTTCTAAACTAGCCGTCATTAACTGATCACTGATTTCTAAACTTGGCATCATTAACCGGTCCCTGATTTCTAAACTTGCCGTCATTAACTGTTCCCTGATTTCTAAACTTGCCGTCATTAACGCTCCCTGATTTCTAAACTTGCCGTCATTAACCATTCCCTGATTTCTAAACTTGTCGTCATTAACCGTTCCCTGATTTCTAAACTTGGTGTCATTAACCGATCCCTGATTTCTAAACTTGGCATCATTAACCGATACCTGATTTCTAAACTTGGCGTCATTAACCGATCCCTGATTTCTAAACTTGGTGTCACTAACCGTTCCCTGATTTCTAAACTTGGTGTCATTAACCGTTCCCTGATTTCTAATCTTGGCGTCATTAACCGATCCCTGATTTCTAAACTTGGTGTCACTAACCGTTCACTGATTTCTAAAGTTTGTGTCAATAACCGATCCCTGATTTCTAAACTCGGCATCATTAACCGTTCCCTGATTTCTAAGGTTGGTGTCATTAACCGATCCCTGATTTCTAAACTTGGCGTCATTAACAGATCCCTGATTTCTAAACTTGGCGTCATTAACCGATCCCTGATTTCTAAACTTGGAGTCATTAACCGATCCCTGATTTCTAAACTTGGCGTCATTAACCATTCCCTGATTTCTAAACTTACCGTCATTAACCACTCCATGATTTCTAAACTTGCTGTGATTAACCAAAACCTGATTTCTAAACTTGGCGTCAGTAACCATTCCCTGATTTCTAAGCTTGCCGTCATTAACCATTCCCTGATTTCTAAACTTGCCGTCATTAACTGTTCCCTGATTTCTAAACTTGCCGTCATTAACCATTCCCTGATTTCTAAACTTGCCGTCATTAACCATTCCCTGATTTCTAAACTTGGTGTCATTAGCCGTTCACTGATTTCTAAACTTGCCGTCATTAACCATTCCCTGATTTCTACACTTGCCGTCATTAACCATTCCCTGATTTCTAAACACGGCCTCATTAACCGATCCCTGATTTCTAAACTTGCTGTCATTAACCATTCCCTGATTTCTAAACTTGGCATCATTAACCGAGCCCTGATTTATAAACATGGTGTCATTAGCCGATCACTGATTTATAAATCCTGCGTCATTAACCGCGCCCTGATTTCTAAAGTTGGCGTCATTAACTTATACCTGATTTCTAAACTTGGCGTCATTAACCGTACCCCGATTTCTAAATTTGGCGTCATTAACCGTTCCCTGATTTCTAAACTTGCCGTCATTAACTGATCCCTGATTTCTAAACTTGGCGTCATTAACCTTTCCCTGATTTCTAAACTTGGCGTCATTAACCGTTCCCTGATTTCTAAACTTGGCGTCATTAACCGTACCCCGATTTCTAAATTTGGCATCATTAACCGTTCCCTGATTTCTCAACTCGGCGTCATTAACCGTTCCCTGATTTCTAAACTTGGCGTCATTAACCGATCCCTGATTTCTAAATTTGGCGTCATTAACCGATCCCTGATTTCTAAACTTGGCGTCATTAACCTTCCCTGATTTCTAAACTTGGCGTCATTAACCGTTCCCTGATTTCTAATCTTGGCGTCATTAACCGATCACTGATTTCTAAACTTGGCGTCATTAACCTTTTCCCTGATTTCTAAGGTTGGTGTCATTAACCGATCCCTGATTTCTAAACTTGGCGTCATTAACCGTTCCCTGATTTCTAAAGTTGGTGTCTTTAACCGATCCCTGATTTCTAAACTTGGCATCACTAACCGTTCCCTGATTTCTAAACTTGCTGTCATTAACCGAAACCTGATTTCTAAACTTGGCGTCAGTAACCATTCCCTGATTTCTAAACTTGCCATCATTAACCGTTCCCTGATTTCTAAACTAGCCGTCATTAACTGATCACTGATTTCTAAACTTGGCGTCATTAACCGGTCCCTGATTTCTAAACTTGCCGTCATTAACTGTTCCCTGATTTCTAAACTTGCCATCATTAACGCTCCCTGATTTCTAAACTTGCCGCCATTAACCGTTCCCTGATTTCTAAACTTGTCGTCATTAACCGTTCCCTGATTTCTAAACTTGGTGTCATTAACCGATACCTGATTTCTAAACTTGGCGTCATTAACCGATCCCTGATTTCTAAACTTGGTGTCACTAACCGTTCCCTGATTTCTAAACTTGGTGTCATTAACCGTTCACTGATTTCTAAAGTTTGTGTCATTAACCGATCCCTGATTTCTAAACTTGGCGTCATTAACAGATCCCTGATTTCTAAACTTGGCGTCATTAACCGATCCATGATTTCTAAACTTGGAGTCATTAACCGATCCCTGATTTCTAAACTTGGCGTCATTAACCATTCCCTGATTTCTAAACTTACCGTCATTAACCGCTCCATGATTTCTAAACTTGCTGTGATTAACCAAAACCTGATTTCTAAACTTGGCGTCAGTAACCATTCCCTGATTTCTAAGCTTGCCGTCATTAATCGCTCCCTGATTTCTAAACTTGCCGTCATTAACCATTTCCTGATTTCTAAACTTGTCGTCATTAACCATTCCCTGATTTCTAAACTTGGCGTCATTAAACATTCCCTTTTTTATAAACTTGGTGTCATTAACCATTTCCTGATTTCTAAACTTGACATCCTTAACCGCTCCCTGATTTCTAAACTTGGCGTCATTAAACATTCCCTTATTTATAAACTTGGTGTCATTAACCATTTCCTGATTTCTAAACTTGACATCTTTAACCGATCCCTGATTTCTAAACTTGGCGTCATTAACCAATCCCTGATTTCTAAACTTGGCATCCTTAACCGTTCCCTGCTTTCTAAACCTGGCATCATTAACCGATCCCTGATTTCTAAATTTGCCACAATTAACCATTCCCTGATTTATAAACTTGGTGTCATTAACCATTCCCTGATTTCTAAACCTGCCGTCATTAACCATTCCCTGATTTCTAAACTTGCCGGCATTAACCGATCGCTGATTTCTAAACATGCCGTCATTAACTGATCCCTTAACTCCAAACTTGCCGTCCTTAACCTTGCCCTGATTTCTCAACTTGATGTCATTAACCGTTCCCCGATTTCTAAACTTGGCGTCATTAACCAATCCCTGATTTCTGAACTTGGCGTCTATAACCGCTCCCTGATTTCTAAACTTGGCATCATTAACCACTCCCTCATTTCTAAACTTGGCATCTTTAACCGATCCCTGATCTCTAAACTTGGCGTCATTAACCATTCCCTGATTTCTAAACTTGCCGTCATTAACCGCTCCCTGTTTTCTAAACTCGGCGTCATTAACCGCACCATGATTTCTAAACCTGGCATCATTAACCGTTCCCTGATTTCTAAACTTGCCGTCATTAACCGCTCCCTGATTTCTAAGCTTGGCGTCATTAACCGCACCATGATTTCTAAACCTGGCATCATTAACCACTCCCTGATTTCTAAACTTGGCATCTTTAACCAATCCCTGATTTCTAAACGTGGCATCATTAACCGTTCCCTTAATTCTAAACATGGCGTGATTAACCGTACTCTGATTTCTAAACTTGGCGCCATTAACCATTCCCTGATTTCTAAACTTGGCGTCATTAACCGATCCCTGATTTCTAAACTTGGCGGCAGTAACCGTTCCTTGATTTCTAAACTTGGCGCCATTAGCCGTTCCCTGATTTATAAACTTGGTGTCATTAACCATTTCCTGATTTCTAAACTTGGCGTCATTAACCGTTCCCTGATTGCTAAATTTGGCATCATTAACTGTTCCCTGATTTCTAAACTTGGCATCATTAACCATTCCCTTATTTATAAACTGGGTGTCATTAACCATTTCCTGGTTTCTAAACTTGGTGTCATTAACCATTTCCTGATTTCGAAACGTGGCGTCATTAACCGTTCCCTGATTGCTAAATTTGGCATCATTAACTGTTCCCTGATTTCTAAACTTGGCACCATTAACCATTCCCTTATTTCTAAACTTGTCGTCATTAACCATTCCCTGATTTCTAAACTTGGCGTCATTAACCATTCCCTTATTTATAAACTTGGTGTCATTAACCGTTTCCTGATTTCTAAACTTCCCGTCATTAACCATTTCCTGATTTCTAAACTTGCCGTGCTTTACCGATCCCTGATCTCTAAACTTGGCGTCATTAACCGATCCCTGATTTCTAAACTTCCCGTCATTAACCATTCCCTGATTTCTAAACTTGGCGTCTTTAACTGTTCCCTGATTTCTAAACTTGGCATCATTAACCGAGCCCTGATTTCTAAACTTGGCGTCTTTAAGCGATCCCTGATTTCTAAACTTGGCGTCATTAACCGATCCCTGATTTCTGAACTTGGCATCTTTAACCGCTCCCTGAGTTCTAAACTTGGCGTCATTAACAACTCCTCGATTTCTAAACTTGGCATCTTTAACCGATCCATGATCTCTATACTTGGCATCATTAACCATTCCCTGATTTCTAAACTTGCCATCATTAACCGCTCCCTGATTTCTAAACTTGCCGTCATTAACCGCTCCCTGTTTTCTAAACTTGGCGTCATTAACCGCACCATGATTTCTAAACCTGGCATCATTAACCGCTCCCTGATTTCTAAACTTGCCGTCATTAACCGCTCCCTGATTTCTAAGCTTGGCGTCATTAACCGCTCCCTGATTTCTAAACTTGCCGTCATTAACCGATGCCTGATTTCTAAACTTGGCGTCATTAACCATTCCCTGATTTCTAAACTTGGCGTCGTTAACTGTTCCCTGATTTCAAAACTTGGCATCATTAACCGAGCCCTGATTTCTAAACTTGGCATCTTTAACCGATCCCTGATTTCTAAACTTAGCATCATTAACTGTTCCTTGATTTCTATACTTGGCGCCATTAACCACTCCCTGATTTATAAACTTGGTGTCATTAACCATTTCCTGATTTCTAAACTTGGCATCATTAACTGTTCCCTTATTTATAAACTTGGCATCATTAACCATTTGCTGATTTCTAAACTTGGCGTCATTAACCGATCCTTCATTTCTAAACTTGGCATCTTTAATCACTCCCTGATTTCTAAACTTGGCGTCATTAACCATTTCCTGATTTCTAAACTTGCCGTCATTAACCGCTCCCTGATTTCTAAGCTTGGCGTCATTAACCGCTCTATGATTTCTAAACCTGGCATCATTAACCACTCCCTGATTTCTAAACTTGGCGTCTATCACCGATCCCTGATTTCTAAACTTGGCGTCATTAACTGTTTCCTTAATTCTAAACATGGCGTCATTTACCGTACACTGATTTCTAAACTTGGCGCCATTAACCATTCCCTGATTTCTAAACTTGGCGTCATTAACCATTCCCTGATTTCAAAACTTGGCGTCTTTAACTGTTCCCTGATTTCTAAACTTGGCATCATTAACCGAGCCCTGATTTCTAAACTTGGCGTCTTTAACCGAGCCCTGATTTCTAAATTTGGCGTCATTAACTTTTCCTTGATTTTTAAACTTAGCGCCATTAACCATTCCCTGATTTATAAACTTGGTGTCATTAACCATTTCCTGACTTCTAAACTTGGCGTCATTAACCATTTCCTGATTTCTAAACTTGGCGTCATTAACCGATCCTTCATTTCTAAACTTGGCATCTTTAATCACTCCCTGATTTCTAAACTTGCCGTCATTAACCACTCCCTCATTTCTAAACTTGGCATCTTTAACCGATCCCTGATCTCTAAACTTGGCGTCATTAACCAATCCCTGATTTCTGAACTTGGCGTCTATAACCGCTCCCTGATTTCTAAACTTGGCATCATTAACCACTCCCTCATTTCTAAACTTGGCATCTTTAACCGATCCCTGATCTCTAAACTTGGCGTCATTAACCATTCCCTGATTTCTAAACTTGCCGTCATTAACCGCTCCCTGTTTTCTAAACTCGGCGTCATTAACCGCACCATGATTTCTAAACCTGGCATCATTAACCGTTCCCTGATTTCTAAACTTGCCGTCATTAACCGCTCCCTGATTTCTAAGCTTGGCGTCATTAACCGCACCATGATTTCTAAACCTGGCATCATTAACCACTCCCTGATTTCTAAACTTGGCATCTTTAACCAATCCCTGATTTCTAAACGTGGCATCATTAACCGTTCCCTTAATTCTAAACATGGCGTGATTAACCGTACTCTGATTTCTAAACTTGGCGCCATTAACCATTCCCTGATTTCTAAACTTGGCGTCATTAACCGATCCCTGATTTCTAAACTTGGCGGCAGTAACCGTTCCTTGATTTCTAAACTTGGCGCCATTAGCCGTTCCCTGATTTATAAACTTGGTGTCATTAACCATTTCCTGATTTCTAAACTTGGCGTCATTAACCGTTCCCTGATTGCTAAATTTGGCATCATTAACTGTTCCCTGATTTCTAAACTTGGCATCATTAACCATTCCCTTATTTATAAACTGGGTGTCATTAACCATTTCCTGGTTTCTAAACTTGGTGTCATTAACCATTTCCTGATTTCGAAACGTGGCGTCATTAACCGTTCCCTGATTGCTAAATTTGGCATCATTAACTGTTCCCTGATTTCTAAACTTGGCACCATTAACCATTCCCTTATTTCTAAACTTGTCGTCATTAACCATTCCCTGATTTCTAAACTTGGCGTCATTAACCATTCCCTTATTTATAAACTTGGTGTCATTAACCGTTTCCTGATTTCTAAACTTCCCGTCATTAACCATTTCCTGATTTCTAAACTTGCCGTGCTTTACCGATCCCTGATCTCTAAACTTGGCGTCATTAACCGATCCCTGATTTCTAAACTTCCCGTCATTAACCATTCCCTGATTTCTAAACTTGGCGTCTTTAACTGTTCCCTGATTTCTAAACTTGGCATCATTAACCGAGCCCTGATTTCTAAACTTGGCGTCTTTAAGCGATCCCTGATTTCTAAACTTGGCGTCATTAACCGATCCCTGATTTCTGAACTTGGCATCTTTAACCGCTCCCTGAGTTCTAAACTTGGCGTCATTAACAACTCCTCGATTTCTAAACTTGGCATCTTTAACCGATCCATGATCTCTATACTTGGCATCATTAACCATTCCCTGATTTCTAAACTTGCCATCATTAACCGCTCCCTGATTTCTAAACTTGCCGTCATTAACCGCTCCCTGTTTTCTAAACTTGGCGTCATTAACCGCACCATGATTTCTAAACCTGGCATCATTAACCGCTCCCTGATTTCTAAACTTGCCGTCATTAACCGCTCCCTGATTTCTAAGCTTGGCGTCATTAACCGCTCCCTGATTTCTAAACTTGCCGTCATTAACCGATGCCTGATTTCTAAACTTGGCGTCATTAACCATTCCCTGATTTCTAAACTTGGCGTCGTTAACTGTTCCCTGATTTCAAAACTTGGCATCATTAACCGAGCCCTGATTTCTAAACTTGGCATCTTTAACCGATCCCTGATTTCTAAACTTAGCATCATTAACTGTTCCTTGATTTCTATACTTGGCGCCATTAACCACTCCCTGATTTATAAACTTGGTGTCATTAACCATTTCCTGATTTCTAAACTTGGCATCATTAACTGTTCCCTTATTTATAAACTTGGCATCATTAACCATTTGCTGATTTCTAAACTTGGCGTCATTAACCGATCCTTCATTTCTAAACTTGGCATCTTTAATCACTCCCTGATTTCTAAACTTGGCGTCATTAACCATTTCCTGATTTCTAAACTTGCCGTCATTAACCGCTCCCTGATTTCTAAGCTTGGCGTCATTAACCGCTCTATGATTTCTAAACCTGGCATCATTAACCACTCCCTGATTTCTAAACTTGGCGTCTATCACCGATCCCTGATTTCTAAACTTGGCGTCATTAACTGTTTCCTTAATTCTAAACATGGCGTCATTTACCGTACACTGATTTCTAAACTTGGCGCCATTAACCATTCCCTGATTTCTAAACTTGGCGTCATTAACCATTCCCTGATTTCAAAACTTGGCGTCTTTAACTGTTCCCTGATTTCTAAACTTGGCATCATTAACCGAGCCCTGATTTCTAAACTTGGCGTCTTTAACCGAGCCCTGATTTCTAAATTTGGCGTCATTAACTTTTCCTTGATTTTTAAACTTAGCGCCATTAACCATTCCCTGATTTATAAACTTGGTGTCATTAACCATTTCCTGACTTCTAAACTTGGCGTCATTAACCATTTCCTGATTTCTAAACTTGGCGTCATTAACCGATCCTTCATTTCTAAACTTGGCATCTTTAATCACTCCCTGATTTCTAAACTTGCCGTCATTAACCTTTTCCTGATTTCTAAACTTGTCGTCATTAAACATTCCCTGATTTCTAAACTTGGCGTCATTATCCATTCCCTTATTTATAAACTTGGTGTCATTAACCATTTCCTGATTTCTAAACTTGGCATCTTTAACCGTTCCCTGATTTCTAAATTTGGCGCCATTAACCATTCCCTGATTTCCAAACTTGGCGTCATTAACCGATGCCTGATTTCTAAACTTGGCGTCTTTAAGCGATCCCTGATTTCTAAACTTGGCGTCATTAACCGATCCCTGATTTCTGAACTTGGCATCTTTAACCGCTCCCTGAGTTCTAAACTTGGCGTCATTAACCACTCCTCGATTTCTAAACTTGGCATCTTTAACCGATCCATGATCTCTTTACTTGGCATCATTAACCATTCCCTGATTTCTAAACTTGCCATCATTAACCGCTCCCTGATTTCTAAACTTGCCGTCATTAACCGCTCCCTGTTTTCTAAACTTGGCGTCATTAACCGCACCATGATTTCTAAACCTGGCATCATTAACCGCTCCCTGATTTCTAAACTTGCCGTCATTAACCACTCCCTGATTTCTAAGCTTGGCGTCATTAACCGCTCTATGATTTCTAAACCTGGCATCATTAACCACTCCCTGATTTCTAAACTTGGCGTCTATCACCGATCCCTGATTTCTAAACTTGGTGTCATTAACTGTTTCCTTAATTCTAAACATGGCGTCATTTACTGTACACTGATTTCTAAACTTGGCGCCATTAACCATTCCCTGATTTCTAAACTTGGCGTCATTAACCATTCCCTGATTTCAAAACTTGGCGTCTTTAACTGTTCCCTGATTTCTAAACTTGGCATCATTAACCGAGCCCTGATTTCTAAACTTGGCGTCTTTAACCGAGCACTGATTTCTAAATTTGGCGTCATTAAATTTTCCTTGATTTTTAAACATAGCGCCATTAACCATTCCCTGATTTATAAACTTGGTGTCATTAACCATTTCCTGACTTCTAAACTTGGCGTCATTAACCATTTCCTGATTTCTAAACTTGGCGTCATTAACCGATCCTTCATTTCTAAACTTGGCATCTTTAATCACTCCCTGATTTCTAAACTTGCCGTCATTGACCTTTTCCTGATTTCTAAACTTGTCGTCATTAAACATTCCCTGATTTCTAAACTTGGCGTCATTATCCATTCCCTTATTTATAAACTTGGTGTCATTAACCATTTCCTGATTTCTAAACTTGGCATCTTTAACCGTTCCCTGATTTCTAAATTTGGCGCCATTAACCATTCCCTGATTTCCAAACTTGGCGTCATTAACCGATGCCTGATTTCTAAACTTGGCGTCATTAACCATTCCCTGATTTCTAAACTTGGCGTCGTTAACTGTTCCCTGATTTCAAAACTTGGCATCATTAACCGAGCCCTGATTTCTAAACTTGGCATCTTTAACCGATCCCTGATTTCTAAACTTAGCATCATTAACTGTTCCTTGATTTCTATACTTGGCGCCATTAACCACTCCCTGATTTATAAACTTGGTGTCATTAACCATTTCCTGATTTCTAAACTTGGCATCATTAACTGTTCCCTTATTTATAAACTTGGCATCATTAACCATTTGCTGATTTCTAAACTTGGCGTCATTAACCGATCCTTCATTTCTAAACTTGGCATCTTTAATCACTCCCTGATTTCTAAACTTGGCGTCATTAACCATTTCCTGATTTCTAAACTTGGCGTCATTAACCGATCCCTGATTTATAAACTTGGTGTCATTAACCATTTCCTGATTTCTAAACTTGGCGTCATTAACCATTTCCTGATTTCTAAACTTGGCGTCATTAACCGATCCTTCATTTCTAAACTTGGCATCTATAATCACTCCCTGATTTCTAAACTTGCCATCATTAACCATTTCCTGATTTCGAAACTTGCCGTCCTTAACCGATCCCTGATCTCTAAACTTGGCGTCATTATCCGATCCCTTAACTCCAAACTTGCCGTCCTTAACCTTTCCCTGATTTCTAAACTTGATGTCATTAACCATTCCCCGATTTCTAAACTTGGCATCATTAACCGATCCATGATTTCTAAACTTGGTGTCTTTAACCGCTCCCTGATTTCAAAACTTGGCGTCATTAACCACTCCCTGATTTCTAAACTTGGCGTCTTTAACCGATCCCTGATTTCTAAACTTGGCGTCATTAACCATTCCCTGATTTCTAAACCTGCCATCATTAACCACTCCCTGATTTCTAAACTTGCCGTCATTAATCGCTCCCTGATTTCTAAACTTGGCGTCATTAACCGCACCATGATTTCTAAACCTGGCGTCATTAACCACTCCCTGAATTCTAAACTTGGCGTCTTTAACCGATCCCTGATTTCTACACTTGGCGTCATTAACCGCACCGTGATTTCTAAACCTGGTGTCATTAACCACTCCCTGATTTCTAAACTTGGCGTCTTTAACCACTCCCTGATTTCTAAACTTGGCATCTTTAACCGATCCCTGATTTCTAAACTTGGCGTCTTTAACCGATCCCTGATTTCTAAACTTGCCGTCATTAACCGATCCCTGATTTCTAAACTTGGTGTCATTAACCGATCGCTGATTTCTTAACTTGGCGTCATTAACTGTTCCCCGATTTCTAAACTTGGCATCATTAACCGTTCCCTGATTTCTAAACTTGCCATCATTAACCAATCCCTGATTTATAAACTTAGTGTCATTAACCATTCCCCGATTTCTAAACTTGGCGTCATTAGCCGTTCCCCGATTTCTAAACTTGCCATCATTAACCAATCCCTGATTTATAAACTTAGTGTCATTAACCATTCCCTGATTTCTAAACTTGGCGTCATTAACCGTTCCCCGATTTCTAAACTTGGCGTCTTTAACCATTCCCTGATTTCTAAACTTGCCGTCATTAACCGTTCCCTGATTTCTAAACTTGGCGTCATTATCCGTTCCCTTAATTCTAAAGTTGCCATTTTTAACCACTCCCCGATTTCGAAACTTGGCGTCATTAACCGATCCCTGATTTCCCAACTTGGAGTCTTCAACTGTTCCCTTAATTCTAAACTTGCCGTCTTTAACCATTCCCTTAATTCTAAACTTGGCGTCATTAACCGTTCCCTGGTTTATAAAGTTGGCGTCATTAACCATTCCCCGATTTCCAAACTTGGCGTCATTAACCGTTCCCCAATTTCTAAACTTGGCGTCATTAACCGGACCCCGATTTCTAAACTTGGCGTCATTAACTGTTCCCCGATTTCTAAACTTGGCGTCATTAACTGTTCCCCGATTTCTAAACTTGGCGTCATTAACCATTCCCTGATTTCTAAACTTGGTGTCATTAACTGTTCCCCGATTTCTAAACTTGGTGTCATTAACCGTTCCCTGATTTCTAAACTTGCCGTCATTAACCGTTCCCTGATTTCTAAACTTGGTGTCATTAACCGTTCCCCGATTTCTAAACTTGCCGTCATTAACCGTTCCCTGATTTCTAAACTTGCCGTCATTAACCGTTCCCTGATTTCTAAACTTGGTGTCATTAACCGTTCCCTGATTTCTAAACTTGCCGTCATTAACCGTTCCCTGATTTCTAAACTTGGCGCCATAAACCGTTCCCTGATTTCTAAACTTGCTGTCATTAACCGCTCCCTGATTTCTAACCTAGCCGTCTTTAACCATTCCCTTAATTCTAAACTAGGTGTCATTAACCATTCCCTGATTTATAAACTTGGCGTCATTAGCCGATCCCCGAAATCTAAACTTGGCGTCATTATCCGTTCCCTTATTTCAAAACTTGCCGTTTTTCACCACTCCCCGATTTCTAAACTTGGCGTCATTAACCGATCCCTGATTTCCAAACTTGGCGTCTTTAACTGTTCCCTTAATTCTAAACTTGCCGTCTTTAACCATTCCCTGGTTTCTAAAATTGGCGTCATTAACCATTCCCTGTTTTCCAAACTTGGCGTCTTTAACCGTTCCCTATAATTCTAAACTTACCGTCAGTAACCGTTCCCTGATTTCTAAATTTGGTGTCATTAACCGCTCCCTGATTAATACACTTGGCGTCATTAACCGTTCCCTTAATTCTAAACTTGGCGTCATTAACCGTTCCCTGATTTCTAAACTTGGCGTCATTATCCGTTCCCTTAATTCTAAACTTGGCGTCATTAGCCATTCACTGATTTCTAAAGTTGATGTTTTTAACCACTCCCCGATTTCTAAACTTGGCGTCATTAACCGATCCGTGATTTCCAAACTTGGCGTCTTTAACTGTTCCCTTAATTCTCAACATTCCGCCTTTAACCATTCCCTGATTTCCAAAATTGGTGTCATTAACCGATCCCTGATTCATAAACTTGGTGTCATTAACCATTCCCCGATTTCGAAACTTGGCGCCTTTAACCATTCCCTGATTTCTAAACTAGCCGTCATTAACCGAACCCTGATTTCCAAAGTTGGTGTCATTAACTGTTCCCTGATTTATAAACTTGGCGTCATTAACCGTTCCCCGATTTCTAAACTTGGCGTCATTAACCGTTGCCCGATTTCTAAACTTGGCGTCATTAACCGTTCCCCGATTTATAAACTTGGCGTCATTAACTGTTCCCTGATTTATAAACTTGGCGTCATTAACCGTTCCCTGATTTATAAACTTGGCGTCATTAACTGTTCCCTGATTTATAAATTTGGCGTCATTAACCGTTCCCCGATTTCTAAACTTGGCGTCATTAACCGTTGCCCGATTTCTAAACCTGGCGTCATTAACCGTTCCCCGATTTCTAAACTTGGCGTCATTAACCGTTCCCTGATTTATAAACTTGGTGTTATTAACCGATCCCCGATTTCTAAACTTGGCGTCATTAACCATTCCCTGATTTCTAAACTTGGCATCATTAACCGTTCCCCAATTTCTAAACTTGGTGTCATTAACCGATCCCTGATTTCCAAACTTGGCGTCTTTAACTGTTCCCATAATTCTAAACTTGCCATCTTTAACCATTCCCTGATTTCTAAAATTGGCGTCATTAACCGTTCACTGATTTCTAAACTTGGCGCCATTAACCATTCCCTGATTTCTAAACCAGCCGTCATTAACCGATCCCTGATTTCTAAACTAGCTGTCTTTAACCATTCCCTTAATTCTAAACTTGGCGTCATTAACCGTTCCCTGATTTCTAAACTTAGCGTCATTAACCGTTCCCCGAATTCTAAACTTGGTGTCATTAACCGTTCCCCGATTTCTAAACTTGGCGTCATTAACCGTTCCCTGATTTCTAAACTTGCCGTCATTAACCGATCCCTGATTTCTAAACTAGCCGTCTTTAACCATTCCCTTAATTCTAAACTTGGCGTCATTAACCGATCCCCGATTTCTAAACTTGGCGTCATTATCCGTTCCCTTAATTCTAAAATTGCCGTTTTTAACCTCTCCCCGATTTCTAAACTTGGCGTCATTAACCGATCCCTGATTTCCAAACTTGGCGTCTTTAACTGTTCCCTTAATTCTAAGCTTGCCGTCTTTAACGATTCCCTGATTTCTAAAATTGGCGTCATTAGCCGTTCCCTGTTTTCCAAACTTGGTGTCATTAACCGTTCCCTATAATTCTAAACTTGGTGTCACTAACCGATCCCTGATTTCTAAACTTGCCGTCATTAACCATTCCCTGATTTCTAAACTTGGCGTCATTAACCAATCCCTGATTTCTAAACTTGGCGGCATTAACCGTTCCCTGATTTCTAAACTTGCCGTCATTAACCGATCCCTGATTTCTAAACTTGGCGTCTTTAACCATTCCCCGATTTCTAAACTTGCTGTCATTAACCGTTCCCTGATTTCTAAACTTGGCGTCATTAACTGATCCCTGATTAATAAACTTGGCGTCATTAACCATTCCCTGATTTCTAAACTTGGCGTCATTAACTGTTCCCTGATTTCTAAACTTGCCGTCATTAACCGTTAGTAGATGCATTGCTGGTCATCTTCCAGAACTCGATAGACTCTGGAACAGTACCCATGGATTGGAGGGTAGCTAATGTTACCCCACTATTCAAAAAAGGTGGCAGAGAAAAAGCGGGGAATTATAGACCGGTAAGCCTGACATCGGTAGTGGGGAAAATGCTAGAGTCCATTATAAAAGATGTAATAGCAGAGCACTTGGAAAACAGTGACAGGATCGAACAAAGTCAACATGGATTTACAAAAGGTAAATCATGCTTGACTAATCTACTGGAATTTTTTGAGGATGTAACTGGTAAAATAGATAAGGGAGAACCAGTGGATGTGGTGTATTTGGACTTTCAGAAGGCTTTCGATAAGGTCCCGCATAAGAGATTAGCGTGCAAAATTAAGGCACATGGGATTGGGGGCAAGGTATTGACTTGGATAGAGAACTGGTTGGCGGACAGAAAGCAAAGAGCTGGAATAAACGGGTCATTTTCCGAGTGGCAGGCAGTGACTAGTAGGGTACCGCAAGGATCGGTCCTAGGCCCCCAGCTATTCACAATATATATTAATGCTCTGGACAAGGGAATTGGATGTAATATCTCCAAATTTGCAGACGACACAAAGCTGGGTGGGAGGGTATGCTGTGAGGAGGATGTCATGAAACTCCAGTATGATTTGGACAGGTTAGGTGATTGGGCAGAAACATGGCTATTGCACTATAATGTGGATAAATGTGAGGTTATCCACTTTGGTGGCAAAAACAGGAAGGCAGATTATTATTTGAATGGCAATAGATTGGGAGAAGGGGAAGTGCAAAGAGACCTGGGTGTTCTTGTGCACCAGTCTCTGAAGGTAAGCATGCAGGTGCAGCAGGCGGTTAAGAAGGCAAATGGTATGTTGGCCTTCGTAGCAAGAGGGTTCAAGTATAGGAACAAGGATGTCTTGCTGCACTTGTACAGGGCCTTGGTGAGACCGCACCTTGAATATTGTATGCAGTTTTGGTTGTCTTATCTGAGGAAGGATGTTCTTGCCATGGAAGGAGTGCAGCGAAGATTCACCAGGCTGATACCTGGGATGGCAGGAATGACGTATGAGGAGAGATTGGGACGATTGGGCTTATACTCACTGGAGTTTAGAAGATTGAGAGGGGATCTCATCGAAACCTATAAAATTCTGTCAGGCCTGGACAGACGAGATGCTGGAAGGATGTTCCCGATGGTCGGGGAGTCCAGAACCAGGGGTCATAGTCTAAGGATAAGGGGTAGGCCATTTAGGACTGAGATGAGGAGGAATTTCTTCACCCAGAGAGTGGTGAACCTGTGGAATTCTCTGCCACAGAGGGTGCTGGAGGTCAATTCATTCAATATATTCAAGAAAGAGTTGGATATATTTCTTAAGGCTAAAGGGATCAAGGGATATGGGGAGAAGGCAGGGACAGGGTACTGAATTTGGATGATCAACCATGATCTCATTGAATGGCGGAGCGGGCTCGAAGGGCCGAATGGCCTACTCCTGCTCCTATCTTCTATGTTTCTATGTTCCCTGATTTCTAAACTTGGCGTCTGATGTAAGAAAAAGGAGTCTCACACATTAAGTAACTTTAAAGTAAGCTTTAAGCAACTTATAATCACACTATATACAAGAGAGGTCTTCACAATGCCTCTGGTAGAAGCCCCTTACAATACTGAGGAGTTCACTATTTATACCAGTCCAACAGGAAGTGACATATGACAGGAAGTGATGTATGTACAAAGTTCACAGTTCATAGTTCACAGTTCACAGTTCACAGGAAGTGATGCACATAACTTCCCGGAAGTTATTATTATTATCACATTCTTCCCTCCTGCAGGATTAGAAGGCTGTGGTCTTCCTTTTGTTCCGCAGCCGCCGAACGAGGAAGAGTCGCACCCGTTTGGGTTCCCGTCGTAGAGGGTCGCTGGTCCGCTTACATGCAGTTGGCCATTGGTCAGAGTCTGTGTGGCCTGGATTACCCTGTGAAGGGTCGGGGAGATCATGGCTTCGTGTACGAGCCCCAATAGTGTCAAAGTCGGTCTGCCTCTGTTCAGAGGGAGGTGCAGAGCTGGTCTGTGGCGGATCAGTACTTTGGTGCGCGGTACTGGGAGGGTCGCAACTTTGAGTACGGGGTTCTACCGGCACCAAGCTAGTTGGTGTCCGATCAGGATCTTGGAGAGGGGTACCTGATAGATTCCAAGAGTTTCCTGGTGAAATACCATCAGCCGATGTCCCACTAGGTCCTGGCGGGCAGGGAGCCAGATCCCGTAATGATACGGTAGATTCTCGGCCGTCGGGATATCGTATGTTTGCATAGGTGGGGTTGGCATCGGTTAGTTCGACCTCGTCTACGAGGAGTTCATTTTTAGACGTCCGAACGTATCTTCGGAGTAGTACTGGTCCAGGAGTAGTTAGCCATGATGGGAGTGATGTCCCATGAGATGAGCGATGCTGGAATCCAAAGAACCGCTCATGAGGTGTAGTATTTGTGGCTGTAGAAAGAAGGGACCGTATCGAGTGCAATGCATCCGGAAGCACTGCTTCCCATTGCTGGTCTGGTAGGCCCCGAGATCTTAAAGCAAGACGTACGGAATTCCAGATGATACCGTTATACCTCTCTACCTGCCCATTTCCGATGGGATGGTAAGGCGTTGTTTTGCTTGTAGCAATTCCCCGTTCTGAGAGGTAGTCCTTGAGTTCCCTTGACATAAAGGATGGACCCCGATCTGAGTGAATATAAGCCGGCATGCCACAGAGAGAAAATACCTGCTCAAGGCAGCAGATTACTGTGGACGCCAGCATATTGGAGCAGGGGAAGGCAAACGGAAAACGTGAATATTCATCAATCATGGTGAGCAAATATGTGTTCCGAGTTAAAGAGGGCACTGGGCCCTTAAAATCGATGCTAAGTCATTGCATCGGTTGGGTTGCATGTATGAGTATACCATCTGAGGGGCGGAAGAACTGAGGTTTTAATTCCACACAAAGCTGGCATTCTGAGCATATTTTCTTTACATCTCCAGTAGAAAAAGGGAGATCCCGTGATCGTACGAAATGTAGCATGCGCGTAACGCCAGGATGACACAATCCATTATGGACATCTATGAGAGTAGAGGACGACATAGTGGAGCAGAATGCCCGTGTGAGGGTGTCCGGGGCCACATTCTCCTTGCCAGGTCGATAGTGAATGGTATAACCAAAAGAGGCCAGTTCCATTCTCCAAAGTTGTATTTTATTATTCTTAATTTTGGTTCGTTTCCGATTATCGAGCATGAAGGCGACTGATCACTGGTCCGTAATTAATGTAAAGTGCTGGCGAGCTAGAAAATGGTTCCACTTCCGTACTGCCTCTATGATGGCTGTGGCTTCCTTCTCAACTGGAGGATAATGTAGCTCGGCACCTTGTAAGGTCCTGGACATAAATGCTACAGGACGACCTTCCTGATTTAGAGTAGCCGAGATCGCCACCTCCGAGGCATCACATTTGACTATGAAAGAGAGATTCTCATCGATGGAG
>NW_028225181.1:53112570-53147570 GCF_052327205.1 Somniosus microcephalus
TGTACTCGAACCCTCTCGCTATGAAGGCCAACATACCATTTGCCTTCTTAACCGCCTGCTGCACCTGCATGCTTACCTTCAGCGACTGGTGCACAAGGGCACCCAGGTCTCTTTGCACTTCCCCTTCTCCCAATCTATTGCCATTCAAATAATAATCTGCCTTCATGTTTTTGCCACCAAAGTGGATAACCAAAGAGAGGTAGCGAGGCGGAGAGGTTTAGGCAGGGAATTCCAGAGCTTAGGGCCCAGGCAACAGAAGACATGGCCACCAAAAGTTGAGCGATTATAATCAGGGATGCTCAAGAGGGCAGAATTAGAGGAGCGCTGATATCTCGGGGGGTTTGTGGGGCTGGAGGAGATTACAGAGATAGGGAGGGGCGAGGCCATGGAGGGATTTGAAAACAAGGATGAGAATTTTGAAATCGAGGCGCCGCTTAACCGGGAGCCAATGTAGTTCAGCGAGCACAGGGGAGATGGGCGGGCAGGACTTGGTGCGAGTTGGGACACAGGCAGCCGAGTTTTGGATCAGCTCGAGTTTACGTAGAGTGGAATATGGGAGGCCCGCCAGGAGTGTGTTGGAATAGTCAAGTGTAGAGGAATGTAGGAGGTATGATCAGTAAGTTCGCAGATGACATGAAAATTGGTGGTGTGGTAAATAGCGAGGAGGGAAGCCTCAGGCTACAGGACGATATGGACGGGTTGGTCAGATGGGCAGAACAGTGGCAAATGGAATTTAACCCTGAAAAGTGTGAGGTGATGCATTTTGGGAGGACTAACAAGGCAAGGGAATACCCAATGACTGGTAGGACCCCAGGAAGGACAGAGGATCAGAGGGACCTTGGTGTGCATGTACATAGATCCCTGAAGGCAGCAGGACAGTAGATAAGTTGGTTAAAAAGGCATATGGGATACTTGCCTTCATTAGCCGAGGCATAGAATATAAGAGCAGGGAGGTTATGATGGAGCTGTACAAAACGCTAGTTAGGCCACAGCTGGAATACTGTGTGCAGTTCTGGTCGCCACACTATAGGAAGGATGTGATTGCATTGGAGAGGGTGCAGAGGAGTTTCACCAGGATGTTAGCTGGGCTGGAGCGCTTCAGCTATGAAGAGAGACTGGACAGGCTGGGGTTGTTTTCCTTGGAGCAGAGAAGGCTGAGGGGGGACCTGATTGAGGTGTACAAAATTATGAGGGGCATAGATAGGGTGGATAGAAAGGAACTTTTCCTCTTAGTAGAGGGGTCAATAACCAGGGGGCATAGTTTCAAGGTAAGGGGCAGGAGGTTTAGAGGGGATTTGAGGAGAAACTTTTTCACCCAGAGGGTGGTTGGAATTTGGAACTCACTGCCTGAAAGGGTGGTAGAGGCAGGAACCCTCACAACATTCAAGAAGCATTTCGATGAGCACCTGAAATGGCATAGCATACAAGGCTATGGACCAAGTGCTGGAAAATGGGATTAGAATAGACAGGGCTTGATGGCTGGCGCGGACACATTGGGCCGAAGGGCCTCTTTCTGTGCTGTATAACTCTCGGACTCTATGAGGGTTTCAGCAGCAGAGGAGCTGAGGCAAGAGCAGAGACGGGCGATGTTACGGAGGCGGATTTAGGCGGTCTTTGTTGTGCTGCGGATATGTGGTCGGGTTTTTTCTTTGGGTCTTGCTCTTGTCAGCAGAATGCTTGGAGGTGAGGAAGTATGTGTGAAGGCTCAAATGGTGTGTGTGGGGGGGGGGGTGGGGGGAGAGCGCTGGGTTTGCGGTTTGCGTTCTGCCCGCCAGCTCCTTGCGAAGGGAGGACAAGCTTCTTTCTTCTGAGCCTGTCTGACCTGAGTCGGCAACTTCCAGTCGCAATGGAAGCGGCGGAGAGGTGAGGGGGCGTCAGGCGAAGTGCTTTATTTGCCTCTGTACAGCGAGTGGGTTAAACGCTCGGTTGCAAAGAACATTAAAGGCCTCCCCGCCTGTGATTTTTGTTTGGTAAAGATTTCTGCTCCTTTCCTGTTGCTGTGCGAATCGGTTTTGTCGTCAACTGTTGCTTTGTTTTTCTACAAAAAAAACAATCTTTTTCTCTTAAACCACTTCCTTCCTTTCCAGTCTCTGACTCTTGCTGGGGCCCAGGCATCCTGAATCAGTGTTCGAAAAGCAAGTGGGGTAAATTGTACCCGTCGTAGGAACAGGAGGAGACCCATTTAGCCCTTCCCTCGAGACTGTTACCAAAGGACCATAAGTAGGCCCATTCAGCCCTTCCCTCAAGCTTGTTCCCATAGGAACAGGAGTAGGCCCATTCAGCCCTTCCCTCGAGCCTGTTACCATAGGAACAGGAGTAGGCCCATTTAGCACTTCCCTCGAGCCTGTTACCATAGGGCCAGGGGTAGGCCCATTCAGCCCTTCTCTCGAGCCTGTTACCATAGGACCAGGAGTAGGCCCATTTAGCCCTTCCCTCGAGCCTGTGACCATAGGACCAGGGGTAGGCCCATTTAGCATTTCACTCAAGCCTGTTACCATAGGCACAGGAGTAGGCCCATTTAGCCCTTCGCTCGAGCCTGTTACCATAGGACCAGGGGTAGGCCCATTTAGCCCTTTCCTCGAGCCTGTTACCATAGGCACAGGAGAAGGCCCATTCATCCCTTCCCTCGAGCCTGTTACCATTGACACAAGAGTAGACCCATTTAGCCCGTCCCTCAAGCCTGTTACCATAGGACCAGGAGTAGGCCCATTCAGCCCTTCCCTCGAGCCTGTTACCAGAGGACAAGGAGTAGGCCCATTCAGCCCTTCCCTCGAGCCTGTTACCATAGGACCAGGAGTAGACCCATTCAGCCTTTCCCTCAAGCCTGTTTCCATAGGAACAGGAGTAGACCCATTCATCCCTTCCCTCAATCCTGTTACCATTGACACAGGAGTAGGCCCATTTAGCCCGTCCCTCGAGCCTGTTACCATAGGACAGGAGTAGGCCCATTCAGCCCTTCCCTCGAGCCTGTTACCAGAGGACAAGGAGTAGGCCCATGCAGCCCTTCCCTCGAGCCTGTTACCATAGGACCAGGAGTAGACCCATTCAGCCCTTCCCTCAAGCCTGTTTCCATAGGAACAGGAGTAGACCCATTCATCCCTTCCCTCAATCCTGTTACCATTGACAAAGGAGTAGGCCCATTTAGCCCGTCCCTCGAGCCTGTTACCATAGACACAGGAGTAGGCCCATTCAGCCGTTCCCTCGAGCCTGTTACCATAGGACCAGGAGTAGGCCCATTCAGCCCTTCCCGCGAGCCTGTTGCCATAGACACAGGACGAGGCCCATTCAGCCGTTCCCTCGAGCCTGTTACCATAGGACCAGGAATAGGCCCATTCAGCCCTTCCCTCGAGCCTGTTACCATAGACACAGGAGTAGGCCCATTCAGCCGCTCCCTCGAGCCTGTTACCATTGGACCAGGAGCAGGCCCATTTAGCCGTTTCCTCGAGCCTGTTACCATAGGACCAGGAGTAGGCCCATTCAGCCCTTCCCTCGAGCCTGTTACCATAGAAACAGGATTAGGCCCATTCAGCCCTTCCCTCGAGCCTGTTACCATAGGAACAGGAGTAGGCCCATTTAGCACTTCCCTCAAGCCAGTTACCATAGACACAGGAGAAGGCCCATTTAGACCTTCCCTCGAGCCTGTTACCATTGGACCAGTAATAGGCCCATTCAGCCCTTCCCTCGAGCTTGTTACCATAGGAACAGGAGTAGGCCCATTCAGCCCGTCCCTCAAGCCTGTTACCATAGAGACAGGAGTAGGCCCATTCAGCCCTTCTCTCGAGCCTGTTACCATAGGACCAGGAGTAGGCCCATTTAGCCCTTCCCTCGAGCCTGTGACCATAGGACCAGGGGTAGGCCCATTTAGCATTTCACTCAAGCCTGTTACCATAGGCACAGGAGTAGGCCCATTTAGCCCTTCGCTCGAGCCTGTTACCATAGGACCAGGGGTAGGCCCATTTAGCCCTTTCCTCGAGCCTGTTACCATAGGCACAGGAGAAGGCCCATTTAGACCTTCCCTCGAGCTTGTTACCATAGGACCAGGGGTAGGCCCATTCAGCCCTTCCCTCGAGCCTGTTACCATAGGACCAGGAGTAGGCCCATTCAGCCCTTCCCTCGAGCCTATTACCAAAGGAACAGGAGTAGACCCATTCATCCTTTCCCTCAAGCCTGTTACCATAGACACAGGAGTAGGCCCATTTAGCACTTCCCTCGAGCCTGTTACCATAGACACAGGAGTAGGCCCATTCAGCACTTCCCTCAAGCCTGTTACCATAGGACCAGGGGTAGGCCCATTTAGCCCTTCCCTCGAGCCTGTGACCATAGGACTAGGGGTAGGTCCATTTTGCCCTTCCCTCGAGCCTGTTACCATAGAGACAGGGGTAGGCCCATTTAGCCCTTCCCTCAAGCCTGTTACCATAGGACCAGGGGTAGGCCCATTTAGCCCTTCCCTCGAGCCTATTACCATAGGCACAGGAGTAGGCCCATTCATCCCTTCCCTCGAGCCTGTTACCATTGACACAAGAGTAGACACATTTAGCTCGTCCCTCAAGCCTGTTACCATAGGACCAGGAGTAGGCCCATTCAGCCCTTCCCTCGAGCCTGTTACCAGAGGACAAGGAGTAGGCCCATTCAGCCCTTCCCTCGAGCCTGTTACCATAGGACCAGGAGTAGACCCATTCAGCCCTTCCCTCAAGCCTGTTTCCATAGGAACAGGAGTAGACCCATTAATCCCTTCCCTCGAGCCTGTTACCATAGGACCAGGAGTAGGCCCATTCAGCCCTTCCCGCGAGCCTGTTACCATAGACACAGGAGGAGGCCCATTCAGCCGTTCCCTCGAGCCTGTTACCATAGGACCAGGAATAGACCCATTCAGCCCTTCCCTCGAGCCTGTTACCATAGACACAGGAGTAGGCCCATTCAGCCGTTCCCTCGAGCCTGTTACCATAGGACCAGGAGTAGGCCCATTTAGCCGTTCCCTCGAGCCTGTTACCATAGGACCAGGAGTAGGCCCATTCAGCCCTTCCCTCGAGCCTGTTACCATAGGACCAGGAGTAGGCCCATTCAGCCCTTCCCTCGAGCCTGTTACCATAGGACCAGGAGTAGGGCCATTTAGCCCTTCCCTCGAGCCTGTTACCATTGGACCAGAAATAGACCCATTCAGCCCTTCCCTCAAGCCTGTTACCATAGGACCAGGAGTAGGCCCATTTAGCCTGCTTGAGCCTGTTACCATAGGACCAGGAGTAGGCCCATTTAGCCTGCTTGAGCCTGTTACCATAGGACCAGGAGTAGGCCCATTTAGCCTGCTTGAGCCTGTTGCCATAGGACCAGGAGTAGGCCCATTTAGCCTGCTTGAGCCTGTTACCATAGGACCAGGAGTAGGCCCATTTAGCCTGCTTGAGCCTGTTGCCATAGGACCAGGAGTAGGCCCATTTAGCCTGCTTGAGCCTGTTACCATAGGACCAGGAGTAGACCCATTTAGCATTTCCCTTGAGCCTGTTGCCATAGACACAGGAGGAGGCCCATTCAGCCCTTCCCTTGAGCCTGTTACCATAGACACAGGAGGAGGACCATTCAGCCCTTCCCTCGAGCCTGTTACCAAAGAAGCCTTGAGCACCGCCCGCTTTCCATCACTCCACCATCGGTGGCCATGCCTTTTGTTGCCTGGGCCCTAAGCTCTGCAATTTCCCTGCCTAAACCTCTCCGCCTCACTACCTCCCTCTCCTCCTTTACGATGCTCCTTAAGACCTATCTCTTAGACCGAGCTTTCAGTCAGCTGTCCCTAATATCTCCTTATGTGGCTCGCTGTCAAAATTTGTGTCTGGCCCTTGGAAAGTGACGTGGAAATTGTTACTACAGGTAGACTATCCTTTATCCGAACTTCCGAAAACTGAAAACCTCTAAAAACCGAAAGTTTTTTCGATCAGCGTAAGTCGTGCGCACGACATGACCAGACTGGCGCACGACTTACGCTGAGCAGGGCAGAGGGTCACAGAGTTCCCTCCTGGGTAGGAGACTGCAGGTCGAGCGGGGCAGTGTGAAGGAGGTACCGGGAGAGTGAACCCGACAATACAGCGGCCCGTCCGATAGCTGCAACGGCCCGTCCGATATTCCTTTCTCCCCCCCCGACCGCCGACCCCCCGCCGACCCCCACCCCTGACCCCCCGCCGACCTCCCCGCCGACCCTGACCCCTCGCCGACCCCCACCCCTGACCCACCGCCGACCCCCACCCGACCCCCCGCCGACCCCCACCCCCCGCCGACCCCCACCGCCGACCCCCCCGCCGACCCTGACCCCCGACAAATTTCCCAATACCTTCTGAAATCCGAAAAATTCCAAAAACCGAAACTCAGCTGGTCCCAAGGTTTTCGGATAAAGGATAGCCTACCTGTATATCACAGAAATCACAGAAACCCCACAGTGCAGATAGAGGCCATTTCGGCCCATCGAGCCTGCACCGACACATCTCCCACCCGATCCCCGTAACCCCTACACCAACACATATCCCACCCTATCCCCGTAACCCCACGTATTTAATCCCCCTAACACTAAGGGTCAATTTCTCATAGCCAATCAACCTAACACGCACATCTTTGAAGGCGCTGTGTAAGTGCCGGTTGCAGGTGCTGACTCTCACTGTGCAGGTTGCACCTGAACCAGAATGGGACCAACATCCTTGCGGGAAGGTTTGCTAGTACTGTTGGGGGGGGGGGGTTTAAACTAACTTGGCAGGGGGATGGGATACGGAGTAGTAGGAGGTGATGCACGGCCAAATATAGAGGAAAAAACAAGTCAGCCTGGAAGGCAGAGCAACTATGTAACGGCACAAGGGATTATGGCAAGTCTGGATGGCATTTATTTTAATGCAAGGTGTCCTGCGAGTAAGACAGATGAATTGAAAGTGTTGATGAACACATGGGAGTATGATATTTTTTCTATCACAGAGACATGGTTGAGGGAGGGGCAGGACTGGCAGTTCAATATTCCTGGGTGCAGAATCTTCAGGCGAGGCAGAGGGGGCTGTAAAAGAGGAGGGGGTGTTGCAATATTAATCAAGGAGTCAATTACTGCTGTAAGGAGGGATGATATCTTTGCAGGTTCCTCTAATGAGGCCATGTGGGTAGAACTTAAAAACAAAAAGGGGGCAAGCACTTTGCTGGGAGCATACTATAGGCCCCCAAACAGTCAGGGGGAGATAGAGGAACAGATATGTAGGCAAATCTCAGAGAAGTGTAGAAATAATAGGGTAATAATAGTAGGGGATTTCAACTTCCCCAATATTAGGAGAGGAAGGATGTTCTTGCCATGGAGAGAGTGCAGCAAAGATTCACCAGACTGATACCTGGGATGGCAGGAATGACGTATGAAGAGAGATTGGGTCGATTGGGCTTATATTCGCTAGAGTTTAGAAGAATGAGAGGGGATCTCATTGAAACTTATAAAATTCTAACAGGACTAGACAGAATAGATGCAGGAAGGATGTTCCCGATGGTGGGGGAGTCCAGAACCAGGGGTCACAGTCTAAGGATAAGGGGTAAGCCATTTAGGACAGAGATGAGGAGGAATTTCTTCACCCAGAGAGTGGTGAACCTGTGGAATTCTCTACCACAGAAAGCAGTGGAGGCCAATTCATTAAATATATTCAAGAAGGAGTTAGATATATTTCTTAAGGCTAAAGGGATCAAGGGGTATGGGGAGAAAGCAGGGACAGGGTACTGAATTTGGATGATCAGCCATGATCTCATTGAATGGTGGAGCAGGCTCGAGGGGCCGAATGGCCTACTCCTGTTCCTATCTTCTATGTCTATGTCTAGGAACTTTTCCTCTCAGTAGAGGGGTCAATAACCAGGGGGCAGGAGGTTTAGAGGGGATCTGAGGAAAACTTTTTCATCCAGAGGGTGGTTGGAATCTGGAACTCAGTGCCTGAAAGGATGGTAGAGGCAGGAACCCTCACAACATTCACGAAGCATTTAGATGAGTACTTGAAACGCCATAGCACACAAGGCTACGGACCAAGTGCTGGAAAATGGGATTAGAATAGACAGGGCTTGATGGCCGGCATGGACACGATGGGCTGAAGGGCCTCTTTCTGTGCTGTATGACTCAATGACTCTATCTCGATAATTAGGTCAGAGGTTCCCAGCGCGCAGGCAGTGCAGCTATTCGACCAGGAGGAGCGGGGGCTGACCAACAAAGGGTTAAGTCTCTCGTCGAGAGCGGGGTTGAGGTGTCTGGTGTTGGGGGCGGGGTGGGGGTTGGTCAGAGGGGCGGGCGAAGGAAACTGCGGAACAGATCGAATTCTTTCAACTCTCAGTCAGTCGAAAAGCGCTTGAGGTTTTGTGTGTCTTTCAAACCAGAGGCAAGAAGGACGAGACGGAGAGAGAGAGAGAGACGGGTGGAGAGAGTCAGTCGGAATCTGAAATCTGGTTGACATCTGCCCACCCTCCCCCCCCACCCCCCCCAGCTTGCCAGAATTGCTCACTTCCTGCTCATCTGGAGAATGTAACCCTTTGTTAAGCCAGGCATACCTACTAGGGGAACAGAAATTGTGTAACCTTAGCGGCACACTACGTTACAGCTTGCCATAAACAGAGGGACAACCATTAAATCTAAGAAAAGAGTATATACAAATGATATGAATGTATATTTATACACTCAGGCATATATCTGTTTATACACTGTATGGATAGACCTGCGTTTATGTGTTCAACCATAAATGTTTTTCGATGCTTTGGCAACATAAGACGTACCTCATCATGCCAATAAAGCGATTTGAATTGAATTGAAAAAATAGAGGGGCTTAGAGAGCACAGCATGGAACTTACAGCTCTGGAACAGGACATTCGACTGCACACGAGCCTCCTCCCACCCCTCTTCCTCTCACCCTATCACCATATCCTTCTACTCTTATATATAAGGAGGCTACAAAGGGATATAGATAGGTTAAGTGAGTGGGCAAAGATCTGGCCGATGGTGGGAAAATGTGAAGTTGTCCATTTTGGCCGGAAGAATAAAAAAGGAAGCATGTTATCTAAATGGTGAGAGATTGCAGAGCTCTGAGATGCAGAGGGATCTGGGTGTCCTAGTGCATGAATCACAAAAGGTTACTAGGCAGGTACCGCAAGTAATTTGGAAAGCTAATAGAATGTTATTGTTTATTGCGAGGGGAATTGAATACAAAAGTAGGGAGGTTATGCCTCAGTTGTACGGGGTTTTGGGGAGACCACATCTGGAGTACTGTGTACAGTATTGGTCTCCTTATTTAAGGATGGATGTAAATGCGTTGGAAGCAGTTCAGAGAAGGTTTACTGGACTAATACCTGCAATGGGCGGGTCGTCTTATGAGGAAAGGTTGGACAGGCTAGGCTTGTATCCGCTGGAGTTTAAAAGAGTAAGAGGTGACTTGATTGAAACATATAAGACCCTGAGGGGTCTGGACAGGGTGGATGTGGAGAGGATGTTTCCTCTTGTGGGAGAATCTAGAACTAGGGGTCATTGTTTAAAAATAAGGGGTCGCCCATTTAAGACAGAGATGAGGAGAAATTGTGTCTCACAGAGGGTCGTGAGTCTTTGGAACTCTCTTCCTCAGAGGGCGGTGGAAGCAGAGTCTTTGAATATTTTTAAGGCAGAGGTAGATAGATTCTTGATAAGCAAGGGGGTGAAAGGTTATCGGGGGTAGGCGGGAATGTGGAGTAATCGGATCAGCCATGATCTTATTGAATGGCGGAGCAGGCTTGAGGGGCCGAGTGGCCGACTCCTCCTGCTAATTCGTATGCTCATATATGTATGTTCCTATTCCTTTCTCCCTCATGTGTTTATCTAACCTCCTCTTAAATGCATCTATACTATTTGCCTCAACCACTCCCTGTGGTAGCGAGTTCCACATTCTCACCACTCTCTGTTAAAGAAGTTTCTCCTGAATGCCCCATTGGATTTATTAGTGACTATCTTATATTGATGGCCCCTAGTTTATAACTCCCCCAACAAGTGGAAGCATCTTCTCTACGTCTAACCTATCAAACCCCCTTTCATAATCTTAAAGATGTCCATCAGGTCACCCCTCAGCCTTCTGTTTTCTAGAGAAAATAGCCCCAGCCCGTTCAGATTTTCCTGATATGTGTAACTTCTCAGTTATGGTGTCCTCCTTGTAAATCTTTTTTTTTTCACCTTCTCCAGGGCCTCGATATCCTTTTTAGCAATATGGAGACCAGAACTGCGCACAGTGCTCGTCAGGTTTCAAATAAAGCTGTTGGACTATAACCTGGTGTTGTGTGACTTCTTACATTGATCTAAACAAGGTATATGGAGATTGGAATTGTGTACAGTGCTCCAAGTGTGATCTAACCAAAGTATATGGAGACCAGAACTGTGCACAGTGCTCCCAATGTGGTCTAACCAAGGTATATGGAGATCAGAACTATGCACAGTGCTCCAAGTGTGGTCTAACCAAGGTATATAGAGACCAGAACTGTGCACAGTGCTCCAAGTGTGATCTAACCAATGTATATGGAGACCAGAACTTTGCGCAGTGCTCCAAGTGTGGTGTAACCAGGGTATTTGGAGACTAGAACTGTGCACAGTGCTCCAAATGTGATCTAACCAAGGCATATAGAGACCAGAACTGTGCACAGTGCTCCAAGTGTGGTCTAACCAAGGTATATGGAGTCCAGAACTGTGCACAATGCTCCAAGTGTGGCCTAACCAAGGTATATAGAGACCAGAACTGTGCACAGTGCTCCAAGTGTGATCTAACCAATGTATATGGAGACCAGAACTTTGCACAGTGCTCCAAGTGTGGTCTAACCAAGGTATATGGAGACCAGAACTGTGCACAGTGCTCCAAGTGTGGCCTAACCAATGTTCTATACAAGTTTAATAGAACCTCTCTGCTTTTCAATTCTATTCCTCTAGAACTAGGTCGAGAATTCAAAGATTTAGCATTTATAAATTGAGAAATGATACTGGGCGATGAAGACCCATGCAAAGGAAGGTGACTGGTATGTTAGCCTTTAGCAAGTTGGAGTATGAGTAAGAAAGTCTTGCTGCAATTATATAGGGCCCTGGTGAGACCACACCTGGAGTATTGTGTACAGTTTTGGTCTCCTTACCGAAGGAAGGATATACTTGCCAAAGAGGGAGTGCAACGAAGGTTCACCAGACTGGCTCCTGGGATAAGAAGTCTGTTCCATACGAGGAGAGATTGAGTAGAATGGGCCTATATTCCCTGGAGTTTAGAAGAATGAGAGGTGATCTCATTGAAACGTATAAAATTCTTTGAGAGCTTGCCAGGGTAGATGCTGTGAGGTTGTTTCTCCTGGCTGGAGAGTCGAAAACTAGCGGTTCCCAGTCTCAGGATAAGGGGTCGGCCATTTGGGACTGAGATGAGGAGAAATTTCTTCACTCAGAGGGTGGTGACTCTTTGGAATTCTCCACCCCAGAGGGCTGTGGAGGCTCAGTCGTTGAGTATATTCAAGGCCGAGAGAGATAGATTTTGGAACATTAAGGGAATCAAGGGATATGGCGATCGGGCGGGAAAGTGGAGTTGAGTTTGAAGATCAGCCATGATCTTACTGAATGGCGGAGCAGGCTCGAGGAGCCGTATTATTTCTGATGTTCTTATGCAGTCAAACAAGTTCGAAAAACATTCGGAAGGGGAAGAATATTACTTGGGAAATAAGAATCTAAATGGTTTAGAGGAACAAAGGGATCTCGGAGTACAACTACACAAATGACTAAAAGCAGCGACACACTTTAATAAGGTCTTAAAGAAAGCAAACCGAGCACTAGGGTTTATTTCTAGTGGTATAGATTTGAAAGGCAGGGAAGTTATGCTAAACCTGTATCGAACCTTGGTTAGACCACACTTGGAGTACTGCATAAAGTTCTGGTCGCCTTATTATAAAAAGGTTACAGAGGCACTGGAGAGGGTGCAGAGAAGATTTACAAGGATGATACCAGAACTAAGAGGTTATACCTACCAGAAACGCTGTTTACGGAGGTCACGGACCATCATCAAAGACCCTACCCACCCCAGCCACAGTCTGTTCGCCCTCCTGCCATCTGGGAGACGCTACAGATGCATTCGCACCCGAACGACCAGATTTAGGAACAGCTTCTTTCCCAGGGCTGTCATCCTACTGAACTCCACAAATAAACTCTAAAGCCTGCACATCCGCCAATGCACTTTATTATGTTTATGTTAATGTATTACAAGCCAAATGAATGTTGTATGTTTAAATGTCTCCAAATGTACACTCTCGGGAGCCGCAAGCCTACATTTCGTTGTACTGCACTTGTGCACTAACAATGACAATAAAGTTGATTATGATTATGATTATGAGAAAATAAACAGGCTGGGTATCTTTTCTCTTATACATAAGATGTTGGAGCAGGAGTCGGTCATTCGGCCCCTCGAGCCTGCTCCGCCATTCAATAAGATCATAGCTGATCTGATCTTGGGTCTCAACTCCACTTCCCTGCCCGCTCCCCATAACCCTTGACACCCTCACCGTTCAAAAATCTGTCTATCTCCACCTTAAACATACTCAATGACCCAGCCTCTACAGCTCTCCTGGGAAGAGATTTCCACAGATTCACGACCCTCTGAGAGAAGAAATTCCTCCTCATTTCCGATTTAAAAGGGTGCCCCCTTATTCTGAAACTATGCCCCCGAGTTCTAGATTTCCCCACGAAGGGAAACATCATCTCAGCATCTACCCTGTGGAGCCCCTTCAGAATCTTACATGTTTCAATAAGATCCCCTCTCATGCTTCTAAACTCCAATGAGTATAGGCCCAACCTGCTCAACCTTTCCTCATAATACAATCCCATCATCTCCGGAATCAACCTCGTGAACCTTCTCTGAACTGCCTCCAATGCAAGAGTCATAGTCATAGAGTCATAGAGTTATACGGCACGGAAAGAGGCCCTTCGGCCCATCGTGTCTGCACCGGCCATCAAGCCCTATCTATTCTAATCCCATTTTCCAGCACTTGGTCCGTAGCCTTGTCTGCTATGGCGTTTCAAGTGCTCATCTAAATGCTCCTTGAATGTTGTGAGGGTTCCTGCCTCTACCACCCTTTCAGGCAGTGAGTTCCAGATTCCAACCACCCTCTGGGTGAGAAAGTTTTTCCTCAAATCCCCTCTAAACCTCCTGCCCCTTACCTTGAATCTATGCCCCCTTGTTATTGACCCCTCTACTAAGGGGAAAAGTTCCTTTCTACCCACCCTATCTATGCCCCTCATAATTTTGTACACCTCAATCAGGTCTCCCCTCAGCCTTCTCTGCTCCAAGGAAAACAAACCCAGCCTGTCCAGTCTTTCTTCATAGCTGAAGCGCTCCAGCCCAGGTAACATCCTGGTGAATCTCCTCTGCACCCTCTCCAAAGCAATCACATCCTTCCTATAGTGTGGCGACCAGAACTGCACACAGTACTCCAGCTGTGGCCTTACCAGCGTTTTGTACAGCTCCATCATAACCTCCCTGCTCTTATATTCTGTGCCTCGGCTAATGAAGGCAAGTATCCCATATGCCTTTTTAACCACCTTATCCACCTGTTCTGCTGCCTTCAGGGATCTATATACATGCACACCAAGGTCCCTCTGATCCTCTGTCATTCCTAGGGTCTTACCATTCATTGTGTACTCCCTTTCCTTGTTAGTCCATCCAAAATGCATCACCTCACACTTTTCAGGGTTAAATTCCATTTGCCACTGTTCCGCCCATCTGACCAACCCATCTATATCGTCCTGCAGACTGAGGCTACCCACCTCGCTATTCACCACCCCACCAATTTTCGTGTCATCTGCGAACTTACTGATCATACCTTTTACATTCACATCCAAATCATTAATGTAGACCACAAACAGCAAGGGACCCAGCACCGATCTCTGTGGTACCCCACTGGACACAGGCTTCCAGTCACAAAAACAACCTTCCACCATCACCCTCTGCCTTCTGCCACTAAGCCAGTTTTGGATCCAATGTGCCAAGGCACCCTGGATCCCATGGGCTCTTACCTTCCTGACCAGTCTCCTATGCAGGACTTTATCAAAAGCCTTACTGAAATCCATGTAAACCACATCCACTGCACTACCCTCATCCACACACCTAGTCACCCCCTCGAAAAATTCAATCAAATTGGTCAGACATGATCTTCCCTTGACAAAGCCATGCTGGCTATCCCTAATTAATCCCTGCCTCTCCAAGTGGAGACCAATTCTGTCCCTCAGAATTTTTTCCAATAATTTCCCTACCACTGATGTTAGGCTCACTGGCCTGTAATTCCCTGGTTTATCCCTACTATCCTTCTTGAATAATGGTACTACGTTAGCTGTTCTCCAGTCTGCTGGCACATCCCCTGTGACCAGAGAGGTTCTGAAAATTTGTGTCAGAGCCCCTGCAATCTCCTCCTTTGCCTCACATAGTAGCCTGGGATACATCTCATCTGGGCCTGGGGATTTATCCACTTTTAAGCCTGCTAAAACCACTAGTACCTCCTCCCTCTTGATGCTAATATGTTCAAGTATATCACAGTCCCCCTGCCCGATTTCTATGTCTACATCGTCCTTCTCCATAGTGAGCACAGATGCAAAAAATTCATTTAAAACCCCACCTACATCCTCTGGCTCCACACACAGCTTGCCACTTTGGTCCCTAATGGGCCCTACTCTTTCCCTAGTTATCCTCTTGCCCTTAATATACTTATAAAACACCTTAGGATTTTCCTTTATTTTGCTCACCAGTGTTATTTCATGGCCCCTCCTCGCTCTCCTAATTTCTTTTTTAAGTATCCCCCTGCACTTTTTATACTCCTCTAGGGCTTCCTCTGTCTTTAGCCCTTTGTATCTGCCAAAAGCCCCCCTTTTTTTCCTAATCCATTCTTGTATATCCATTGACATCCAAGGTTCCCTGGGCTTGTTGGTCCCACCCTTGATCTTTACGGGAACATGTTGCCATTGTACTCTCTCAATTTCCTTTCTGAAAGACTCCCATTGCTCCGATGTGGATTTTCCTTCAAGTAGCTGATCCCAGTCCACATTGGCCAGATCCTGCCTTATCATATTAAAATCGGCCTTCCCCCAATTTAGAACCTTTATTTCCGGTCCATCCTTGTCCTTTTCCATGACTACCTTAAATCTCACCGAATTATGGTCACTGTCACCAAAGTGCTCACCTACTAACACTACTACCACTTGCCCGGCCACATTCCCTAGAATTTGGTCCAGTACCGCCCCCTCTCTTGTAGGACTTTCTACATGCTGGCTCAAAAAGCTCTCCTGGATGCACTTTAAGAATTCTGCACCCTCTAAGCCTTTCACACTCTGACTATCCCAGTTAATATTGGGGAAGTTGAAATCCCCCACTATTATTACCCTATTATTTGCACAGTTCTCTGAGATTTGCCTACATATCTGTTCCTCTATCTCCCCCTGACTGTTAGGGGGCCTATAGTACACTCCCAGCAAAGTGCTAGCCCCCTTTTTGTTTTTAAGTTCAACCCATATGGCCTCATTAGAGGAACCTGTTAATATATCATCACTCCTTACAGCAGTAATTGTCTCCTTAATTAATATTGCGACACCCCCTCCTCTTTTACCCCCCCCCCCCCCGTCGTCTCGCCTGAAGATTCTATACCCCGGAATATTGAGCTGCCAGTCTTGCCCCTCCCTCAACCATGTCTCCGTGATAGCAACAATATCATACTCCCATGTGTTCATCAACACTTTCAGTTCATCCTCCTTATTCGTAAGACTCCTTGCATTAAAATAAATGCCATTTAGCCTTGCCCTACTCCCTCGTGTCGTTACATATTTGCTCTGCCTTCCAGTCTGACTTATTTTTTCCTCTATATTTGGCTGTACATCACCCCCTATTATAGCTCCACTCTGTAGCCCATCCCCCTGCCAAGTTAGTTTAAACCCCCCCGAACAGTGCTAGCAAACCTCCCCGCAAGGATATTTGTTTTTCCTCAAATCCCCTCTAAACCTCCTGCCCCTTACCTTGAAACTTTGCCCCCTGGTTATTGACCCCTTTACTAAGGGGAAAAGTTTCTTTCTCTCTGTCCTATCTATGCCCCTCATAATTTTGTACACCTCAATCAGGTCCCCCCCTCAGCCTTCTCTGCTTTAAGGAAAACAACCCCAGCCTGTCCAGTCTCTCTTCATAGCTGAAGCGCTCCAGCCCAGGTAACATCCGGGTGAATCTCCTCTGCACCCTCTCCAATGCAATCACATCCTTCCTATAGTGTGGCGACCAGAACTGCACAAAGTATTCCACCTGTGGCCTAACTAGTGTTTTGTACAGCTCCATCATAACCTCCCTGCTCTTATATTCTATGCCTCGGCTAATGAAGGCAAGTATCCCATAAGACTTTTTAACACCTTATCTACCTGTCCTGCTGCCTTCAGGGATCTATCTACATGCACACCAAGTATATCCTTCCTTAGGTAAGGAGACCAGAACTGCACACAGTACTCCAGGTGCGGTCTCACCAACACCCTGTACAGTTGTAACAGGACTTCCCTACTTTTATACCCCATTCCCTTTGCAATATAGGCCAACACTCCATTTGCCTTAATAATTCCTTGCTGTACCTGTAGGCTAACCTTTTGTGATTCATGCACAAGGAACCCCCAGATCACTCGGTGCCTCAGCATTTTGTCATTTCTCCCCATTTAAATAATAATTTGCTTTTTTAATTTTCTTCAAAAGGGAAGGCTGAGGCGGGGTGGGGGCAGGCGGCCTAATAGAGGTCTTTAAAATCATGAAAGGTTTTGATAGAGTGGACACAGAGAGAATGTTCCCAATTGTGAGGAAGAGCAAAAACTAGAGGCCATCAATATAAGAGTCACCAGGAAATCCAACTGGGAATTGAGAAGAAACTTCTTTACCCAGAGAGTGGAGAGAATGTGGAACTCGCTCCCGCAGGGAGTGGTGGAAGCGAATAGTATGGATGTATTTAAGAGGAGGCTGGACAAGCATATGAGGGAGAACGGAATAGAGGGTTATGCTGATAGATTTAGATGAGGGAAGAGGCGCGAGTGGAGCACAAACACCGGTATGGACTGGTTGGGGCAAATTGCCTGTTTCTGTGCCGTATATCCTGTGTAATGAGCCAAACCCAGGGAGGGCTAGCTGTGTTTTTGCATCAATGTAGGCCAAGCTCGCTGCAGGAACGGAGTCCTGCATTTCCGCCTTGCAAATATTTCCGAAAACAGGGTTCATCCGAGAATGAGTCAACCGCAAATCTGAGTTTCACAGAGACAGCTGTGACTCCGCAAAGCTGGGTAGCTGTGCCGATTGGCCCAGACGACTCAACTAAGACAGACGACCAACTTAAATAGGCGCATTAGGTGTGCATTATCTCACAGGTTGGAGTCACCTTAATCTCATTGTGGTTAAAAACTAAAACAGCTGTCCCTCAATCTGTCCCTCTCAGTATCTACAAACCTGCATCATCTCCACTCAATCTCTCCCTCTCAGTATTTACAAACCTGGATGATCTCCCCCTCAATCTGTTGCTTTCAGTATCTACAAACCCGGATCATCTCCCCTCAATCTGTCCCCCTCAGTATCTACAAACCTGGATCATCTCCCCTCAATCTGTCCCTCTCAGTATCTACAAACCTGGATCACCTCCACTCAATCTGTCCCTCTCAGTATCTACAAACCTGGATCATCTCCCACTCAATCTGTCCCTCTCAGTATCTACAAACCTGGATCATCTCCCCTCAATCTGTCCCTCTCAGTATCGACAAACCTGGATCATCTCCCCTCAATCTGTCCCTCTCAGTATTTACAAACCTGGATCATCTCCCCTCAATCTGTCCCTCTCAGGATCTACAAACCTGGATCATCTCCCCTCAATCTGTCCCTCTCAGTATCTACAAACCTGGATCATCTCCCCTCAATTTGTCCCTCTCAGTATCTACAAACCTGGATCATCTCCCCTCAATCTGTCCCTCTCATTATTTACAAACCTGGATCATCGCCCCTCAATCTGTCCCTCTCAGTATCTACAAACGAGGATCATCTCCCCTCAATCTGTCTCGCTCAGTACCTACAAACCTGGATCATCTCCCCTCAATCTGTCCCCCTCAGTATTTACAAACCTGGATCATCTCCCCTCAATCTGTCCCTCTCAGTATCTACAAACCTGGATCATCTCCCCTCAATCTGTCCCTCTCAGTATCTACAAACCTGGATCATCTCCCCTCAATCTGTCCCTCTCAGTATCTACAAACCTGGATCATCTCCCCTCAATCTGTCCCTCTCAGTATCTACAAACCTGGTTCATCTCCCCCTCAATCTGTCCCTCTCAGTATCTACAAACCTGGATCATCTCCCCTCAATCTGTCCCTCTCAGTATCTACAAACCTGGATCATCTCCCCTCAATCTGTCCCTCTCAGTATCTACAAACCTGGATCATCTCCCCCTCAACCTGTCCCTCTCAGTATTTACAAACCTGGATCATCTCCCCTCAATCTGTCCCTCTCAGTATTTACAAACCTGGATCATCTCCCCTCAATCTGTCCCTCTCAGTATTTACAAACCTGGATCATCTCCCCTCAATCTGTCCCTCTCAGTATTTACAAACCTGGATCATCTCCCCTCAATCTGTCCCTCTCAGTATCTACAAACCTGGATCATCTCCCCTCAATCTGTCCCTCTCAGTATTTACAAACCTGGATCATCTCCCCTCAATCTGTCCCTCTCAGTATCTACAAACCTGGATCATCTCCCCTCAATCTGTTCCCCTCAGTATTTACAAACCTGGATCATCGCCCCTCAATCTGTCCCTCTCAGTATTTACAAACCTGGATCATCGCCCCTCAATCTGTCCCTCTCAGTATCTACAAACCTGGATCATCTCCCCTCAATCTGTCCCTCTCAGTATCTACAAACCTGGATCATCTCCCCTCAATCTGTCCCTCTCAGTATCTACAAACCTGGATCATCTCACCTCAATCTGTCCCTCTCCGTATCTACAAACCTGGATCATCTCCCCTCAATCTGTCCCTCTCAGTATCTACAAACCTGGATCATCTCCCCCTCAATCTGTCCCTCTCAGTATCTACAAACCTGGATCATCTCCCCTCAATCTGTCCCTCTCAGTATCTACAAACCTGGATCATCTCCCCATCAATCTGTCCCTCTCAGTATCTACAAACCTGGATCATCTCCCCTCAATCTGTCCCTCTCAGTATCTACAAACCTGGATCATCTCCCCCGCAATCTGTCCCTCTCATTATCTACAAACTTGGATCATCTCCCCTCAATCTGTTCCTCTCAGTATTTACAAACTTGGATCATCTCCCCCTCAATCTGTCCCTCTCAGTATCTACAAACCTGGATCATCTCCCCTCAATCTGTCCGTCTCAGGATTTACAAACCTGGACCATCTCCCCTCAATCTGTCCCTCTCAGTATTTACAAACCTGGATCATCGCCCCTCAATCTGTCCCTCTCAGTATCTACAAACCTGGATCATCTCCCCCTCAATCTGTCCCTCTCAGTATCTACAAACCTGGATCATCTCCCCCTCAACCTGTCCCTCTCAGTATCTACAAACCTGGATCATCTCCCCTCAATCTGTCCCTCTCAGTATCTACAAACCTGGATCATCTCCCCTCAATCTGTCCCTCTCAGTATCTACAAACCTGGATCATCTCCCCTCAATCTGTCCCTCTCAGTATTTCCAAACTTGGATCATCTCCCCTCAATCTGTCCCTCTCAGTATCTACAAACCTGGATCATCTCCCCCTCAATCTGTCCCTCTCAGTATTTACAAACCTGGATCATCTCCCCTCAATCTGTCCCTCTCAGCATCTACAAACCTGGATCATCTCCCCCTCAATCTGTCCCTCTCAGTATTTACAAACCTGGATCATCTCCCCTCAATCTGTCCCTCTCAGTATTTACAAACCTGGATCATCTCCCCTCAATCTGTCCCTCTCAGTATTTACAAACCTGGATCATCTCCCCTCAATCTGTCCCTCTCAGTATCTACAAACCTGGATCATCTCCCCTCAATCTGTCCCTCTCAGTATCTACAAACCTGGATCATCTCCCCTCAATCTGTCCCTCTCAGTATTTACAAAGCTGGATCATCTCCCCTCAATCTGTCCCTCTCAGTATCTACAAACCTGGATCATCTCCCCTCAATCTGTCCCTCTCAGTATCTACAAACCTGGATCATCTCCCCTCAATCTGTCCCTCTCAGTATCTACAAACCTGGATCCTCTCCCCCTCAATCTGTCCCTCTCAGTATCTACAAACCTGGATCATCTCCCCCTCAATCTGTCCCTCTCAGTATCTACAAACCTGGATCATCTCCCCTCAATCTGTCCCTCTCAGTATCTACAAACCTGGATCATCTCTCCTCAATCTGTCCCTCTCAGTATTTACAAACCTGGATCATCTCCCCTCAATCTGTCCCTCTCAGTATCTACAAACCTGGATCATCTCCCCTCAATCTGTCCCTCTCAGTATCTACAAACCTGGATCATCTCCCCCTCAATCTGTCCCTCTCAGTATCTACAACCCTGGACTATCTCCCCTCAATCTGTCCCTCTCAGTATTTACAAACCTGGATCATCTCCCCTCAATCTGTCCCTCTCAGTATCTACAAACCTGGATCATCTCCCCTCAATCTGACCCTCTTAGTATTTACAAACCTGGATCATCTCCCCTCAATCTGTCCCTCTCAGTATCTACAAACCTGGATCATCTCCCCTCAATCTGTCCCTCTCAGTATTTACAAACCTGGATCATTGCCCCTCAATCTGTCCCTCTCAGTATCTACAAACCGGGATCATCTCCCCTCAATCTGTCTCGCTCAGTATCTACAAACCTGGATCATCTCCCCTCAATCTGTCCCTCTCAGTATCTACAAACCTGGATCATCTCACCTCAATCTGTCCCTGTCAGTATCTACAAACCTGGATCATCTCCCCTCAATCTGTCCCTCTCAGTATCTACAAACCTGGATCATCTCACCTCAATCTGTCCCTGTCAGTATCTACAAACCTGGATCATCTCCCCTCCATCTGTCCCTCTCAGGGTTTACAAACCTGGATCATCTCCCCTCAATCTGTCCCTCTCAGTATCTACAAACCTGGATCATCTCCCCTCAATCTGTCCCTCTCAGTATCTACAAACCTGGATCATCTCACCTCAATCTGTCCCTGTCAGTATCTACAAACCTGGATCATCTCCCCTCAATCTGTCCCTCTCAGTATCTACAAACCTGGATCATCTCCCCCTCAATCTGTCCCTCTCAGTATCTACAAATATGGATCATCTCCCCTCAATCTGTCCCTCTCAGTATCTACAAACCTGGATCATCTCCCCCTCAATCTGTCCCTCTCAGTATCTACAAACCTGGATCATCTCCCCTCAATCTGTCACTCTCAGTATCTACAAACCTGGATCATCTCCCCCACAATCTGTCCCTTTCATTATCTACAAACCTGGATCATCTCCCCTCAATCTGTTCCTCTCAGTATTTACAAACCTGGATCATCTCCCCCTCAATCTGTCCCTCTCAGTATCTACAAACCTGGATCATCTCCCCTCAATCTGTCCCTCTCAGGGTTTACAAACCTGGATCATCTCCCCTCAATCTGTCCCTCTCAGTATTTACAAACCTGGATCATCGCCCCTCAATCTGTCCCTCTCAGTATCTACAAACCTGGATCATCTCCCCCGCAATCTGTCCGTCTCAGTATCTACAAACCTGGATCATCTCCCCCTCAATCTGTCCCTCTCAGTATCTACAAACCTGGATCATCTCCGCTCAATCTGTCCCTCTCAGTATCTACAAACCTGGATCATCTCCCCTCAATCTGTCCCTCTCAGTATCTACAAACCTGGATCATCTCCCCTCAATCTGTCCCTCTCAGTATCTACAATCCTGGATCATCTCCCGCTCAATCTGTCCCTCTCAGTATCTACAAACCTGGATCATCTCCCCTCAATCTGTCCCTCTCAGAATTTACAAACCTGGATCATCGCCCCTCAATCTGTCCCTCTCAGTATCTACAAACCTGGATCATCTCCCCCTCAATCTGTCCCTCTCAGTATTTACAAACCTGGATCATCTCCCCTCAATCTGTCCCTCTCAGTATCTACAAACCTGGATCATCTCCCCCTCAATCTGTCCCTCTCAGTATCTACAAACCTGGATCATCTCCCCTCAATCTGTCCCTCTCAGTATCTACAAACCATGATCATCTCCCCTCAATTTGTCCCTCTCAGTATTTACAAACCTGGATCATCTCCCCTCAATCTGTCCCTCTCAGTATTTACAAACTTGGATCATCCCCCCTCAATCTGTCCCTCTCAGTATCTACAAACCTGGATCATCTCCCCCTCAATCTGTCCCTCTCAGTATTTACAAACCTGGATCATCTCCCCCTCAATCTGTCCCTCTCAGTATCTACAAACCTGGATCATCTCCCCTCAATCTGTCCCTCTCAGTATCTACAAACCTGGATCATCTCCCCTCAATCTGTCCCTCTCAGTATTTACAAACCTGGATCATCTCCCCTCAATCTCTCCCTCTCAGTATCTACAAACCTGGATCATCTCCCCTCAATCTCTCCCTCTCAGTATCTACAAACCTGGATCATCTCCCCTCAATCTGTCCCTCTCTGTATCTACAAACCTGGATCATCTCCCCTCAATCTGTCCCTCTCAGTATCTACAAACCTGGATCATCTCCACCTCAATCTGTCCCTCTCAGTATCTACAAACCTGGATCATCTCCCCCGCAATCTGTCCCTCTCATTATCTACAAACCTGAATCATCTCCCCTCAATCTGTTCCTCTCAGTATTTACAAACCTGGATCATCTCCCCTCAATCTGTCCCTCTCAGTATCTACAATCCTGGATCATCTCCCCTCAATCTGTCCCTCTCAGTATTTACAAACCTGGATCATCTCCCCTCAATCTGTCCCTCTCAGTCTTTACAATCCTGGATCATCTCCCCCTCAGTCTGTCCCTCTCATTATCTACAAACCTGGATCATCTCCCCTCAATCTGTTCCTCTCAGTATTTACAAACCTGGATAATCTCCCCTCAATCTGTCCCTCTCAGTATTTACAAACCTGGATCACCTCCCCTCAATCTGTCCCTCTCAGTATTTACAAACCTGGATCATCTCCCCTCAATCTGTCCCTCTCAGTATCTACAAACCTGGATCATCTCCCCTCAGTCTGTCCCTCTCAGTATCTACAAACCTGGATCATCTCCCCTCAATCTGTCCCTCTCAGTATTTACAAACCTGGATCATCTCCCCCTCAATCTGTCCCTCTCAATATCGACAAACCTGGATCATCTCCCGTCATTCTGACCCTCTCAGTATTTACAAACCTGGATCATCTCCCCCTCAATCTGTCCCTCTCAGTATCTACAAACCTGGATCATCTCCACTCAATCTGTCCCTCTCAGTATCTGCAAACCTGGATTATCTTCCCTCAATCTGTCCCTCTCAGTATCTACAAACCTGGATCATCTCCCCTCAATCTGTCCCTCTCAGTATCTACAAACCTGGATCATCTCCGCTCAATCTGTATCACTCAGCCTTGGCTCATTGAGATGCACTCTCTCTCTCCCCCCTCTGAGTTAGAAGGTCTTGAGTTCGAGCCCCACTGCTCCAGGATTGATCTTCATAATCCAGGCCGACATTCCGACTTCCAGTACGAAGGAATGCCGTACTGTGATGTTGGATTAGGGATAAATATTGGCCCCAGGATACCTGATGGAAATCCACTGCCCTTCTTCGAAATAGTGTCTCTGGTATATTTTACGTCCACCCGAGATGATTGACGCGACCTTGATTTAATGTCTCATCTGAAAGACGGGAACTTCAACAGTATGGCACTCCCTCAGTACTGCCCCTCCGACAGTGCAGTGCTCCCTCAGTACTGTCCCTCCGACAGTGCAGCACTCCCTCAGTACTGCCCCTCCGACAGTGCAGTGCTCCCTCAGTACTGTCCATCCGACAGTGCAGCACTCCCTCAGTACTGCCCCTCCGACAGTGCAGCGCTCCCTCAGTACTTCCCCTCCGACAGTGCAGTGCTCCCTCAGTACTGCCCCTCCGACAGTGCAGCGCTCCCTCAGTACTGTCCCTCTGACAGTGCAGCGCTCCCTCAGTACTGCCCCTCGGATAGTATGGCGCTCCCTCAGTACTGCCCCTCCGACAGTACGGCGCTTCCTCAGTACTGCTCCTCGGATAGTGCGGCGCTCCCTCAGTACTGCCCCTCCAACAGTGCAGCGCTCACTCAGTACTGCTCCTCCAACAGGGCAGCACTCCCTCAGTACTGCCCCTCGGATAGTGCGGCGCTCCCTCAGTACTGCCCCTCCGACAGTGCAGCGCTCCCTCGGTACTGCCCCTCCGACAGTGCGGCGCTTCCTCAGTACTGCTCCTCGGATAGTGCGGCGCTCCCTCAGTACTGCCCCTCCGACAGTGAAGCGCTCACTTAGTACTGCTCCTCCAACAGGGCAGCACTCCCTTCGTGCTGCCCCTTGGATAGTGCGGCACTCCCTCAGCACTGCCTCTCCAACAGTGCAGCACTCCCTCAGTACTGTCCCTCCGAAAGTGCAGCTCTCCCTCAGTACTGCCCCCTCCGACAGTGCAGCGCTCCCTCAGTACTGCCCCATCCGACAGTGCGGCGCTCTCTCTGTACTGCCCCTCCGACAGTGCAGCGCTCCCTCAGTACTGCCCCATCCGACAGTGCGGCGCTCTCTCTGTACTCCCCCTCCGACTGTGCAGCGCTCCCTCAGTACAGACCCTCTGACAGTGCTGTGCTTTATCCCCGTAGTCCTGCAATTTAATTTCCCTCAAGTGACTATCCAGTCACCTCTCAAAATTCTCCGCTTCCATCACTTCCGTCGGCAGCGAGTTCCAGGTCCTCACCACTCGCTGCGTAAAAAAGTTTTTCCTCGCATCCCCCCTGTGTCTCTTGCCCAAAACCTTAAATCTGTGTCTCCTAGTCCTTGTACCATCAACTAGTGGGAACAGCCTTTCCCCGTCTAGCCTATCCAAACCCGTCATAATCTTGTACACCTCGATCAAATCACACCTCAACCTCCTTTGCTCTAATGAAAACAAATCCAGCTTCTCCAACCTGCCCTTGTAACTAAGATCCCCCATCCCCGGAACCATTCTGGTAAATCTCCTCTGCACCCTCTCAAGGGCCTTCACATCCTTCCTAAAGCGTGGTGACCAGAACTGGACGCAATACTCCAGTTGGGGCCTAACCAGCGCTTTATAAAGGTTCAGCATAACTTCTCTACTTTTGTACTCAATACCTCTATTTATGAATGGTGTGGAGATGCCGGAGTTGGACAGGGGTGGACAAATAAAAACTTCTTGGAGATCCTCTCCACTTTGAGCTGGGCATTTCACCTGACGAAGGAGCAGCGCTCCGAAAGCTTGTAACTTCAAATAAAGCTGTTGGACTATAACCTGGTGTTGTGCGACTTCTTCTATTTATGAAGCCCAAGATCCCATATGCTTTGCTAACCACTCTCTCAGTATGTCCTGCCACCTTCAGGGACCTATGCACATTAACGCCCAGGTCCCTCTGTCCCTGCACACTCTTTAAAATTGTGCCATTAAGTGTATACTGCCTCTCCGTTCCTTCTGCCAAAATGCATCACCTCACACTTCTCTGTATTAAATTCTATCTGCCACTTGTCTGCCCATTCTGCTGGCCTTTCTATGTCCTGCTGCAGTCGATTGATATCATCCTCACTGTTTGCCACACCCCCGAGTCTGGTGTCATCGGCTTATTTAGAGATTCTACAGAATTTCCGAGAAGGAGGTGTGAATTCGAGTGGGTGAATTCACCGTCAATTCTGGTACAGAAAGAACAACAACACCTTGCATTTATATAGTGCCTTTAACGTACTAACACATTCCAAGACGTTTCACAGGAACGATTATCAAACAAAATTTTACACCGAGCCGCATAAGGAGATATTGGAACAGGTGACCCAAAGCTTAGTCAAAGAGGTGCGTTTTGAGGAGCGTCTTAAAGGAGGAGAGAGAAGGGGACAGTTTTGGGAGGGAATTGCAGAGCACAGGGCCAAGGCAGCTGAAGGCACATCCGCCAATGGTGGAGCGATTAAAATCGGGGGAGTGGGGTGGGGGGGGCGCATAAGAGGCCAGAATTGTAATGCAGAGATCTCACAGGGTTGTAGGGGCTGGAGGAGGTTACAGAGATAGGGAGGGTTGTAGGGGCTGGATGAGGTTATAGAGATAGGGAGCATTGTAGGGACTGGAGGAGGTTACAGAGATAGGGAGGGTTGTAGGGGCTGGATGAGGTTACAGAGTTGGGGAGGGTTGTAGGGGCTGGAGGAGGTTACAGGGACAGGGAGGGTTGTAGGGGCTGGAGGAGGTTAGAGAGATAGGGATGGTTGTAGGGGCTGGAGGAGGTTACAGGGATAGGGAGGGTTGTAGGGGCTGGAGGAGGTTACAGAGATAGGGAGGTTTGTAAGGGCTGGAGGAGCTTACAGACATAGGGAAGGTTGTAGGTGCTGGAAGAGGTTACAGAGATAGAGAGGGCTGTAGGGGCTGGAGGAGGTTACAGAGGTAGGGAGGGTTGTAGGGGCTGGAGGAGGTTACAGAGATAGGGAGTGTTGTAGGGGCTGCAGGAGGTTACAGAGATAGGGAGGGTTGTAGGGGCTGGAGGAGGTTACATAGATGGGGAGGGTTTTAGTAACTGGAGGAGGTTACAGCGATAGTGAGGTTTGTAGGGTCTGGAGGAGGTTACAGAGATAGGGAGGGTTGTAGGGGCTGGAGGAGGTTACAGAGATAGGGAGGGTTGTAGGGGCTGGAGGAGGTTACAGAGATAGGGAGGGTTGTACGGGCTGGAGGAGGTTACAGAGATAGGGAGGGTTTTACGGGCTGGAGGAGGTTACAGAGATAGGGAGGGTTGTATGGGCTGGAGGAGGTTACAGAGATAGGGAGGGTTGTAGTGGCTGGAGGAGGTTACAGTGATAGGGAGTGTCAAGGCCATGGAGGGGATTTGAAATCAATGATGAGAATTTGAAGTTTGAGGCGTTGGGGACCGGTACCCAATGTAGGTCAGTGAGCACAGGGGTGATGGGTGAACGGGACTTGGTGCGAGTTAGAACAGAGAGTTTTGGATGAACTCTACTTTATGTAGGGTGGAAGATGGGAGGCCGGCCGGGAGAGTGTTGGAATAGAAAGATAAATAAATAGAGGGAGAGAACAAGTGGATTAAGAGAGGAAAAAGAAGCACTACATTCTTTTTAACAATCTGGGCACTCCCCTTTAGGATGTTCGCGATAGTCTTTGGAGAGGGTGCAGAAAAGATTGACCAGAATGGTACCAGGGATGAGGGACTTCAGTTACGTGGCGAGACTGGAGAAGCTGGGGTAGTTCTCCTTAGAGCAGAGAAGGTTGAGAGGAGATTCGATAGAGCTGTTCAAAATCATGAAGGGTTTACGTCGAGTAAATAAAGAGAAACTGTTTCCAATGGCCAATCACTAGAGGGCACAGGTTTAAGGTGATTGGCAAAAAAACCAGAGTCGACACGAGGAAAAACTTTTTTACACAACGAGTGTTTAGGATTTGGAATCCACTGCCTGATAGGGCGGTGGAAACAGATTCAATAGGAGCCTTCAAAAGGGAATTGGATAAATACTCGTAGGAGAAAAAATTGCAAGGGATACGGGGAAAGAGCGGGGGAGTGGGATTAACTGGATTGCTCTTCGAAATAGCCGGCGCAGACTCGATGGGCCGAATGGCCTCCTTCGGTGCAATAGTCTATGATTCTATAACACTAGAAGGAATGAGACTCAATACTTGTAAAATAGTGCATAGAAACAGAGAAGATAGGAGCAGGAGTAGGCCATTCGGCCCCTCGAGCCTGCTCCGCCATTTAATGAGATCGTGGCTGATCATCCAAATTCAGTACCCTGTCCCTGCTTTCTCCCCATATCCCTTGATCCCTTTCGCCTTAAGAAATATATCTAACTCCTTCTTGAATATATTTAATAAATTGGCCTCCACTGCCTTCTGTGGTAGAGAATTCCACATGTTCACCACTCTCTGGGTGAAGAAATTCCTCCTCATCTCTGTCCTAAATGGCTTACACCGTATCCTTAGACTGTGACCCCCTGGTTCTGGACTCCCCCGCCATCGGGAACATCCTTCCTGCATCTAGTCTGTCTAGTCCTGTTAGGATTTTTTAAGTTTCAATGAGATCCCCTCTCATTCTTCTAAACTCTAGCGAATACAAGCCCAATCGACCCAAACTCTCCTCATACGTCATTCCTGCCAACCCAGGTATCAGTCTGGTGAATTATCGCTGCACTCTCTCCATGGCAAGAACATCCTTCCTCAGATAAGGCGACCAAAACTGCACACAATACTCCAGGTGTGGTCTCACCAAGGCCCTGTACAACTGCAGCAAGACATCCTTGTTCCTGTACTCAAATCCTCTCACTATAAAGGCCGACATACCATTTGCCTTCTTAACCGCCTGCTGCACCTACATGCTTACCTTCAGCGGCTGGTGCACAAGGACACCCAGGTCTCATTGCACTTCCCCTTCTCCCAATCTATTGCCGTTCAGATAATAATCTGTCTTCCTGTGCATTTCCGTGCCAGAGAGGTTGCTTGCCAGTAATTAACACAGACCACGTCGTTCGTGTAATGGGCAAGACTTCACTTTCTGCGGCGAGTTTAGTTCATATCTAAGGCACGAATACAGCAACTTCACACCGTTGAACGCATTTCAGTGCTGAGCCAGAATTCGACAGCAAATTATGTATTTTTTTGACGCAGTTGACAAATCGCTGATGGAAATTCAGAAGGAAGGAAGGGACCTCCCTTGGACTAATGACCCGCTGCACGACATACTTAGAATATTTCGTTTTACAAAGTCTTTACAGCCTAAACACAGGCTGCACGGCTCCGTGCCGGTGTTTATGCTCCATTCGAGCCTCCTCCCATCCCTCATCATCTAACCCCATCAGCCTATCCTTCTGTTCCTTTCTCCCTCGTGTCCTTAAATGTATCTATGATATTCGCCTCAACCACTCCCTGTGGTAGCGAGTTCCACATTCTAACCACTCTCTGGGTAAAGACGTTTCTCCTGAATTCCCGATTGGATTTATTAGTGATTTTCTTATATTGATGGCCCCTAGTTCTGATCACCCCTACAAGTGGAAACATCTTCTCTATGTATATCCTATAAAACCCCTTTCATAATCCTAAAGGTCTGGATCATGTCACCCCCCAGCCTTCTCTTTTCTAGTGAAAAGAGCCCCAGCCCATTCAGCCTTTCCTGATATTTTTACTCTCTCAGTTCTGGTATCATCCTTGTAAATCTTTTTTTCGCACCCTCTCCATCTCCTCTATATCCTTTTGTAAAATGGAGACCAGAACTGTGCAAAGTGCTCCAGGTGTGGTCTAACCAAGGTATATGGAGACCTGAACTGTGCACAGTGCTCCAATTATGATCTAACCTAGGTATATGGAGACCGGAACTGTGCATAGTGCTCCAAGTGTGGTCTAACAATGTATATGGAGACCTGAACTGTGCACAGTGTTCCAAGTGTGGTCTAACCAAGGTATATGGAGACCTGAACTGTGCATAGTGCTCCAAGTGTGGTCTAACCAAGGCGTATGGAGACCAGAACTGTGCAAATTGCTCCAGGTGTGGTCTAACCAAGGTATATGGAGACCAGAACTGTGCACAGTGCTCCAAGTGTGGTCTAACCAAGGTATATGGAGACCTGAACTGTGCATAGTGCTCCAAATGTGGTCTAACCAAGGTGTATGGAGACCAGAACTGTGCACAGTGCTCCAATTATGATCTAACCTAGGTATGTGGAGACCAGAACTGTGCAAAGTGCTCCAATTTTGATCTAACCAAGGTATATGGAGACCAGAACTGTGCACAGTGCTCCAATTATGATCTAACTAAGGTATACGGAGACCAGAACTGTGCACAGTGCTCCAAGTGTGGTCTAACCAAGGTAGGATGTTCTTGCCATGGAGGGAGTGCAGCGAAGATTCACCAGACTGACACCTGGGATGGCAGGATTGACGTATGAGGAGAGATTGGGTCAATTGGGCTTATACTCGCTGGAGTTTAGAAGAATGAGAGGGGATCTCATTGAAACTTATAAAATTCTAACAGGACTAGACAGACTAGATGCAGGAAGGATGTTCCCGATGGCGGGGGAGTCCAGAACCAGGGGTCACAGTCTAAGGATAAGTGGTAAGCCACTTAGGACAGAAATGAGGAGGAATTTCTTCACCCAGAGAGTGGTGAACCTGTGGAATTCTCTATCACACAAGGCAGTAGAGGCCAAGTCACTAAATGTATTCAAGAAGGAGTTGGATATATTTCTTAAGGCTAAAGGGATCAAGGGATATGGGGAGAAAGCAGGGACAGGGTACTGAATTTGGATGATCAGCCGTGATCGCATTAAATGGCGGAGCAGGCTCGAGGGGCCGAATGGCCTACTCCTGCTCCTATCTTCTATGTTTATATGTATACGGAGACCAGAACTGAACACAGCTCCTCGTTCTGGTCTCGCCCACAAGTGGAAACATCTCTACGTCTACCCTATCAAACCCTTTCAGAATTTTAAAGGCCTCCATCAGGTCACCCCTCAGCCTTCTCTTTTCTAGAGAAAAGAGTCCCAGCCCGTTCAAACTGTCTTGATAGGTTTTAACCTTTAATTGTTTTTACTTGGCGCAGTTTTAACCCGCTCTGACGTTTAACTGGAGGGGTTGCAAGACACTGCAATGTGTCTTCAATCTTTCCACCCACTTGCTTGTGGTTTACAGAGACATTTCTCGTGGACTCATCAGTTTGAGAATCACCCATTTCGTCAACATCTTTCTCACAAAATTAAACGACAAAGGTTTTTTTTCAAGTTCGAGAAAACGGCAAGCGGAAAAACAATTTAACGATGTTTTATTTTAACGATTTCGAACATCCGAAATGAAACCTACCCCGTTCATCTTCACATTGATTTATGGATAACTTCGGAGAGTTAATTTAATAAAATTAATTGTTTTGATAAAGAAAGCGAGACTCGCATTTCTATAGCGCCTTCCATGACCACCGGACGTCCCAAAGCGCTTTACAGCCAATGAAGTGGATTCACTGTTGTAATGTGGGAAACGCGGCAGCCAATTTGCGCACAGCAAGCTCCCGCAAAGAGCAACGTGATCTAGATGAGGGAACTAGATGTAATATCTCCAAGTTTGCAGACGACACAAAGCTGGGTGGGCGTGTGTGCTGTGAGGAGGATGCAGAGAAACTCCAGTATGATTTGGACAGGTTGGGTGATTGGGCAGATGCATGGCAGATGCAGTATAATGTGGATAAATGCGAGGTTATCCACTTTGGTGGCAAAAACAGGAATGCAGATTATTATCTGAACCACAATAGATTGGGACAAGGGGAAGTGCGACGAGACCTGGGTGTTCTTGTGCACCAGTCGCTGAAGGTAAGCATGCAGGTGCAGCAGGCGGTTAAGACGGCAAATGGTATGTTGGCCTTCATAGCGAGAGGATTCAAGTACAGGAACAAGGATGTCTTGCTGCAGTTGTACAGGGCCTTGGTGAGACCACACCTTGAGTATTGTGTGCAGTTTTGGTCGCCTTATCTGAGGAATGATGTTCTTGCCATGGAGGGAGTGCAGCGAAGATTCACCAGACTAATGCCTGGGGTGGCAGGAATGACGTATGAGGAGAGATTGGGTCGATTGGGCTTATTCTCACTGGAGTTTAGAAGAATGAGAGGGGATCTCATTGAAACTTATAAAATTCTAACAGGACTAGACACAGGAAGGATGTTCCCGATGGCAGGGAATGCAGAACCAGGGGTCACATTCTAAGGATAAGGGGTAAACCATTTAGGACAGAGATGAGGAGGAATTTCTTCACCCAGAGAATGGTGAACCTGTGGAATTCTCTACCACAGAAGGCAGTTGAGGCCAACTTATTTTAAATATATTCAAGAAGGAGTTAGATATATTTCTTAAGGCTAAAGGGATCAAGGGATATGGGGAGAAAGCAGGGACAGGGTACTGAATTTGGATGATCAGCCATGATCTCATTAAATGGCGAAACAGGCTCGAGGGGCCGAAGGGCCGACTCCTGCTCCTATCTTCTATGTTTCTATGTAATGAAGTAGAGTCACTGTTGTAATGTGGGAAACGCGGCAGCCAATATGCGCACAGCAAGCCCCTACAAACAGCATCGTGATAATGACCAGATAATCTGTTTTTGTTATGTTGGTTGAGGGATAAATATTGGCCGCAGGACACGGGGGATAACTCCCCCCTGCTCTTCTTTGAAATAGTGCCGGGGGATCTTTTACGTCCACCTGAGAGAGCAGACGGGGCCTCGGTTTAAAGTCTCATCCGAAAGACGACACCTCCAACAATGCAGCGCTCTCTCAGCACTGCACTGGAGTGTCAGCCTAGCTTTATGCGCTCAAGTTTCTGGAGTGGGACTTTGAAACCCCAACCTTCTGACTCAGAGACTAGTGTTTTACCACCTGAGCCACAGCTGACGCTGCTGTTCTGAGCATAAGAACACAAGAAATAGGAGCAGGAGTCGGCCATTCGGCCCCTCGAGTCTGCTCCGCCATTCAATGAGATCCTGGCTGATCTTCTACCTGAACTCCACTTTCCTGCATTATCCCCATATCCCTTGGTTCCCTTAATATCCAAAAATCTATCGATCTCTGTCTTGAATAAACTGAACGACCGAAGGAGGGGTTCGAGGGAAGCCAGATTGATTTGAAGAGAAAACTGGGGTGTGAGAAGGGCGAGAGAGAGAGAGAAGGCTGGAGTGAGGGGAGGAGAGAGAGAGAGAGTATGGGGTGAGGGGAGGGAGCGAGAAGGAAATATAAGGATGGGGTGAGGGATGGATGGAGAGAGAGAGGGATGTGGAGAGGGATGGATGGAGAGAGAGAGGGATGGGGAGAGGGATGGATGGAGAGAGAGAGGGATGTGGAGAGGGTTGGATGGAGAGAGAGAGGGATGGGGTGAGGGTTGGATGGAGAGAGAGAGAGGGATGGGGAGAGGGATGGATGGAGAGAGAGAGGGATGTGGAGAGGGTTGGATGGAGAGAGAGAGGGATGGGGTGAGGGATGGATGGAGTGAGAGAGAGGGATGGGGAGAGGGATGGATGGAGAGAGAGGGATGGGGTGAGGGTTGGATGGAGAGAGAGAGAGGGATGGGGTGAGGGTTGGATGGAGAGAGAGAGGGATGGGGTGAGGGATGGATGGAGAGAGAGAGAGGGATGGGGAGAGGGATGGATGGAGAGAGAGAGGGATGGGGTGAGGGTTGGGTGGAGAGAGAGAGGGATGGGGTGAGGGATGGGTGGAGAGAGAGAGGGCTGGGGTGAGGGTTGGATGGCGAGAGAGAGGGATGGGGTGAGGGTTGGATGGAGAGAGAGAGGGATGGGGCGAGGGATGGATGGAGAGAGAGAGGGATGGGGTGAGGGATGGATGGAGAGAGAGAGGGATGGGGAGAGGGATGGATGGAGAGAGAGAGGGATGGGGAGAGGGATGGATGGAGAGAGAGAGGGATGGGGTGAGGGTTGGATGGAGAGAGAGAGGGATGTGGAGAGGGATGGATGGAGAGAGAGAGGGATGGGGTGAGGGTTGGATGGAGAGAGAGAGGGATGAGCACAGGGATGGATGGAGAGAGAAAGGGATGGGGTGAGGGATGGGTGGAGAGAGAGAGGGATGGGGTGAGGGTTGGATGGAGAGAGAGAGGGATGGGGTGAGGGTTGGATGGAGAGAGAGAGGGATGGGGTGAGGGATGGATGGAGAGAGAGTGGGATGGGGTGAGGGATGGATGGAGAGAGAGTGGGATGTGGAGAGGGATGGATGGAGAGAGAGAGGGATGGGGTGAGGGATGGATGGAGAGATAGAGGGATGGGGGAGGGATGGGTGGAGAGAGAGAGGGATGGGGTGAGGGATGGATGAAGAGAGAGATGGATGGGGTGAGGGATGGATGGAGAGAGAGATGGATGGGGTGAGGGATGGATGGAGAGAGAGAGGGATGGGGTGAGGGATGGATGGAGAGAGAGAGGGATGGGGAGAGGGATGGATGGAGAGAGAGAGGGATGGGGTGAGGGTTGGGTGGAGAGAGAGTGGGATGTGGGGTGAGACAAGGATCAAACTCAATTGTGATGCCCCACATGGTCAAACAGCCGGCAGGCGCTTGGAGAGTGGGAGAGGAGCAGGGGCACCCCTTTACCCAGTGAGAGTCAAAAGCCTTCTGGCCGAATTAAAAAGAGAATAAAAACCAGATGAAATAAAAAACACACGAGAGTGCTGGAGGCAATGAGTTGCTCCTTCAACCCCCTTCATCTGATGGGACCCAAGAACTAGCAGGAACTTTGAGCTGTCGCAATGGGAGGAAGTGAAAGCTCCAACAGCACGACACCCTTAGCACCAGACCCATCCCGTGACTGCAACCCTTTTCTAAGGGGAAGTTTCGGTCCGTTTTCAGCCATCTTAGAATCACAGCATCGTAGAAGGAAGTGAAAGGGGGCCATTCGGCCCATCCCGCCTGTGCCGGCTCTTTGAAAGGGCTATCCGATTCATTCCACTCCCCCTCCTGCCTTTTCACCCCCAAGTGTTTACCCAATTCCCCTTTCTAAAGTTACGCTTGAATCTGCTTCCATCGCCTTTTCAGGCAGCGCATTCCAGATCACAACTCGCTGCGTAAAAAAATATCTCCTCATCTCTCCCTCTGGTTCTTTTGGTGATTATCTTAAATCTGTGTTGGCTGGTTACCCACCCTCCTGCCAGGGGAACGAGTTTCTCCCTCTCTACTCGATCAAAACCACTTGCAATTTTGAACGCCTCAATTAAATTTCCCCTTAACCTTCTCTGCTCTAAGGAGAACAACCCCAGCTTCTCCAGTCTCTCCACATAACTGAAGACCCTCATCCCTGGTCCCACTCTGGTCAATCT